>NC_084929.1:14282500-14596071 GCF_958298935.1 Phragmites australis
GTCTTGAGAGGCTTGCAACATTTGTTCTTTCGACCCCTGAGGGAGTTGTAGAACGCCGAACTGCGGTTCACCCAGTTCGTGCCTTCACGTCTATAGGGCGTGATTGCGTGGGCTGTTTCGTCGATACGTGGAAGGGTGATTGTCTCGGTAGTTCGTCGCGTGGACAGCCTCGCGGTGCGCTGCCTCTTCACCAGGTCACGCAGCGACAATTTATCAAGTTCGCAGATCCTACGAGAAGATCGGGCCACAACAACTTGCTACACGTGCTGCCTAGGCGTGTGCTTATCAATCAGTGCCGGTTCGTTCTAATAACCGGCACCCGGTTCAACCGGGCTCGACCATTGATCATGCATGGGAAGTTACGAGCCGAAACTGATGCTTCATCAATGCTAGTTTGTGCCTAACCGGCACTGATGGGGCAGCACGGATGACCATTTCTATAGTGTGTTTTAGAACAGTGAGTTGTGAGCGCTGAGTGTTCCACTTATATCCACATATATTTTTCACTCGGTATTTGTGAGCTTTTGGCATGTCAGGACAAGAGGAGGATCCGCGTAATCTGGATGTACCAGTTTCATGGTCTGAGTACACTAGGCTGTGTGAGATGTTTCAAAAGTAACTCTAAGATGGTGACAATGGTGTACGTGATGAGCTCGGGGAAGTTCCTGCTGGATTGAACACACTCGGGGAGGAGGTCACATAGCAGCGTATAGAATTCAACAACTTCTAAGAGTTGCGTGCTATGTTTGCAAATCTCCATGTGCATAGGGGTCTACGAGTTGACGACACAAGTGTACATGGCCCTCAAACTGTTCAGCACACCAAAACCGAGGAGGAGCACGCTATTCGCATGGATGAGGAACGATGACAACGACAAGCTCATCGTTTGGCGGTGCATCAAGATGCAATGACACGTCTTGTTGCTTCTGGGCGTGGTCGAGGCAACGGTGTTTTTAACGGCGCCTAAGGAGGAGGTGTCAACATAGACGTTCATAATGCTGCTTCGCGTATGCATGGTGCACGTAGCTGGGCTGACGACGTTGAGCTCTCCATCGAAGATGATTTCCCTGCTGACGCTTACGATGAGCGACAGCCCCGCAACCGCAACAACAACATACATCACCATATACAGAACATCGATGAGGATTTTATTACTAAACCTAAATTTGCTATTCCTGTCTTTTTAGGTGGTACGGATGTGGAAGATTACCTTACATGGGAACTGGAAATTGATAAGCTATTCCGGATGAATAACTATTCCAATGAGAAGAAGCTATTACTTGCGTCTAATGGATTGGATGATTGTGCCACACATTGGTGGGAGTAGTTTGTTCACAAGCGGATGGAGCGCCATGAGTTGCCTATTATCACATGGGAGCAAATGAAGCAACACTTGCGTACACGTTTTGTTCCTTGTCACTAAAAATGCTCACTGTTTGAGAAGTTGATAGGGCTACGATAGGGTCTTAAATCAATTGATGAGTATCATAAGGAGATGGAGACCATCATGATACGTGCTAATGTGCATGAGAATGAAGAGCAAACAATGGCAAGATTCCTAGCTGGTATGAATTATGCCATCAAGCGCATCGTCAATCACCATCCTTACAATGATATGATTGAGTTGTTGCACCAAGCGCATGAAGCTGAGCGTCAAGTTAGTGAAAATGCAAAGTTTGCTGCCCGTTCACGTTTTTCAGCAAGCGTGGGGCAGCCATACAATATAAGTCAGCCAAATAAGAGTACTCATTTTGGAAGCAATTCAGCAATGCGCAGTTCAGCTAGTAAGAAGCCTGAGAGTACTCCACCACCGACACATCGCCAAGCTAAGCCTGCTGGTAGCGCAGCCTCTTCTATGGGGTGACTTGGTTTGCCACAAGTGCAAAGGAGTTGGCCATTTTTAGAAAGATAGCCCAAATACAAAGGTTATGCTTATTACAGATGACGGGTATGTTTCTGCTAGTGATGACGAGTTATTTGATGCAACACTAGTTTTGCACACTGATGAGATAGAGCAATGTGAGTGTGATCCAGAGTTTCCTAACACTGAGCAGTATTCCATTGTTTGCACACCCAAAGTGCTTAGTGCAATGCCATCACCGTCACTCGAACAATGGTGCAATTTATTTCAGACTTGGGCAAAGCTTGATAATGGCAAGGTGTGCAAAGTTATTATTGATGGAGGTAGTTGTCACAATTTGGCCAGCAAAGACATGTGCAATAAGTTGGGTTTGAAGTATTTGCCATATCCACAGGTGTATCATGTGCAATGGTTGAGTGATAAAGTGGAAGTGAAGGTGACCTATATGGTGCGTGTGACATTTACTATTAGGAAGTACACCGACATTGTGGATTGGGATGTTGTGCCTATGACGGTTAGTCACTTGCTGTTGCGACGGCTGTGGCAAATATGACCATTCTGCTATTCACGATGGGTGTACCAATCGCTATACATTCCGATGGAACAATAAGGAGATCATCTTGAAGCCGCTTCCACCACAATAGATTATGAATTCTTCAATGCAGAAAATTGAGGTGCACGTCTAGAGTGAGAAACAGCGAGAGAAACATAGAGTGACTCCATCTTCGGTGAGTGAGCGCCACAAGAAAAATCTGAGTGGTACAAAGAGAAGTGAGGGAGAGAATAATTTAGTAATGCTAGCCACCAAATCAGAGATGAGAGAATTCAGCAAGGATCCTAATTTGGTGCACTTTGTACTGCTGTACAAAGATGCATTACTTTTGACTAATGACATGAATTTTCTACCTAGTGGTGTTTCTTGTGTTTTGCAGGAATTCAGCGATGTGTTTCTGACGGAGGTGCCTGCTGGTTTACCATCGATTGGAGGGATAGAGCATCAAATTGATTTGATTCCAGACGCGACGCTACCTAATCGACCACCGTACCGTACCAATCCCGACGAAATGAAAGAAATTCATAAACAAGTGCAAGAGCATCTCTCCAAAGGGTACGTTCACTAAAGCTTAAGCCCTTGCGTTATTCCTGTTATTTTGGTTCCTAAGAAAGATGGTACATTGCGCATGTGCCTAGATTGTAGAGCGATTAATAATATCACTATTCGATATCGTCACCTTATACGTCACTTAGATGACATGTTAGACAAATTGAGTGGTGCTGTTATTTTCTCTAAAATTGATTTGCGTAGTGGTTACCATCAGATTAGGATGAAAGAAGGGGATGAGCGAAAAACAACCATTAAAACAAAATTTGGTTTGTATGAGTGGTTAGTCATACCGTTTGGTTTAACCAATGCACCTAGTACTTTCATGCGACTAATGAATCATGTTATAAGACATTTCATTGATAAATTTGTAGTTGTGTACTTTGATGATATTTTGATTTACAGCCAAGTGCTAGAAGTCTTACATGATGCAAAGCTGTTTGGTAACTTAGAAAAATGCACTTTTTGCAAAGATCGTGTGATATTACTAGGATATGTGGTTTCAGCACAGGGAGTAGAAGTGGATAAATCTAAATTGAAGCTACACCTGTGAATGATAATCAAATTCGGAGCTTTCATGGTCACACTAGGGCTTTTATTGGCGCTTTGTTAAAGATTTTAGCACCATCGCTTCCCCTTTGAATAAATTAACTAAAAAGAATGTTGAATTCCGTTGGGCGGAAGCACAACAAGCTGCTTTTGATGAGCTTAAGAAATGATTAACTGAGGCACCGTTACTTGTTTCACCTGATTTCATTAAGATTTTTGAAATTGAATGTGATGATAGTGGAATTGGTATTGGTGGTGTTTTACTGCAAGAGGGTAGACCGGTAGCATACTTCAGCGAGAAACTGAAAGGTGCCCAATTAAATTATCTGGCCTATGATAAGGAGCTTTATGCATTAGTGCGAGTGCTAGAAGTTTGGCAACATTATTTATGGCATAAGGAGTTTATTATACATTTTGACCATGAATCCTTAAAATATTTGCAAGGTCAATCTAAACTGAACCGTCGTCATGCTAAGTGGGGGAATTCAATGAGTCGTTTCCTTACATTGTAAAATATAGGAAGGGAAAAGAAAATGTGGTTGCTGATACTCTTTCTAGGAAAAATGTGCTTTTAAATCGTTTAGATGTGCAAGTTCCTGGTTTAGAGAGTTTGCGTGATTTATATGCTAATGACCAAGATTTCGTTGTTCCCTATGCACACTACAAGGAGGGAAAAGGATGGGAAAAATACTCCAACATGACCTTTGACACCATAGAGGACCGTCCAGTGCATTATGGTTGCATTTCGTCTTGGTCATAACTTACGTGAAATCCACTCATTTGGGACTAGTTTTCAGACCAAATTAACATCTGTTGGAGTAAGAGTTCATCTTGTCCTAGCAAGTACGACGAGAGTTTCTTCTAACGGGGAGACTTAAGCTTGGAGATGAAGTTTAAGAGGAAGGAACACAAAAAATGTATTGATGGTTGAAAAAATGGATCGATCTGAGGGAGTATCATAGCGTGACTTGATGTTTTTTCACCTCTGTGTCTTTCTGCCGTCTGGCCCCCTTTAGCCCAGGCGACCATGGCTCCTATTTATAGGGCCGTACGTAGCTTGGCGTTCAAGTTGTCATAATGTACAAATATCTGGGATCTAAACGAATTAATGGGCTTTATCCTAGATAACTACTTTCTACCCTACCTGGGAGATAAATATCTACTATAGTAACCATCGCGCTGCCTGCACCCTGAGGGGTGAGACGGTTGCCAACTGTGGCCCGGCGTCGCACTGTCAAGGGAGTTAGGATAGCGTCCATTATGCCGGTGTGTTAGAGCGGCATCCACCAGCCTAGGCATTTATTGCCACTCACTTCCTTGCAGGCAAATTATGATCGGTGCTCCCCTTCTGGCAGATCTTTCCTAAGGCCTGATGACTCACCCGGTATCCTCCAGGAATCCGGCCCGAGCAGCTGGAGACGGGGTTCTCGGGAGTTATGGCTCCGGGAGGTGAAGGCTTCGGGAGGCAAGACTCCAGAAGGTCGGGGCTTCGGGAGGCTGAAGCTTCGAGGGACCGAGTCTTCGGGAGACCAAGGTTTTGGGGGGCCGGGCTTCGGGAGGCTGGGCTTTGGGAGGCTGAGCCTTCGGGAGGCCGAGGCTTCGGGAGGCCGGGCTAGTTAAGCCAAGGGGCCGTCGGGGGTCCTTAATAATGTCCCCCAATAGTAACCCCTCGCGAGGGCGGCCAGCGGAGCGGTCAGGCCCGCGGTTTCTTTGGAGAAAGGCCTCCGGTGGTCCCTGGCTTCTGGTTGATGGCTCGTGGTCCCATATATCGCTTGGCTTATCTTGGAAGGTTTGACCTGAGTGATCGGAATGATACGCTAGATGATGTTGGTGACAGGGGGCATTGAATGTGCCCTAGGGGAAGGCACGATATCGCCCTGTCAGGCAGACGTAGGACGCGTGGCGTCTTGACATTGGGGGGTCATGCGGGGCGGTTCCTCTCCCCCATGATCTGGCCTAGCAGGCAAAACGACTGGTTATGTGCCCGCCACCTAGGGGGTCAAGTTGCTCCTTATTTTTAGAAGGAGAGGGATTACCTAGAGTGACCCTTTCGCTAGTTCCTCGTTCCCATCTGCCTTTCGTCTTCAGCGTCTTTTGCTTTGCGTGAATGGTTTGTATGGCTAGCTCGAGTACCTTGGGTGGGGCCAGTGGTTTGCTTGCTCTTCCTCTTTCTTGTAATCCAGTGCCTTTTGACATCCTCATGTGGTTCGTATGGCTAGCTCGAGTACCCCGGGTGGAGCCGAAAATTGGGCGGTGAGTGAGATCGCCGAAGTAGCCGCGGCGGGAGACCTTTAGGTGGCGCTAGTTTTCCCATCGTTGATGGGGCTGTCGCCAGGGGTGGAGCTCTAGCGTGCCAGCAAAAGTCACCCACCAGCAAACCACCTTGCTGGGGGTGTCTTTCATCGATAACGAGGAGCTCGACCGGATGGTCAGGGAGGGGTAGATTCCCTCTAAAACTGTCGCTCGGCCTCCACTGGACGAGGAGGTCCTGAAGCCTCTGGCCCATGAGATCGTGGTGTTTGAGGCCTCCTTTGAAGCGGGCCTGGGTTTTCCCTCGGTGCCGCTGCTCAAGGCAATAGGTCAGTAGAAGAATATTATCAGGAGCTACAAATTGGTATGTTACGTTGTGATATTGTTGAGGACGAAGAGGCTGCTTTGTTACGCTTTTATGGAGGGTTGAGATGTGAAATTCAGGACATAGTAGATTACAAAGAATATGATAATATTCCTAGATTGTTCCAACTTGCATGTTTGGTAGAAAAAGAATTGCAGGGATGACAACAAAGGCCAAAGAACAATTTTGGAAGAACGTCTACACCAAGATCAACACCAGGGCAAGTTAAAATCATTCCACCTTCTGCTACACGGTCTGCTACCCCCTCCTCGAGTAGGGCGCATTCAGCAGGACCTACTACACCGTCGCATGCAACTGAGGTAAGTAAATCTACTAATGTGCAGGCCCCCACTAAGAGTTCTTCTTCGGTTGCTTCCACGGGCCGTACAACTGGGATTGTTTGCCACCGATGCAAGGGAATGGGCCATGTCATGAAGGACTGCCCAAGTCAGCGCGCGTACATTGCAACAGAAGATGGTGGTTATGTAAGTGCTAGTGATATTGAGGATGAATATGTACTGGCTGCTAACATTGCAGGTGAAGGAGACGAGACAGAAAATGATGCTGATGATGGAGAGGAACAAGTAGCTGCTGTTGATACAGGGAGATACGTGAGCCTTGTTGTACAACGAGTTCTAAGTGCACAAATGGGGAAAGCAGAGCAAAATCAGCGGCACAACTTGTTTCAATCCAGATTTCTTGTGAAGGAGAGAGCTTGCAGAGTTATCATTGATGGAGGTAGCTGCAACAACCTTGCCAGTTCCAAGATGGTCGAGAAGCTTGGCTTGACCACACAGCCACACCCACGCCCCTACTACATCCAATGGTTCAATTCGTATGGTAAGTTGAAGGTAAACAAAGTTGTGAGAGTACAATTTTCGGCTGGTAATTATAAACACAGTGCAGACTTTGATGTAGTGCCTATGCAAGCGTGCTCTTTGTTGCTAGGTAGGCCTTGGATATATGATAACGATGTTTTGCACCATGGTAGAGCTAATACCTACTCATTCTCACATAAGGGTAAGAAGATTAAGTTGTTGCCTACGACACCTGCTGAAATTTTGAAAGATGAAGTAGAACGTGCTGAAAATGAAAGAAAATGCAAAGATAACAAATCTGAAAATCAGGTTGTAGCTAAAAATGTTTTTCCACTTCAACATGAGAACAAAAATACACATGCTAAGAAAGACACCATTAAGTTGAAGGGTGCTGCCATGTTAGCTACTAAATCTGAAATTTCTGATTTATTAGCACATAATTCATTTTGCTATGCTTTGATTTGCAAAGAGGCCTTGTTTACACTCGAGGATATGCCTCCCTCTTTGCCTCCTGCTGTTGCTAACCTTTTGCAGGAGTATGCTGATGTGTTTCCAAGTGAAATACCCTCAGGACTACCACCTTTGAGAGGAATTGAGCATCAAATTGACTTGATTCTGGGAGCTACTTTGCAAACCGAGCTGCATATAGGACCAACCCAGAAGAGACTAAGGAGATTCAACGACAAGTCCAAGATTTATTGGACCGAGGGTACGTACGAGAAAGTCTTAGTCCATGTGATGTTCCTGTTATTTTGGTTCCTAAGAAAGATGGTAGTTGGCGAATGTGTGTTGATTGTAGAGCCATTAATAATATCACAATTAGGTATCATCATCCTATTCCTAGGCTAGACGACATGCTTGATGAGTTGAGTGGTGCTATAATTTTCACTAAAATTGACTTACGGAGTGGATACCACCAAATTAGAATGAAACTTGGAGATGAATGGAAGACCGCATTTAAGACTAAGTTTGGGTTGTATGAGTGGTTAGTGATGCCTTTTGGGTTAACTAATGCACCTAGTACCTAATGCGATTAATGAACGAAGTTTTACGTGCTTTTATTGGAAAATTTGTGGTGGTTTATTTTGATGATATCTTGATTTATAGCAAGTCACATGATCTACATTTTGACCACATACGTGCTGTTTTTAATGCTTTAAGAGATGCACGTTTGTTTGGTAACCTTGAGAAGTGCACATTTTGCACCGATCGAGTTGCGTTTCTTGGTTATGTTGTGACACCACAGGGAATTGAGGTGGATGAGGCAAAGATTGAAGCCATCCAAAGCTGGCTGACGCCTACTACTGTGTCACAGGTGCGGAGCTTCCATGGCCTTGCTGGATTCTATCGTCGTTTTGTACGGGATTTCAGTACCATTGCCGCACCATTGAATGAATTGACAAAGAAAGGAGTGCCTTTCCAATGGGGTCCTGCACAAGTGAAGGCATTCAACCTTTTGAAAGAGAAGCTCACTCAAGCACCCCTACTCAAACTCCCTGATTTTGGTAAGACTTTTGAAATTGAGTGTGATGCTAGCGGAATTGGGATAGGTGGTGTATTGATTCAAGAAGGTAAGCCTGTTGCATATTTTAGTGAGAAATTAAATGGGTCTAGTCTTAATTACTCTACTTATGATAAGGAATTATATGTTTTAGTTCGTGTTCTTGAAACATGGCAACATTATTTGTGGCCCAAGGAATTTGTTATACATTCGGATCATGAATCACTTAAACATATTAGAAGTCAAGCAAAATTGAATAGACATCATGCTAAATGGGTAGAATTTGTTGACTCATTTCCTTATGTGATTAAACACAAGAAAGGTAAAAAAATGTCATTGCTGATGCCTTATCTAGACGATATACCTTGTTGTCCCAATTGGATCATAGAATTTTTGGTTTGGAGACAATAAAAGATTTGTATGCTACTGATTTGGACTTTAAAGAAGTGATAGAACATTGTAAAGAAGGAAGAGAATGGAATAAATATGTGTTGAATGATGATTTGCTCTATCGTGCTAACAAGCTATGCGTTCCAGCTAGCTCCATTCGTCTTTTGTTGTTGCAGGAGGCACATGGAGGAGGTTTGATGGCGCATTTTGGAGCAAATAAGACCGAAGATGTGCTGGCCGCCCACTTCTTTTGGCCAAAGATGAGACGTGACGTCGAGCGCTACGTGTCACGCTGCACTACTTGCAATAAAGCTAAGTCTCGTTTAAATCCACATGGTTTTTATATGCCTCTTCCTGTTTCTAGTGTACCTTGGAAGGATATTTCTATGGACTTTGTTTTAGGGTTGCCTAGAACAAAGAGGGGGAGGGATAGTATTTTTGTGGTTGTTGATCATTTTTCAAAAATGGCATATTTTATACCTTGTCACAAGAGCGATGATGCTACAAACATAGCTGATTTATTTTTTAGGGAAATTATTCGCCTACATGGAGTGCCCAATACCATTGTCTCAGATTGCGGTGCGAAATTTTTGAGTCACTTTTGGAGGTCACTTTTGAATAAATTGGGAACAAAGCTACTGTTTTCTACTACATGTCATCCCCAAACCGATAGACAAACGGAGGTCGTTAACTACACGTTATCTACCATGTTGCGGGCTATTTTGAAGAAAAACTTGAAGCTGTGGGAAGAGTGTTTACCTCATATAGAGTTTGCTTACAACAGGTCCGTCCACTCCACTACCAAGGTAAGTCCGTTTCAGGTTGTATATGGTTTTAATCCACATGCTCCTATTGATTTGCTACCTTTGCCTACTTCTGAAAAGTTGAATTTTGATGCTAAGACACGTGCTGAACTGATTCTTAAAATGCATGAATTAACTAAAGAAAATATTGAGAAGATGAATGAAAAATATCGTGCTTATGGTAGCCAGGGTAGGAAACATTTAACTTTTGAACCGGGTGATCTTGTTTGGTTACACTTGCGTAAAGATCATTTTCCCGAGTTGAGGAAATCTAAATTGATGCCTCGAGCTGATGGTCCTTTTAAAATACTCGAGAAGATTAATGATAATGCATATAAGCTTGAGTTGCCTGCAGATTTCGGGGTTAGTCCCACATTTAACGTTTCAGACTTAAAGCTGTATGTGGGAGAACAAGATGAGATTGAGTCGAGGACGACTCAAATTCAAGAGGGGGAGGATGATGAGGACATCACTCCTTCGGTTACACGCACCACAAATATTCCTCCTCCCGCTGCTGTAATTCAAGGTCCTTTGACAAGAGCTCGTGCACGAGAACTTAATTATCAGGTGAACTCGTTCCTCGCTGTCCATACAAATGTTTCTAAGGATTGGATGCTACGAACTTATTGCGATGATTTTATTATCCTTAGGAACCTGAGAGAAGATCCATATAAGCACAAGTGTAACCGGAGGGCTACCGCGCATAAATCCAGTTCTGTCCCCAAGATCAATTCGGAATCGGAATTATAGACAGCACCAAATTCAAACGACCATAACTCTTGATTCCGAAAGGTGGTTGAGGCCCATGATTACTTGTTAGAAAGGTCGCAGAGTCTACTTTCATACAGATCCGACCTCATCTCTAAATACCTTCTGTGCTGTCCGGAATTGGCAAAACAAGTCGCATCACTCTTCCAATCCGAATCAGTTTGGGCCTTGGGCCTTGTAATTGAGTTGTATTCGAGCTCCATCAGTTGTGGCCGAATTCTTTCTCCTCCTAGCTTATAAATAGATAGCCGCCCTCTTCTAGGGTTTGGGTTTTGCTTAGATTACAACTAGACAATTTGTCAGTTTTTCGCCGTTCATCGGTTTGTGGAACCCCAACTCGTGTGTTTCATCTTTATTAGCAATTTAGATTGCATCTTCCTTGTTCTTGTGAGTTGCTTCAATTGCTTGCAGGAACAATAACCGTCATGGTAAGGTCGATCGCGTGCGAGCGTGGTTGATAACGACAGTCGTGCGGGTGTAACGAATTGCGAGATGACAATCTGCGGGTTGAAAGCCTCCAAGCGTCAACGTCCTCACGACGAAATCAATTGAACCTATCGGAAGATCGGGCCGCTGTTCTCATCAACTTCGGGGACTGAAAACCCTCTGGGAAGGGCATGGGCTGCAGGTCGGCCCACAGGGGAGAGTCATGGTCTTGCAGGGGGTCCTCACGACGCCGGCTCCGAGGCTCCGGAGACCGAATGGGTTGGGTCCTTGTGCTGAAGGGTTCATCGATTCCTGGAGCTTGGGTCGGAACCACGTCGACCATATCGGGAGCAGCGACGAAAGTGTGGGCAGCTTGCTACTCGACCTGCAGGGCTGTCTATAGTTCCTCCATCAGGGCTAGGAGTGCTGCCAAGCGTGATTGCCGCTCGGGCAGAACGATGTTTTCGGTGGTAGCATCGGTCGCAGCCCCTAGGGGCGCAGCGGGGGCCTCGTCTTGCTGCTGTTGGGTCTCCGGGGTAGAGAACCCTTCGGTGCCGCCCACAGCTGTAGTTATGGTTGGGTCAGCGGTGGCTGTAAGGTTCCCGTTCCCCTCGGGCTGGGGGTCCATCGTTGGCGCCACCTGTGTATAGCCGGCTGGACTGCCGCACAGGCGTGACTGGGGTGTCAGCTGCTGTTGACGTGGCCTTGGTCGTCTTGTTCTTGGGTGGCATCCTACCTCTCTTAGCACTTCTGCGTTCAAAATCCCCACAGACGATGCCACTATTGGGCAAGAGTTCGCCTTGCCCCAGCCAGTACGACGAGAGTTTCTTCTAAGGAGGAGACTCAAGCTTGGAGACGAAGTTTAAGAAGAAGGAACACCACGAATGTGTTGATGGTAGAAAAAATGGATCGATCTGGGGGAGTATCACAGTGTGACTTGGTGTTTTTCACCTCTGTGTCTTTCTCCCATCTAGCCCCCTCTAGCTCAGGAGACCATGGCTCTTATTTATAGAGCCATGTGTAGCTTGGCGTACAAGTTATCATAATATACAAATATCTAGGATCTGACCAAATTACTAGGCCTTATCCCTGGTAACTACTTTCTACCATACCTGGGACATAAATATCAACCGTAGTAACCATCGCGGTGCCTGCACCCTGCGGGGTGAGCTGATCGCCAACTGCAGCCCGGCGCCGCACTGTCAGGGGTGTCAGGATAGCCTCCATTACGCCGGGTTGTCAGAGCGATGTCCACCAACCTAGGCATTTAATGCCGGTCACTTCCTTGCAGGCAAAGTATGACCGGTGCTCCCCTTCTGGCAGATCTTTCCTGAGGCCTGATGACTCACCCTGTAGCCTCCGGGAAGCCGTCCCGAGCATCTGGAGACGGGGGCCTCGAGAGGCATAGCTCTGGGAGGTGAAGGCTTCGGGAGGCAGGACTCCGGAAGGTTGGGGCTTCGGGAGGCCAATGCTTCAGGTGACCGAGGCTTCTGTAGACCAAGGTTTTGGGTGGCCGGGCTTCGGGAGGCCAGGCTTTGGGAGGCTGAGTCTTCGGGAGGCTGAGACTTCGGGAGGCCGGGCTGGTTAAGCAAGAGGCCATCTGGGGTCCTTAACAACAACCCCCAACAACATCGGTGTGCAATCATTTGAAACAAGCTTCCCACATGACCTTCGGCACTAACGAGGACTCTCTGGTGAGTTCAGGTTATGTTTCACCTCAATCATAACTTTTGTGAAATCCAATCATTCAAGTCCAGTTTTTGGACCAAATTAGCATCAGTGTGCAATCAACTCGAACAAGCTCCAACATGACCTACGACACCTTGGAGGACCATCTGGGCGTTCTGTGCACGTTTCGCTCCGGTCATTTCATGAAATCCACCTGTTCGGCTCCCACTTTTTAGGCAAGTTTCAGACCAAATTTACACCGAAGCGAAATTAACGGGAACAAGCTCTAGCATGACCTTCGACAACTGGGAGGACCGTCTGATGTGATATGGTTGTGTTTTGCCTCGGTCATAACTTTCGTGAAATTCACCCGTTCGGGACTAGTTTATGGACCAAATTAACACCGGTGCGCAATAACTGGAACAAGCTCCAACATGTCCTAAGACACCAGGGAGGACCATCCGTTGCATTCTAGTTCTATTTTGCTCTAGTCATCACTTTTGTGAAATGTTTGGGACCCGTTATCGAATCAAACTAACGACGGAGCAAAATCAACCAGAACAAGCTCCAACGGGACCTATAAGTCCTAGGAGGATAATATGGTGAGTTCTGGGAGTGTTTTGCTCCAGTCATAACTTTCGTGAAATCCACCCATTCAGGACCCGTCTTGGGACCTTCATGACCTACCGCCCCAGGTAAGACTATTTGGTGCATTATGGGCACTTTTCGCAATGGTCATATGCTTCATGAAATCTACACATTCGGGACCAATTTTCTGGCCCGTTTGGAGCCAAAATAAAACCGGTGCGAAATCAGCTGAAACAAGCTCCGCATGACCTACGTCACATGGGAGGACCATCCGTTGCGTTCTGGCTATGTTTTGCTCTGATCGTAGGTTTCGTGAAATCCACCCATTCTGGACCCATTTCCGGACCAAATTAACACTGAAGAGTAATCAACATGAACAAGCTCCATCATGACCTATGACACTTGGGATGACCATCTAGTGCGTCGCTCTAATCATATGTTTTGTGAAATCCACCCGTTTTCTAGCCAATTAACATTGGATCGAAATTAACCAAAACAAGCTATAACATGACCTACAACACCTGGGAGTACCATCCGGTGTGTTCTAGGCGTTTTTTGCTCTGGTCATAAGTTTCATGAAATCCACTCTTTCAGGAGCTATTTTTGGGCCCATATAGGACCAATTTAACACCGATGCGAATCAACTGGAAATAGTTCCGCATGACCTAGGAAACCTGAGAGCACCGGTCAGTGCATTCTTGGCGCAGTTCACTCCGGTCATAACTTTCATTAAATCAACCTGTTTGGGAACCATTTTCAAGCCCTTGTCGGATCAAATTAACACCGGAAATAAGTTAACCAGAATAATCTCTAACATGACATATGTCACATGTGAGGACCATCCAATGTGTTCTGGCCGCATTTTGCTCCAGTCATAAGTGTCATGAAATCCACCCGTTCGGGACTCATTTTTGGACAAAATTAACACTGCAGCGAAGTCAACTGGACAAGCTCCACCTGACCTACGTCTCCTGAGAGGACCATCTGGTGTGTTCTGGGTGTGTTCCGCCCCAATCAAAACTTTCGTTAAATCCACCCATTCGGTACCCGTTTTTAGGCCCGTCTTGGACCAAATTAACACCGGTGTGAAATCCAACATGAACAAGCTCCACATGACTTATGACACCTAGGAATTTCATCCGTTGCGTTCTGGTTGTGTTTCGCTCTGGTCATAACTTTCGTGAAATCCACCCTTTCGGGACTAGTTTTTGGACCAACTAAACACCGAAGAGAAATCAACGGAACAAGCTCCATCATGACCTACAGCACCTGGGAGGAACATCCACTGCGTTCTTGGTACATTTTGCTCCAGTCATGTGTTTGTGAAATCCACCCGTTGTTGAGACACATTCATATTGGAATAAAATCAATAGAACAAGCTCTAACATGACCCACGACATATGGATGGATCATCCAGCGTGTCTTGGGCGCGTTTTGCTCCAGTCATAAGTTTCGTTAAATTCACACGTTCGGGGCCCATTTTTAACACTAGAGCGAAGTCAATCAAAACAAGCTCCAATGTGACCTATAACACATGGGAGGACCAACAGGTGCATTCTGGGTGCATTTTGCTTCGGTCATAAATTTCATGAAACCAACCCGTTCGAGACCCGTTTTCGAGCCCTTTTTGGAGCAAATTAACACCAAAGTGATATCAACAAGAATAAGCTCCAAATTAACTACGACACCTGGTTCTCCATCCGATGTGTTCTTAGTGTGTGTCGTTCCAGTCATATATTTCATGAAATCCACCCATTTTTGTGCTTGTTTACGGGCCAAATTAACATCAGAATGTGATCAACCAAAACAAGCTCCAACATGAACCACGAAACATGGGAGGACCATCTGGTGTCTTCTGGGCGTGTTTCTCTCCGATCATAAGTTTCATTTAATTCAAACATTCGAGACCCATTTTTGAGCCCGTTTTGGACCAATTTAACACTAGAGCAAAATCAACCAAAACAAGATCCAACATGACCTACGAGAACTAGGATGACCAACCCGTTCGAGATCGATTTTTGGGCCCTTTTTGGACCAAATTAATACCGAAACAAAATCAACCAGAATAAGCTCCAACATGAACTATGTCACCTAGGAGGGACAATCTAGTGCATTCTGGCTGCTTTTTGCTCCAGTCATAAGTTCTGTGAAATCCACCTGTTCGGTCGGGACTGTTTTGGACCAAATTTACACTGAAGTGAAATCAATCGAAACAAGCTCGACATGACCTAGGAGACCTGAGATGATCAACCGGTGCAATCTAGGCTCGTTTCACTCTGGTCATAACTTTCATGAAATTTGCCTGTTCAGACCGTTTTTGAACCAAATTAAACAGGAAGGAAATCAACCAGAATAAACTCCAACACGACTTACAACACCTGGGATGACCATCGGGTACGTTTTGGGCACATTTTTCTTCGGTCATTAGTGTCGTGAAATCTACCCATTCGGGACCCATTTTCTGGACTCATTTTTGGATCAAATTAACACCAGAGCGAAATCAACGGAAACAAGCTCCACATGATCTACGACACTAGGGAAGACATTTGGTGCATTCTAGGTGTGTTTCGCTACGCTCAAATGTTAGGGACCCGTTTTAAACCAAATTAACGTTGGAGGAAAATCAACCAGTACAACCTCCAACATGGGATACAACACCTGGGAGGACCATCCGCTAAACTCTAGGTGCATTTTGCTCCAGTCATAAGTGTTGTGAAATCCACCCGTTCAGGACCTGTTTTCGGGACTCATTTTTTGGAGCAAGAACACCGGGGCAAAATCAACCACAAGAAGCTCCACATAACATGCGTCACCTAGGAGGAGCATCTTATGCGTTCTGGGCATGTTTTGCTCCGGTCTAAACTTTTGTAAAATCCACTCATTCGGCACCCATTTATAGGCCCATCTTCAACCAAATTAACTCCGTTGCGAAATCAACCAGAACAAGCTCCACATGACCTACGATGCCTGGGAGGACCATCTGTTGCGTTCTCGTTGCATTTCGCTCCAATCATAACTTTCGTGAAATCCACCCTTTTGGGACCTATTTTCGGACTAACTTAAAAATGAAGTAAAATTAACGGAACAAGCTTCATCATGATCTACAATACCTGGGAGGTCATCCGATGCGTTCTTGGCGTATTTTGGGCCAAATTAGCATCGGAACGAGAACAACCAAAACAAGCTCCAACATTACCTACGATACCTAGGAGGACCATCTGGTGCGTTCTAAGCACTTTTTCTCTGGTCATATGTTTCGTGAAATCTACCCATCTGGAACCCATTTTCGGGCCAAATTAACATCTGAGCGAAATCAATCGAAACAAGCTGCAACATGACATACGACATGTGGGAGGACCATCCAGTGCGTTCTGGGCGTGTCACTCCGGTCATATATTTTGTGAAATCCACATGTTTAGGACCTGTTTTCGGCCTGTTTCGGACTTAATTAACACCGGAGCGAAATCAACCATAACATGCTCCAACAAGACCTACAACACCTAGGGGGACCATTCGGTGCCTTCTAGGCACGTTTTGCCCCAGTCATAATTTTCGTGAAATCCGCCCTTTTGGTTAGGACTGTTTGGGACCAAATTAACACCGAAGCGAAATCAATCGGAACCAGCTCCGCATGACCAAAGAGACCTGAGAGAACCAACATGTGCTTTAAGGGCTCATTTCACTCCAGTCATAACTCTCATGAAATCAACTCGTTCAAGACCCATTTGGGCCCTTTTCGAACCAAATTAACACTAGAGGAAAATCAACTAGAACAAGCTTCAACATGACCTAATACACCTAGGAGGACCCATTTTCTGGACTCGTTTTTGTAGCAAATTAACAACAGAGAAAAATCAACTGGAACAAGCTCCACATGACCGACGTCACACGGGAGAAACATCTGGTGCGTTCGGGGTGCGTTTTGCTCCGGTCTAAACTTTTGTGAAATCCACTCGTTCGGTGCCCGTTTTTAGGCCCGTCATGGACCAAATTAACATTGGTGTGGAATCAACCGTTACAAGCTCCACATAAACAACAACACCGAGAGGATCAACCGTCGCTTGTCATTGCGTTTTGCTCTAGTCATAAGTTTCGTAAAATCCACCCTTTCAGACTCTTTTTCGGACCAACTTAACACTGAATTAAAATGTATGGAACCAGCTCTATCATGACCTGCAACACTTGGGAGGATCATACGACCATTCTTGGAGTGTTTCGCTCCTGTCATATATTTCGTAAAACCCACACGTTTCTCAGAACTGTTTTCGGGCCAAATTAAAATCAAAATAAAATCAACCAAAACAAGCTCCAACATGACATACGACACCTGTGAGGACTATCTGGTGCATTCTGGGTGTGTGTCGCTCTGATCATAAGTTTCTGGAAATCCATCTGTACGAGACCCGTTTTCGGCCTATTTTGGACCAAATTAACACATGAGCGAAATCAACCGACAGAAGCTCCAACATGAACTATGAAACCTTGGAGAACCATTCGGTGCCTTCTCGGTGCGTTTTGCCCCGGTCATAAGTTTTGTAAAATCCAGCAGCTCGGTTGGGACCGTTTCAAACCAAATTAACACCAAAGTGAAATCAATCGAAACAAGCTCCACATGACCTAGGAGACCTGAGAGGACCAACCGGAGCATTATAGGCTCGTTTCGCTCTAGTCATAACTTTTGTGAAATCAACCCGTTCAGTACCCACTTTTGGGCCTGTTCAGACCAAGTTGACCTCAGAGGGAAATTGACTAGAACAAGCTCCAGAATAACCTACGACACCTAAGAGGACCATCCGGTGCATTTTTGTCATATTTTGCTCAGGTCATAAATGTTGTTGAATCCACCCATTTGGGACCCATTTTCTGGACACCTTTTTCGGACCAAATTAACAACAGAACAAAATCAACGATAATAAGCTCCAACATGAACTATGACACCTGGTAGGACCATTGGTTCATTCTAGGCGCATTTCACTCTAGTCATAAGTTTTGTTAAATCCACTGGTTCGAGACCAGATTTCGGGGCCGTATCGGACCAAATTAACACTGCAGTGAAATCAACTGAAACAAGCTACAACATGACCTACGACACCTGGGGGGACTAATCGGTGTGTTCTGGGCATGTTTCGCGCCGGTCACAAATTTCAGGAAACAAACCCGTTCGAGACCCGTTTTCATGCCCTTTCCAGACCAAATTTACACCAGATTGAAACCAACCAGCTTAAGCTCCAACATGAACTATGACAGTTGGAAGGACCATCCGGTGCGTTTCGGGCGCGTTTTGCTACAATCATAAGTTTCGTGAAATCAACCCGTTCGGGGCCCGCTTTTGGGGGCCCTTTTCAGACCAAATTAACGCCGAAGTAAAATCAATCAGAACAATCTCCAACATGACCTTCAAAAATTGGGATGATCATATGGTGCGTTCTAGGCGAATTTTGCTCCGATCATAAGTGTCATGAAATCCACCCATTTGAGGCCCGTCTTTGGGACTTACTATCAGAAGAAATTAACACCAGAGCGAAATCAACCGGAATAAGGTCCACATGACCTACTAATGGGGGACCATCTGATTCGTTCTGGACGCGTTTCTCCTTTGTCATAACTTCCGTGAAATCCACCCACTCGTTTGGGACCGTTTCGGACCAAATTAACACCGAAGGGAAATCAATCGAAATAAGCTCCACATGACCTAGGAGACCTGAGAGGACAAACCGGAGCATTCTAGGGTTGTTTCGCTTTGGTCATAACTTTTGTGAAATCAACCCGTTCAGGACCCACTTTCGGGCCTTTTCGGACCAAATTGACCCCAGAGGGAAATCAACTAGAACAAGCTCCAGCATAACCTACGACACATGAGAGGACTATCCGGTGCATTTGGGGTGCATTTTTCTCAAGTCATAAATGTCATGAAATCCACCCGTTCGGAACCCATTTTCTGGACACCTTTTCGGACCAAATTAACTTCAGAACAAAATTAACAATAATATGCTCTAACATGAACTACGACACTTGGGAGGACCATTCAGTTTGTTCTAGGCACGTTTCACTATGGTCATAAGTTCTGTTAAATCCATCGGTTCGGGACTAGTTTTCAGGGCTATTTCAAACCAAATTAATACCGGAGCAAAATCAACTAAAACAAGCTACAATATGACCTACGACAGTTAGGGGGACAAACCGGTGCGTTCTGGATGCGTTTTGCAACAGTCATAATTTTCATGAGACCAAACTGTTCGTGACCCATTTTTGTAACCTTCTTAGACCAGTTTAACGCCATATCGAAACCAACTAGAATAAGCTCCAACAAGAACTACGACACCTAGGAGGACCGTCTAGTGCGTTCTGGGTATGTTTCTATATAGTCATAAGTTTCGTAAGATCAACCCGTTCGTGACCCATTTTTTGGGGGACCTTTTTAGACCAAATTAACATTAGAGTGATATCAATCTGGGAGGATCATATGGTGCATTCTGGGCGTATTTCACTCCGATCATAAGTATTGTAAAATCCACCGATTTGGGGCCTGTTTTTGGGACTCCTTATCGAACCAAATTAACATCAAAGTGAAATCAACCGGAACAAACTCCACAAGACCTACGCAACCTGGGAGGACCATCTAATTTGTTCTGGGCGCATTTCGCTCCGGTCATAACTTTCGTGAAATCCACCTGTTCGAGACCCATTTTTAGGCCCATTTTGAAACATATTAACATCCAAGCGAAATGAACAGGAAACAAGCTCCACGTGACCTACAACACCTGGGAGGACCATCTGTTGCGTCCTAAGTGTGTTTTGCTCCAGTTAAAATTTTTGTTAAATCCACCCGTTTAGGACCTGTTTTTCAACAATACTAACATCAAAGCGAAATCTACCGGTGCAAGTGCCAACATAACCAATGACTCCAAGGAGGACTATTTGGTCCATTCTGGTCATGTTTCACTTGGGTCATAACGTTAATGAAATCCACCAGTTTGATACCCATTTTTGGGCCCGTTTGGACCAAATTAACACCAAAACGAAATCAACCATAACAAGCTCCACATGTCCTACGACACCGGCTAGGACCATCCAGTGTGTTCTGAATGCATTTTGCTCTAGTCATAATGTTCATGAAATCCTCTCGTTCTGGACCAGTTTTTGGGCCCATTTCGAACCAAATTAACACTAGAGCGAAATCAAGCGGAACAAGCTCCAAGATAACCTACGACACCTGGGCGGACCATTTGATGCATTCTCAATGCATTTTCTCCAGCGAAAGCTATCGTGAAATCCACCCGCCCGGGACCCATCATTGGACCGTTTTCGTGCATATCAACACCAAAGCATAAAAATATGGAACATGCTGCATCATGACTTACTGCATCAGGTAGGACTATCCGGTGCAATCTTGGCGCTTTTATCGATGGTCGCAAGTTTCATGAAATCCACCCAATCAGGACCCATTTTCAGGCTCGTTTTGAACCAAATTAGCAGCAGTATGAAATCAACAGGAACAAGCTTCACATGACCTACAACACCTGGGAGGGCCATATATTGTGTTCTGGTTATGTTTCGCTCCGGTCATTACTTTCATGAAATCCACCTGTTCAGGACCCATTTTCAAAACCATTTTGGGCCAAATTAACATTGAAGCGATATCAATCGAAACAAGCTCCACATGATCTAGGAGACCTGAGAGGACCAATCGGTGCATCCCAGGTGTATTTCGTTTTGGTCATAACTTTCATGAAATCAACCTGTTCACGACCTATTTTTGAGCCCATTTCAGACCAAATTAACACGAGAGCAAAAACATTCTGAACAATCTCCAACATGAACTATGACAACTGGGAGGATCATCATGTGCATTCTGGGTGCATTTCGCTCAATTCATAAGCAAGGTTTACAAATTCATTTGGTGTATGAAAATTGAGACCTGGAGCTTACCAAAAAACCATGGTTATCGCGATAACTTCTTGAAATTCAGAGAAAATTCATACAAATTCAATTGGACAAATTTGCAAATTAGTGCCAAAACCCAGCCGAATTGGATCGTCAGTTACCGAGTGAATTGGACCGGTAATCAAGTGGTTTCTGTGATTTATCGACCAATTTTGACAATAACCAAACTGGTCAAAATTCGAGCATTTTTTGATGATAACAGATCGAATTTTGGCGGTTACCGAACACATTATTTGAATTTCCATGAAGTTCAAGGAAAACCACAAAAAATCATTAAAATAACAAAGAAGTTAGGAAAAATAGAAACAAATATGGCATGAGATTTGCTATGTTTTGTTTAGTCATACTATCTACTCCTTGCATATATCATACATAGGGGAAAAAATTGTAAAAAATGAGGAAAATTTTTTGGCATGACCTTTGCTATATTTTGGACATTTCCAAGGAAAAAATAGATACTAATAACAATACGAGCATGACCATATAATTGTTTCATCAAATATATGCATACATTACGTATGTAGCGCCTAAAATTAATAAATTTGTCGAATTGTCCATACAAAAGCTACAAATATAGTCACATGCCATCCATCAATACTTAGCAAAGGGATGGTCGATGCTTAAAATGTAGTTTGCATAGTATCCATGCCACATGCAACCTACAAGATGGAAAAAAAATTAGTACAATACCATAGTATGTAGATAAAGTAGTTACAGAAAGTAAATTATCATCACCTTCAGGACCACTAGCTTCTAACGGGGGGGGGGGGGGGGGAGACGATTAAATTCGACTATATAGTACTCCTCAGTGGACATATGCATTATCCGTCATGTAGATAGCAACTCTGCCTTAAACTCTGTCCAACTTTGCTTCATCCATGCAGAAGTGCTTGACCATTGTCCTTGCAATATGTTCTAGAACTACTCTCCATATCATAGTTGTTGGAATAGCTTGTACTATCTTGTGGTCTATTATGGCTACCCCGTATGACATGCCTTTGTGAGGATGGGGCACCATGGTCCTCGTCCTGTGTGGTATGTGTTAACTGACTCTCACCAGTGAATTGCACTAGAGCAACGGCGGAGGATTGGCATGGAGGAGCACCGCCTCCCTGACCGTCATCATCACCGCTATCTATCTTTGAGCCCCTGTCATTATACTCTTGGTAAGTTGGGCTCTTTGAGGCACTGTCCATGCTCTCATCGCTTTGCACTTGTCTTTTGCCCTTACCCTTAATCTTCTTGGTCTTCTTTGGATGCGCAAATTGCTTCTTCCTCTTTCCCATGTGTGTGTCACCTACCACTTTAGTAGCCCACTGAGATAGTGTACATTGCAAATCATATGGGTTCACCATATCTGTCACCATATGAGTTGGCAGGAGTATATCACTATCTGTGTCCTCATCAAACTTTGGGGTAGCATTTGATCTATCAGTCTCCATCCAATCCTAGAGCAGATTGTTCTCCTCATTCAATGTGAGCTCCATAAGTCATCGAAATGGCAGTCGACTTGATGCTTGCATCCAAATTATTTTGTATTCTAAGGTTGTAGTTTACATATAGCAACTTATGAAGCCTCTTGTAGCTTAACCATGTGAGTTGGCAGGAGCATGTCTAGGGATTCAATGCGGCCGCTACAAGATGATGATTAAAGCATTAGTACCATAAGCATTAATACAATAAGAATGCAATTGGTAATAGTGTATCATCGGCATTCAAGTTCCCATTCATTAGATCATACGTTCTGCGATCGACAACTACCATGAACTTTTCAAAGGAATCCCTATCATTGTGATACAATTAATCGTACTCCTGGTTGACAATATTGTATCTCAGGAGCACCTCACTCAATGTTGGCACCTTGTCTTGATCAGCAAATCGGAGGAAGGCATACAACGGCTGAACTAAGTTAACAACCATTTTAAGGTTGTCCCACCAGGTTAAACTAGATAGGCTACCATGTGCGTATCTCCCAATGTCAGGACCCATGTAGCGAGACTATTTGCAGGTCTCTAGATGCCATCCATTGCATGAACCTATCCTTTCGATTTAGAAAGTTTTCAAAAAATAGATAGTTTGCGTCAAATATTGTGGCATTCCACCTCACCAACTCTCCACCAATCACGGTCTTCATCATTTCATGGAGCTTTGAATGATTGTACAGCCATCGCGATATGAACCTTGCACTTGGAATGACAATGTCGTGATCTATTCACCAATTGATTTCAACATTAAATTTATCGTATGCATCACACAAGGCTGCCACGCGGTAGCAGGACACTCCCTTCTGAGAACCTGACATGCCTTCTTATAATTGGACCCGTTATCAGTCATGATCTACATAATATTTTGTGGCTCCACATCATTGACCACTGATCTTATCTCCTGCATAAACGAATCAACCAAATAAATTTGCAACAATTGCAATACTAAGTTAACAGCACAACAACGTACTTTATTCACATACTTGGCATCTTGGTTGTAGCCAGTTGCATCTACAGACTTGTGAAAAAACATGCGACCATTGCAATATAAAGGAAATTAATAATACTCATGTACGTCGGTCCAGTCCAAGAATCACACATGATGTTCACACCATACTCTGGCCATTCTAGGTTCCACTTGTCAAATATCTAGTTCAATGCACTCTCGTTCTTGTCTAGGTACTTACCATATATATCCCAGCCAATTGGAGATGGGACACCCTCTCCTGTTAGACAACAGATGGTCATAAGTCAAAAAGAAAGAAATACGATAACAATAAATTTCATTACAAACTTTATCACTCACCTCATTTCTGTGTTTTTTTTCACTGCAGCCACAAAGAATGCGTCGTCTGCCCTTCTACTAGGAATACCTGAAGTGTGAAAAAATACGGACCATGCCAAACCAATAGCTGCCTTGCATTCTTTCCCTTTGCACTCCATGACCCAGTGTCAATCCTTTGTAGCACAGGGGCTTTTGCTATAGCAACATTGTAATTCCTGACACTTGGTGGTGGCTCCCTGGTTGAAGATGCCCACCTAAGCATCCTCTTTAACACATTGCCTCCTCTGGCACTTCCACTACCACCTCCATTGTCGTAGGACTCACTTGCCCTCCTCCTGAACTCTTGCTCCTTGCTAGACTGAGCCATGGCACACTGCACCTATTTCTCTTCCATCTCCTCATTATCATTTGTCAAATCTACATGAACTCTAGCTGATTCTTGCCTCCGAAGCCTCTCCTTGGACCTTCCCTTCCTCTTATCTCTTGCCCTATCCAGCTCATGCCTGAAGTAATCACGCACGTCTAGAGGCACCCTATCACAATGTATAACATTCGATCTGTACCCTGCCAAATGTTCTTTTAACTTTGTGGCACCATCGCCTTTCTTTTCCTTATTGCAGTAATTGACCTAAACCCTGGGGCCAAATTGTTCCCGTGCTACCACACCACATCTCTATCTGGCATCGATTACTACAAAACAACATATATCATCCTATTAGCACTCCACAAATTCTAATAGCGAGTAAACATTGAGCCAAACAAAGTACTATGTGCTAACCAATACTATCGGACACTAACCAACCCTAACAACATAAAAATGAACCCTAACCGACATTAACCACTTGGAACTAACCCTAACCAAGCATAACACATATCAATTTAGCACACATCATTTAAAACCGACTACATCTGGCTAATAACCGAGCGAATCGCACAATAAATCGACCGCATCGACGCTGAACCACACTGGCGAGCTCCTACTAGCGGTAACCGACCTATTTAAGCAAAAAATCACTCGGATTTAGTGACTTACTGCACGCACAACCTCGGTTACCATTGCGATGTGCTCGGTCACTAGACGCGTGAACTTCCCGATGATGCAGTCGGTTACCGCTCCAATGCGCTCGGTTACCGCCTTCTCCCGACCGATTTCTGACCTTTCTCCTCCGGATTGCCTCGGCTACACGGTAGATCTGACGGAGCTCGCGGTGGAGGCGATGTTTTTGCTGTGGCCGAAGCGATAAAAACGGGTTTTTTACTGTGGCTAAAGGGGATAAGCCAAGAAGTCTTATCACATTGACTTGGGCTGAAACAGGCCGTTTGCACTGTACATTGAACCCATTTCGGTCTTTTTTCGGCATTTTTCCAATGTAATACTTGAGCACATATTTCTTGATGCAAACATCAATTTTTTTAAATTTGTTTTCTTAGATAGTATGAGAATTGCCTCTAGTTTTTATGGAATTTTTTCTAGAATTTTTAATTTTTAAAATCTGATTTGAATTTTTTGAATTCAAATTCAATAACCATTCACATTTCAAAATTGGTTTCGAGCGGTAAGGTCAGTTACCGCTAATTTTGAGCGATAATCATCAAATTTGAAACCCTGGTCATAAGTTTCGTGACATCCACCCATTCAGGACTCATTTTTTAGAACATTTTGGACCACATTAACATAGAAGCAAAATCAACTGGAACAAACGGATGCATTCTTGGTGTGTTTCAATCCAGTCATAACTTTCGTTAAATCAAACTGTATTGGATCAAATCAAAACCAGAGAGAAATCAACCAGAATAAACTCCAACATGATCTACGATACCTGGGGGGACCATCTAGTGTGTTCTGGGTGCATGTTGCTCTGGTCATAAGTGTCGTGAAATCCACCCATCCGAGACTCGTTTTTGAACCAAATAAACACTAGAGTGAAATCAACTGTAACAAGCTCCACATGACTAATGTCACCTGGGAGGACCATTTGGTGCATTCTAGGCGTGTTTTGCACCAATCAAAACTTTTGTGAAATCCACTCATTCGCTACCCGTTTCAAACCAACTTAACACCAAAGCGAAATCAAACAGAATAATCTCCATCATGATATACAACAACTAGGAGGACTATCCGGTGCATTCGGGGTGTGTTTCGCATGAGTCATAACCTTTGTGAAATCAACCCTTTTAGGACCCATTTTCGGTCTGTTTCGGGCAAAATTAACACCAGAGCAAAATCAACTAGAATATGCTCCAATATGAACTACGACACATGGGTTGACCATCCAATGTGTTTTAGGCACGTTTCGCTCTGATCATAAGTTTGGGGAAATCGACCCATTCGAGGCCTGTTTTCGAGACTCATTTTTGGACCAAATGATCATAGGAGCAAAATCAAATGGAATAAGCTACACATGACCTATGACATCTGGGAGGACCATGTGATGCGTTCTGGTCATGTTTCGCTCCAATCAAAACTTTTGTGAAATCCACCCATTCGGTACTCGTTTTTAGGCTCGTCTTGAACCAAAGTAACACCGGTGTGAAATCAACTAGAACAACCTCCACATGACCTACAACACATGAGAGGACTATCCATTTCATTCTGGTTGCGTTTCACTACAGTCATAACTTTGGTGAAATCCACCCGTTTGGGACCCTTTTTGGACCAACTTAACACCGAAGCGAAATTGACAGAACGAGGTCCATCATGACCTACAACATCTGGGAGGACCATCCAGTGCGTTCTTGGTGCATTTCGCTCCAGTCATATGTTTTGTGAAATCCACCCATTTTCAGGATTGTTTTCAGGCCAAATTAACATTAGAATGAAATCAACCAAAACAAGCACCAACATGTCCTATGACACATTGGAGGACCATTCGGTGTATTCTGGCTTGTTTTGCTCCGGTTGTAAGTTTTGTGAAATCCACTCATTCGGTCGATACCGTTTTGGACCAAATTCACAACGAAGCAAAATTATTCGAAACAAGCTCCACATGACCTAGGACACCTGAGTGGCCCAACCAGTGCATTCTTGGTGCGTTTTGCTCCGGTCATAACTTTCATCAAAATCAACCTGTTTCGGACCCGTTTTCTGGCAAAATTAATACTAGAGCAAAATCAACCAGAACAAACTCCAACATGAACTACACCACCAGGGAGGACCATCCGATGGATTATGGGCGCTCTAGTCATTAGTTTTGTGAATTCCACCAATTCGGTTGGGACTGTTTTGGACCAAATTCACACCGAAGCGAAATCAACCATAACAAACTCCACATAACCTAGGACACCTGAGAGGACCAACCGATGCATTCTTGGCGCATTTCTCTCTGGTCATAACTTCGTGAAATCCGTCCGTTCAGGATATTGTTTTCGGGACTCGTTTTTGGACCAAATTAACACCTGGGAGGACTATCTGGTGCATTCTGGGCACATTTTGCTCCAACCAAAACATTCATGAAATCCACGCGTTCTGGACCCATTTTCAGGCCCGTTTTGAACCAAATTAACACTGGACCAAAATTAATCAGAATAAGCTCTACATGACGTAAGATGCCTAGGAGGACCTTTCATCGCGTCCTAATTGCATTTCACTTCGGTCATAACTTTCGCGAATCCACCAGTTCGGGACCGATTTTCGAACCAAATCAAGATCATAGCGAAATCTATTGGAAGAAGCTCCATCATGACTTACAACACTAGGAAGGACCATCTAGTGTGTTTTGGGTGCATTTTGCTCCGATCACAAGTGTCATGAAATCCACCTGTTCAGAACCCATTTTCTAGACTCCTTTTTGGACCAAATTAACATCAGAGCAAAATCGATGATAATAAACTCCAACATGAACTACGATACCTTTGCGTGTTTCGCTCCAATCATTTGTTTCATGAAATCCACCCATTTTTGCGCTTGTTTTCAGGATGAAGCCACCTAGGCTATATGCTCCCTAGTCCACGTTGTAGTAGCCACCTAGGCTATTAGCTCCTGGTCGGCACCTGGTCACGACCCTTGAGCCACCATGGCCTCAAGTGGGTAGAGCCACGGTCACTTGCCGCCGTCTTCACTTTGGAGCTTGAGCCACCAAGGTAAGAATTTCCACATCCCCGTACAAGAGTCTTGCCACCGCTCCACACCAAGTCGGAGGGTCAACAAGTATGAGACACCAATGCTCGCAGTGTCGGTGAGTCACCAAGACTCTAAGATGCCGGCGTACCACTTGGTACAATGTAGGATCACTCATCAATCCCCTCTCTAGGCCTATTAGCACTAATCATTTCCTAATCATGTGCTTAAATACCATGGATAATCAATTTTAGCACTTTGGTGGCTTGGATGTTTTCTCAAGTGTCTATGAGCTTCTCTGGACTCCATGACCTTCAAAGGACCGCATGGAAGTGTGTTTAAATCCTCAACCCCATGAACTAGTCATTGCTCCAATGGTCACATTTTGTTGCACTGACTGGAAGGTCCAGTGTGAACAACATTACAAGCACCGGAACATCTTTCATGTACATGCCATGAACTAGCCGTTGGAACTCCACTTCGTAATCTTGTGAACACTGGAAGGTTCGGTGTACTGTCCTCTTTGAAAGCTGAAACATCCTACATGCATACGAAGCCAAGCGAACCAACAACCCTTCTGGAAAAAATTGTCTGCCATGTTTATTTTGTGAACTCTAGAACATCCAGCATGTATTAGACCCCATTTGGAAACTCTTTGAAAAAAGAAACTACCAAAAACTTTTGTGAATGCCAAATCATCTGGAGTGTTCATTTTTGTGAATGCCAAATTATCCTCTGCTCTTCAAATTTTACATGCTAGAATATCCGTTGTGTATATTTTTTGTCGATTAGCAATTCATATTTTGGGCATAACTTTCTGCTCCAAACTCCGATTTTGATGATCTTAGACTCTATCGAAAGCTTGTGAATAGCTCTACAAGATTGTATATAAATCCATACCATTTGATCAGATCAAAATTCATGGAACAAGTTCAATTCATTCCTCTTATTATCCCAGCTTCGTTGACTTTTTTTTGTTGCATCCATGAGATCTACTAAAGCATATACTTGACAAATATATTAGTCCAATTGACTATGTTATCATTAATCACTAAAATCACATACATGCCCTAAAAGGGTCATGTTCATTAAAATCTCCCCATTTTGGCGATTAATGACAACACAACCAAAGAAAGAGGCAAATACTAAAATATACCAACATAAGACATTACCTACTTGCTTGGATGCATGGTAAGAACAAACAATGATAGCAATTGTAAGGAAAAAAATTCCATCTTTGTCATGCCTTATTCTTACCTTCATTTTGTCCCCCTTTTATTGTTGCTGCTATGGAGACAATTCTCCCGCTATCGCCACTATCCCCCTTGATCGACCTATGCAAGAGCTCCTTCTTCTCCCCTTTTGTCAACTTTATTCTTGCTTCCTTGCTTTTTCTCCCCTAGGCATGCCATTTTGCAACTTCCATCTTACTTTGGTCATCAAAATTCTCCCCCTTTGTCAACAATCTCAAAAAGTCTATAAACACATGTTGAACTCAATGGAAAAATGTTAGATCACTTGGGATAGATCTTCATGAATCATGATCCAATAAGATGATATGACTTGTAGGGTTCCAAATGAAATGGTTATGTGGATACCAATTGAACTACAAAGAACATGGATCACAAGTCATGAAAATCACATAATATAATCTAAACTCCCCCTATATATGTGCATGCATATGATGAGAATAAAATATATGCACACCTAGACAATATATCAAGATAAGAAGTTTAAGACATATTATGCATGGAGGTAGATTAAATGATCAAATGAATTGACAATGATACCAATAGACAAATAAACATTGCATACCTCTGAGGACATGTAGATTACTCGATAACACTACAAAGGATATGACTTGAAACACATGCTAGTCTCAAAATCACAACCCATAGGATATGCTCCCCCTAAATATATGCATACAAGTGTCCTTTATGTGCCATGAGTCCAATCTATAGGATAAATTCTCCATTGCAATGCCTAGTGTCGAATACTTGTAAGAGATATGTATTTATCATTGATAATAATAGAGAATTTATCCTATAGATTGGACTCATGACACATAAAGAATATCTATTGAACAAATATTTCAAGTAAAGAACCTACAACTAATCATATAGCTTGCTCATAGGAGAGAAACACAAGCAACCTACCAAATGATAAACCTACACTAGGCATTGCAATAGATTGGAATATGCACAAACAATCCTAGACAAGGCAAAGGTACTAGATACAAAACAAAATGTATGAACAAAAATTCTAGCTACTATTATCTCTTTTACCTATGGATGGAGATTTGGATATTTGATGATCTTCTTAATCAATGCAATCAATCTTATACACTTGGCTTCTTTGCTTAATCCTTCACTTCATCTTGTGTGCCAAGTTTCTAAATCCCCAACAACCCGAGGACTTTAAGTCTTCTTTAGAACCCAAACCGATTATGGCCCCTTCATATTGGTGATGGCTTCCTTGTGCACCTAAATGGTTTGGTTCCACCTCCGGTCCTTTATTCCAACCATGTGTGCAACCATTTTGTCATTGTCTTTCTTCTTAAGCTTGTAGTGGTTGCTCTTGGTCTTGATCTTGTAATTAGGCTTGGTGTAGGTGTTGGAGGTCTTTTTGGAGAGATTCATCATCTTCTTCTTCTCCTTAGTTTCCTTCTTGACTTCCTTGCATTGGAAGAACTTGTGGCCTTCTTGATGGCACTTGAAGCATGTCTCGGTGGACCCCTCCGCAAGCATGTTTACTATGATATCACAATTATCTTGAGGAGGTTAGACATTACTCTTGCCTTTTAACCTTGCCAAGTCCTTCTTGACCTTCTCGACTTCTTGTTTGAGCTCACTATTTTCTTGTGCAATGAGTTAATTAGATGGTTCAAATTTAACCTTGCAAAGTCCATCTTAAGCTTCTCCACTTCTTGATTGAGCTCATCATTTTCTTGTGCAATAAGTTCAACAACAACATTCTTAATACATGTCTCATTGCCAAGGGGTGAGCTAGATATATAAATTAAATTATCATAAAAAGTGGAAGCATCTACCTTATGATTGAAATTAAAGAAAGAGGCAGATTGCTTCAAAAGGGACCTTAGGTTGAGATTCAATGTCTTCAAATTCTTCCTTAAGCACTTCATGCTCCTTATTTAGCAATTCAAATTTGCTCAATAACTTTTATAATTAGACACAAAGGTAGCTTGAATTTCATTAAAGGCATTGAATTTCTTTAGTTATTTAAATTGTTTCTTTAAGGTCCTTTGTTTCTCATTGATCAAATCAAGGAGTTCTTCTTGGGAGGGTGATTTCGCATCAGATTCATCATCACTTACATCAATTTCTATACCTGTGGTCATAATGCACTTGTGTGGTAACGACTTGCGTAATGATGAGCTTAAGGAAGAGCTTCTCTTGGAGAAGTGGGTGGTGAAGCTCTCATCACTTGAGCTTGAATCTTCATCTTCACTCACTCATCTTCCTATGCTTGCAAATATTTTGCCTCTTCCCCTTGTCTCTCTCTTGTTCTTGGTCTTCTCCTCCTTGATATAATCAATTGTGTTGACCAAGTTCTACATGGAGATTGGATGATTAGTATTGGCTTTTATCCTTTTGAGGTTCTTCTCCGCTTGTGAGATGAGCTTGGCGATGTTGGGGTCCATCTCTTCATCACTTGATGTACTTTGCTTATCTTGTTCATCGCTTTCTTCATCTTCATCACTATCATTTTCTCTTGAGCTTGACTCTTGCTTTTACCTCCTCATCTTCGCCTTCATGCATGGGCAATGACTTGGCTTGCTTGTGAGGGCAAAGTTCTTTGCACCGGAAGAAGAAGAAGAAGAAGCTTCAACCCCCATGTTCATGGTCATCTTACAGGCGGTAATTATCGAGTACTTGGCTTGGAGTCATTTTCTTGATGCCATTATTGTTGTAGATGATGGAGACTATCAACTTGTACTTTGGAAAAAGAGTTTGAAGTATTCTTCTCTCCACTTGATCGTCTCCAATTGGCGTCAAACCTAGCCCATTGATCTCATTGGCAAGAATGTTCAAATGTGATTACATGTCATTAGCACTTATATAGGAAAGTTGTTTAATGATACTAAGTTGAGAGACTAGCTCGTTATATTTCTCATTGCGCACATCTTTTGTGCCTTCATGTATTTCAATGAGGCTAGTCCAAATATCATGAGCATTGGTAAGAGAATATACTCAATTAAATTCATCAATGCTTAGGGATGATAAAAGGATACTCTTAGCTAAAGCATCAAATTGCTTGTCCTTGTTTGTGACACGTTGTTTCATCTCTTCTTCGGTGACTCTCCAAACATTTAAACATTTGGCTTGCAAATAACAAGTCATTAGAATTTTCCAATGAGGAAAGTGAGTAACGTCAAAACATGGAGCACTACCGGTATTCATCCCAACCCCAGACGTCACAACTCATTAGGTGGTGAATTCTAACCAATCAAAATGAGAACATAGCTCAAATGCCACTTTAATTGGCGTATCCATGTGAAAGGTTTGAGCCCCAGCTCTAATACCAATTGAAAAGATAGGTGACATTGATAGATGTATTGGTCTCGATCTTTTGATGAGAGGGGTAGATTTTGATTTAGGTGGAGTAGACGTTGATAATCCGACGAATCTGAATCGAACTCGCCTCCACTTGTATACTTGGACTTGTGTGGTTCTTCTCCCTGGTTCCTAAGGACAATAAAATCATCACAATAATTAAATAGTAATCCATTCTTGCAAACATTTGTGGGCAGCCCTAGGAACAAGTTCACCTGATGATTAAGTTGGCATGCTTGTGCTCATGTTATTGGTCCTTCTATCACCTGTTCAGCGTGCTGTGTTGTAGGAGGAATGCATGTGTCTGTGGAAACTATGTCTCCATCATCCTCCCCTTCTTGCATTTGAGTCGTCCTTGACTCAAGCTCATCCTCTTCTCTCAAGTATGACTTCAAATCTGCAATGTTAAAGGTGGGACCAACCCCAACATCTGCAGGCAACTCCAGCTTATATGCATTATCATTAATCTTTTGTAACACTTTGAATGGACCATCAGTTCTAGGCATTAACTTTGATTTTCTCAATTCAAGAAATTGATCTTTTCTCAAATGCAACCAAACCAAATCTCCAGGTTCAAAAGTTAAAACCTTCCTCCCTTTACTACCAGCAAGTTTATCCTTAGCTGTCATGCGCTCTATGTTTTGATTAGTGGTTTCATGAATTTTCAGCATCAATTCAGCATGTTGTTCCGCATCAAAATTCAACTTTTCTGAAGATGGAAGAGGTAACAAATCGATAGGAGCATGAGGAACAAAGGCGTAGACAATTTCAAAAGGGTAATGCTTTGTAGTAGAATGCATTGAATGATTATAAGCAAATTCAATATGAGGCAAGTATTCTTCCGATATCTTTATATTCTATTTCAAAACAGTCTGAAGGATGGTAGATAAAGTTCTATTAGTAACCAGTTTGCCCGTTAGTTTGGTGATGACAAGTAGTCAAAAATAAAAGTTTAGTCCCCAATTTTCCGCATAATGTTCTCCAAATGTGGCTAAAGAACTTAGTGTCACAATCAGAAACAATTGTGTTTGGCACACCATACAAGCAAACAATTTCACAAAAGAATAAATCAGCAATATGGGTAGCATCATCACTCTTATGGCATGATACAAAGTGTGCCATCTTATAGAACCTATCCACAACAACAAAAATGTTGTCCCTCCCCTTCTTTGTTCTTGGAAATCCTAAAATGAAGTTCATAGAAATATCTTCCCAAGGTACATTAGGAACAGGTAGGGGTATATACAAACCATAAGGATGAAGTCGCAGGTGTGTGACCATTGTAGGGATCGGCCAACTATGTATTGCTTTAACCTTGTCTTGATCAACTTCAATTCCCTATAGAGTAACAAAATAGCCAAGAAAAGAGACTCAATCCGTACAAAAGGTGCACTTGTCAAGATTACCAAATAAGTGTGCATCACGCAAAGCATCAAAAACAACACGTAAATGGCCAAGATGTTCTTCTAATGATTTGCTATATATCAGAATGTCATCAAAATACAGCATTACGAATTTACTAGTGAAAGTGCGCAAAACCTTGTTCATTAATCTCATGAATGTGCTAGGTGCATTAGTTATTCCAAACGGCATTACTAACCACTCGTATAATCCAAACTTAGTTTTAAACATTGTTTTCCATTCATCTCCTAACTTTATGAGAATCTAGTGGTATTCACTATGCAAATCAATCTTAGAGAACAGAATAGAGCCAATTCATCAAGCATGTCATCTAACCTAAGAATAGGATGACGATATCTAATGGTAATGTTATTAACCGCTCTACAATCCACACACATGACCCATGTTCCATCTTTCTTAGGCACTAAAAGGACCGAAATAACACAAGGGCTAAGAGATTCACACACATAACCTTTATCAAACAATTCTTTCACTTGGCGTTGGATCTCCTTACTTTCTTCTGGGTTGGTTCTGTATGGCGCATGATTCAGTAAGGAGGCCTGGGGAATGAGATCAATTTGATGCTCAATTCCATGGATTGGTGGTAGCCCGGCATCACTTCCTTTGGAAAGACATCGGTGTACTCCTGTGAAAGATTAGCAACAGCAGCGGCAAAGAAGAAGATATATCCTCAAGTCAAAACAATGCTTGTTTGCAAACTAAAGCATAGCAAACTGAAGTATTAGCATCCAATTTGATCATATCAAACTTGGTAGCAAGAAAACTAGCACCTTTAAATTTAATCTCATTTTCCTCTCATGAACAGATTTAGGATTTCCCGTTTTATGTTGCTCAAATTCCTTTGCGACAATCTAACTTTCACTCTTAGCATGCTCCCAATTTTTTATTTTCTAACTCTAGCAATCTCATCTTTTAAAATAGCTTCAGGAGACATTGGATGTAACAATTTCTTCTCTTTGTGCACAAATGAATACTGATTAGTTCAACCATGATGCAAAGAATCTTTATCATACTGTCAGGGCCTACTTAACAACATAGAACATTCTTGCATAGGCACAACATCACAATCAATGGAATCATGATACGAACCAATAGCAAAGTGTACGCTCACCAACTGTGTTACCTTTACCATGCCACTGTTGTTGAACCATTGAATATAATATGGCTGCGGGTGCGGTTTGGTGTTCAATGCAAGCTTTTCAACCATCTCAGAGCTTGCTAAATTGTTGCAGTTTCCCCCCATCAATGATGACACTACATGAGCACTCTTTGATGACCACTTAGTGTGCAACAAAGTATGTCACTGATTTTGTTCTGTCTTCTCCATTTGTGACTCAACACATGCTGCACAATGAGGCTCTCATAGCGTTCCGCATCTTCAGTGTCAATGTGCTCCTCCTCTTGATCAGGACCATCTCCATCCCCTGCATGGCCACTTGCAAGCATAGCATATGTATCCGCATCCAAATCACTAGCAGAAGAATACTCACCATCATCCCACACAACCAAGACGTGCTTGCTTGGACATTCCCTTTTCACATGTCCAAAACCCTTGCATTGGTCACATTTAATATCCCTCATTTTCCCTGTAGATGCAACAGAAGAAGCTCTCCTTGCCAGTGTTGGTGCAGCACTCTTTGTAGCCTCGTTTGCTCGAGAGGCAGAATTGGTTGTAGAAGAGCGTGGCTTGATGTTGATTGGTGATGGCGCAAAAGCACAACCGGTTGGAGTAGCACTTGCGCGCGGGTGCCATGAGTTTGTTTGACCTACAGAAACATTAGTCCTATCACTGCTGTGTTGTCCCTACACTTCTCTTTCAACTTTACAAGCAAGATCGGTTCAAATCACCCATAAATCTAGACATAATAGCCTCGTCTCCCTCCTCTAATTCAACACAACATACCTATTTGCAACTCTTGATGGTATTCTTCTACACTTTTACTACCCTGTCGCAATTGTTGCAATTTATGTAATAGATCACACGCATAATATGAAGGAACAAATCTAGCTCACATGATTCATTTTAAAGCATCCCAAGTTTGTGGTGTATTATTTGGATTCTTTTAATGATATTCACTCCACCAAACAGAAGCAAAATCAGTAAATTCACTAGTGGTAGCCCTTACCCTTTTACCTTCTAGAAAGTCATGACAATCAAATCTTTTATCAATAGCTTTTCCATGTGAGGTAAGCATCATGATAATATTTCTCATCAAAAGGTGGCATAGTGAATTTAATCTTTCCTAGTGATTCATCATTGCCATTTACCTCACAGTGTGCGAGTATAGAACCCATGCCGATGCGATTGAAATGTAGTTAACGTTGATCACAGGTATCCACATCATCAAGCTCGGAGTCAGCGGCATAGTTGTTGTTGTTTGCTGCTACCTCGCTGCGCAAACCACCATTGGTATTGCGTAGGTTCCAGTAGTGGCCGCAATGGTGTCAGCCACTGGAGGGGCATGACCCATCTCTTTTAGGCATTGCAAAATCCCCACGAGAGATGTGTTGATCTCTCCAATGTTGCACGCTTGCTGTTTGTATCAATTTGAGCAACCTCTAATTGACCAAGTCATTCATTGGTCACTTGCACGTTTTCATTCAGACCTTTAGTGTGCAGTTTTACATGGCACTCAAAATGTTGTATGATGCCCCTGGTATGAGGTGAATGTGGTGGCATAACATTCTTCAGAGATCCTGCCATTGTTAGTGGAAAACTAACAAAAACACCAAAGCGATAAGATCACAAGAATACGCCCTATGAACTACTCGAATGTGGGTATGTCAATTCTCTCACTCTCAATATGTTCAACCAAGCTCTTACCTTTTCTTAGGAGCTAAATAGGAGGTGATAGCAACTGAAAAGACAGGAACAACCTCCAGTGAATGGTTGTATCGGTGCTGCAGTCACTAGTTCTTGTGAAGTGGTAGTCGTATTTGTGGAGCTCTAGGTAGGCTGAAAGTGTAGCAAGGAAAAACTAGAACCATGTAAGTCAAAAAGAAGTTGAATAAGCTCCTAAATTTGTACCGTGTTGGTCATAAGCTAGACCATACTAGAGATGTGAGCCTAGGCACAACGAAGTCACCGATCAAAAGCGAAACAAAAAACACAAGCATAAGCTCCTAATTTTTTTTTTCCTTTTTCTTCTTCTTTTCTTTTTTCCTCTCTTTTTTATCTTTTTATCTTTTTTCTTTTTTCGTGCAGGAGCTCAAAATCCTTCACTAAGGCAAAACTCCTAAACAAACAACTCACAGCACAAACTTATTTTGTGATGAGGGCTATAACGATAATAAAACCAAGAAACTCCGAATACTTCTTCTCTCTTGTTTTTCACAAAGACTTGGACTTGCAGAGATCTCACACTTGCGGATTACAACTCAGACTCAACTTAGAAGGCAACTCGGACTCGAATAGCGAGAACAACTCCTACTCGAGGTGAGAATCGAGTAGGAACCCTAATTTGAGTAGATGATGTAAATAAAGACGGTGACGGTTCTAGTGGTCGTGGTGGTGAGGATTGCCGCAGCGACGGTTCTAGTGGTGGTGGTTATACTGGCAAAGGTGTTGATGGTTGCAGTAGTGACACAAACGTGACTAGAACTCAAAACTCTAATGGACTAGACACTAAGACCAGCAACTCGGCATGATGATGCAACCGAAAACTCAACAAGCCTCGACTACGCAGAACTAGTAAAAGGCACAACGTGTTTCGGAACATGGAAAAGAACTAATCTACAATTTTTTTGTTTTCTTTGTACTTAAGGTAAAGCAAAAAAGAAAAAATAGAAGTCTCTCACCGATCAACTTGAAATCTGATACCACTTGATAGATGTATTGGTCCCGATCTTTTGATGAGAGGGGTAGATTTCAATTTAGGTGGAGTAGACATTGACGATCCGACTACACTGTCCAAGAATGTTGCGCCTTAGTAATCGATACACCAACTCTAGAAGTTGTTCATGATCTTTCGGAGCACGATCAACCTAATCATAGGGTATTTGTTCCTGCAAGCAATCAAAGAACGAGCAAGAACAAGATGAACAAGCAACTTAATTACGAATATAGATGAAGACACAATCTAAAACCAAAATTGGTGGGTCCCAAAAACAAGTAATCGGGCGGTCTAGCTGACACACGCGCTTACAAGGCGAAGTGGCAAAAGCTAGTTCTAATCTATCAAAACCCGAACCCTAGAAGAGGGTGCGGTTGTTTATTTATGAGATAGAAGAAGAGAGGTTTCAACAAAAACAATAGGAAGTTGAGTTGGACTCTAATACAAGGCCCAAGTTTGATTCGGATTAAAAAACAGATGCGACTTTCTTTGATGATTCCAATAGCTCAGGAGGAATTTCAAGGTGAGGCCAGAACCATCTGAAAGTAGACAAAATTATCTTTCCATCAAGTACTCATGGGACCCGAGAAAGCTTTGGGATCAACATTATGGCCTTTGTAAATTTCAGCTGTTAGGAGGACCGAGTCTGAATCAAACTCGCCACCACTTGTATACTTGGACTTGTGTGGTTCTTCCCCCTATTTCATAAGGAAAAAATCATTACAATAATTAAATATTAATCCATTCTTACAAACATTTGTGGGCAACCCTAGGAACAAGTTCACCTGATGATTAAATTAGCGTGCTCGTGCTCGCGTTATTGGTCCTTCTATCACCTGTTCAGCATGCTATGTATTAGGAGGAATGCGTGTATCGGTGGAAAGTACGTCCCCATCAAACATCCTTAGGACGAATTAGGACACTTAAAACTAATCGGCTCTATAAACTTCACAAGATAAACCTATATCAATTTCTATCTAAATGTGCTCTACGTTCATCTAGTGTGTCTACTCTATCGTTCAAAGGTTTGCATCCTATAGCCAATCCTAGCAAACTACTCTATGAAGGTAAGCATGTAAAGATAGATTGCAAGTAAATGCGGAAATGTAATGATAGTAGAGAGAGTAAACTCAACACAAGATATTTTTATCATGTGGCATCGATAGCATAAATGCCACCCCTAGTCCATGTTGGAGTAGTCACCTAGGCTATAGCTCCTGGACAGCACCTGGTCATAACCTTTGAGCCACCAAGGCCTCAAATAGGTAGAGCCACTAAGCCACCAAGGCAAGACCTCACCACGAGCCTCGCTTCCAATCACTTGCTGCTATCTTCACTTTGAAGCTTGAGCCACCACAGCAAGGGTTTCCGTGTCCCCATATAAGAGTCTTGCCGTCGCTCCACACCAAGTCAAAGGGTCAACAAGTATGAGCCACCAAGGCTCATAGTGCTGCCGAGTCACCAAGACTCCAAGGTGCTAGTGTACCACTTGGTACAATGTAGGATTACTCTGTATCCCCTCTCTAGGTAGAAACACCTAGCAACAACTCTCTCTTAGGCTATTAGCACTAATCACTTCCTAATCATGTTCTTAAATCCCATGGATGATCAATTTTAGCACTTTGATGACTTAGATGTCTTCTCAAGTGCCTATGAGCTTCTCTAGACTCCAGCACCTTCAAATAACCGTGTGGAGGTGTATTTATAGCCTCAACCTCGTGAACTAACCATTGCTCTAACGATCACATTTTGTTGTACTAATCGGAAGGTCCAGCATGAACAACATTACAAGCGTCTAAACATCCTTCGTGTACATGCCACGAACTAGCCGTTAGAACTCTACTTTATAGTCTTGTGAATGCCGGAAGGTCCAGCTTGATGTCCTCTTTGAACACTAGGACATCCTACATGCATACGAAGCTAACCAAAAATTTTTGCAACCCTTCTAGAAAGTATGGTCTAGCATATTCATTTTGTGAACGTCAGAACATCTGGTGTGTATTAGACCCCATTTGGAAGCTCTCTGAAAAAACAAACCGCCGAAAACTTCTTGTGAACGCTGGATCATCCGATGTGTTCAATTTTGTGAACGCCGGATTATCCTCTACTCTTCAAATTGTACACGCCGAAATATCTGCCTTGTATATTTTCAGTCGACAAAGCAATTCGTATTTCAAGCATAATTTTCCACTCTGAACTTCGATTTTGATGATCTTGGACCCTATAAAAAGCTTGTGAAGAGCTCTACATGATTATACTGAAATCCATCTCATTTGATCACATCAAAATTCATGAAAATAATTCAATTCATTCTTCTCTTTGTTCCGGCTTTGACGATTTCTCTTTTGTTGCATCTTTGAGACCTACTAAAGCATATACTTGATAAACATGTTAGTTCTATTAACTATGTTGTCATTAATCACCAAAATCACATACATGTCCTAAAAGGACTATGTTCGTTAAACTGTTCGAGACTCATTTTTGATCCATTTTCGAACCAAATTGACACCGAAGCAAAATCAATCGAAACATCTCCACATGACCTAGGAGACCTGAGAGGACCAACCAGTGCATTTTGATCCAGTCATTACTTTCGTGAAATCAACCCCTTCAGGACCTTTTTTTGAGCCCCTTTTTGACCAAATTAATACCAGAGTGAAATCAACCAGAACAAGCTCCAACATAAACTACGACACCTAAGAGGACCATTCGGTGCATTCTAGGCACGTTTCGCTCTGAGCATAAATTTCGTGAAATCCACCCATTCACGAATCATTTTCGGGACTGTTTCAGACCAAATTAACACTGAACCAAAATAAATCGTAACAACCTCCACATGACTTAGGAGACCTGAGAGGACCAACCGATGCATTCTGAGTGCATTTCGCTTGAATCATAACTTTCGTGAAATCAACCCGTTTAGAACACATTTTTGGGCTGTTTTAGGGCCAAATTAACACCAGAGTGAAATCAACAGAATAAGCTCCAACATGAACTTCGACACCTTGGAGGACCATCCGATGCCTTCTGGGCATGTTTTGCTCTGGTCATAAGTTTCATAAAATCCACCCGTTCGAGACCTGTTTTCGGGACCATTTCTGACTGAATTAACACCGAAGAGAAATCAACCGGAATAAGCTCCACATGACCTAGGACTCCTGAGAGGAGTAACCGATGGATTCTTGGTGTGTTTTGCTGCAGTCATAACTTTCATGAAATCAACCCTTCTGGAACTCATCTTTGGGCCATTTTCGAACCAAATTAACATCGTAGCGAAATCAACCAGAACAAGCTCTAACATGACCTTGTGGGAGGACCATCCATTGCGTTCTAGGTGCATTTTGCTCTAGTCATAAGTGTCATGAAATCCACTCGTTTGTGACTCATTTTCAGACCAAATTAACACTAGAGTGAGATCAATCAGAACAAGCTGCAGATGACCTACGACACCTGGGAGGACCATCTGGTGCGTTTTGGGCACGTTTTGCTTCGGTCAAAACTTTCATGAATTCACCTGTTCAGGTCCCGCTTTCTGGATAATTTTGAACCAAATTAACACCAAAGCTAAATCAACCAAAACAAGCTCCACATGACCTACGACACGTGAGAGTACCATCCATTGCGATCTGGTAGTGTTTCACTCCAGTCATAACTTTCGTGAAATCCACCCGTTTTTTTGACTAAATTAACACCAACGCGAAATCTACCGAAACAAACTCCATCATGACATACGACACCGGAGAGGACCATCTGATATGTTCTGAGCGTGTTTGCTCCAGTCATATGTTTCTTGAAATCCACCCATTTTAAGGCCTGGTTTCAGGCCAAATTAACATCGGAGAAAAATCACCCGAAAACAAGCTCCAACATGGCCTACGGCAGTTGGGAGGACCATTCGGTGCGTTCTGGGTGCGATTCACTCTGATAATAATTTCGTAAAATCCATCTGTTTTGGACTGTTTCATAACAAACTGATATTGAAGCAAAATAAACTGGAACAAGCTCTACAAGATGTAGGACACCTAAGAGGACCAACCGGCGCATTCTTGGAGTATTTCTCTTTGATCTTAACTTTTGTGAAATCACCCCGTTTGGGATCCATTTTTGGTCCCGTTTTAGACCAAATTAACACCAGAGTGGAATTAACGTAACAAGTTCTAACATGACCTACGACATGTAGGAGGACCATCCATTGTATTTTGGATGCATTTTGCTTTGGTCATAAGTTTCGTGAAATCCACCCGTTCGGGACCAATAGGTAAGTGACCCTTTTTCTAATTTTAACAATTCCTTTTTCGTATTCTTCTTAAATCCATAAGTGGTATTGTAGAATTCTAAAACTCCAATAATTTTTGCAATGCCACAATAATTCAAGATGAACCCATTTGAATTGAATTCACTCTCAAATCCTATGTGGAAATTAAACTAAAATTCATCTAATTTGGTTACTCGCATATCTCCTAGCAAATTTGTATGCCATTGATTAAATTACCAAAATCTGAGAAAATTCACTAAAATTCATTATAACCAAAATACACAATGCTCATAGTAAAAGAAATATGCTTATTATGCTTAATGACATGTATATGCATTTTTGGAATGTGATAGTTTCGGCCTGGTCGTAACTTTGGTGAAATCAACCCATTCTAGATCCGTTTTCGAGTCCGTTTTAATGAAAATTAGCACTGGAGCGAACTTAACTAGAACAAGCTCCAACATGACCTATGACACCTCGAAGGACTATCTTGTGGGATCTAGGTACGTTTTCCTCTGGTCATAACTTTCATAAGATCCACCTATTCGTGACCATTTTTGGTCCTCTTTCGGACCAAATTAACACCTGAGCAAAATACCCCGAAATAAGCTCCAACATGACCTAGACACCTGGGAGGACCATGCGGTGCATTTTGGGTGCATTTCGCTTTGGTCATAACGTTACAGAAATCCACCTATTCCGGAAACGTTTTTGAGTCCGTTTTAATGAAAATTAGCACTAAAGAGAACTCAACTGGAATAAGCTCCAACATGACCTATGACACCTGGGAGGACCATCCATTACGATTTAGGCATGTTTCGATCCGGTCATCACACTCGTGAAATCTAGTCGTTCAATACCCATTTTTGGTGCCCTTTCATACCAAATTAACACCAGAGCAAAATCAACTTAAATAGGCTCCAACATGACCTACAAAACTTGGGAAGACCATCCAGTGCATTCTGGGCGCATTTGGCTCTGGTCGTCACTTTCAAGAAATCCACCCATTTAGCACCCATTTTCGGGTCCATTTTGGACCAAATTAACACCAAAGCAAAAAAAGGAACAAGCTCCAACATGACCTACGACACCTAGGAGGACCATCCGGTGTGTTTTGAATGTGTTTTGCTCGGTCATAACTTTTTTAATTCAACCGTGCTGGACCCAATGTTTAGTCTGTTTTAACTAAAATTAGCACCAAAGCAAAATCAACCGAAACAAGCTACAACATGACCTATCGTACCTAGGAGCACCATCAGGTGCATTCTAGTCGCGTTTCACTCTGGTCATAACTTCGTGAAATCCACCCGTTCGGGACCCATTTTTGGATTCGTTTGAGACCTAATTAACACATGAGCGAAATCAATGGAAACAAGCTCTAACGTGAACTACTACACATTGGATGACCATCCGGTGCGTTCTGGGAACATTCACTGTGGTCATAACTTTCGTGAAGTCAACCCGTTCTGGACTTGTTTTCGAGTCTATTTTAATGAATATTAGCACCATAGCGAACTAAATCGGAACATGATCCAACATGGCCTAGGATACGTTGGAGGACCATCAAGTGCATTCTGGTCGCTTTCTGCTCCAATCATAACTTTCGTGAATTGTTAGGAGTTGGTTCTTGTGTATGTCTATGTTGAGAGAAACTTCTTCTCTTGTTGGCTATGTTTATGTATATGTTGTCACATGAGAATAGCATATGTTGTCACTTATGTTATATTCCCACACCAAGTGTCTTTTAAAATGATTTTCGCTTAAATTTAACTTAACCTTATGGCTTACTCCTTACTAATTCATTCAAATGCACAATCTTTAGAGTTAGGTTATTATATGTACGCATATGAGTAAAAAGTCTTGCGAGTACTTTCATACTCATGATGCTATCATTGAGTTTTTTTCAGGTGAGGATGAGTTAGTCTAAGGATACTTCGTGCTCGCCGATGTCGGTGACAGGCAAGAGTAGTGATGTGCTACTCGGGATGACTCCGTGGTGCCTTAGGGAAAATGGTACCACCTCTTCTGCTATTTTTAGATGATATTTCCACTGTGTAGTGACATTAACTTGCTATGATTTAAATTTGTTGTATTTTGTTAATTCTAGCACTCATTTGATGTTTTTTGGAGAGCCCGAACTTGTTATGTGGCTCTCATCTTTAAATTTCGGCATGTAGTACTTTAAATAGTGGAATTTGTAATAACTTTAAAGACGTGTAATATATTTGATTTACTTGCTCTTTATTATTTCCTGTTGTGATGAGGCTTGTTGTATAGATATGTGTTATGATCTTGGGCATAAAATACATACCGGGGCTACTAGAATTGTATACACTTTAATCATTTGTGTAGCAATTATGGCTTTGAGATGTGGGTTAGTGAAACATCTAGGCCCCTAATTCGAGTATGGTAATTAATGACAATATGCTTTTTTAGACTAACATGTTTAAATGAGTTATGAAAAGGTTAGTCACAAAAGATGTCGCGGAGCTAGAAAATGCATGAGTGGAAAACATGAAGAATGGCTAGCTCAAGGTAAAGGTATAATTGTACTCCTTGGCTCATGAGGACATGGCCATCTCAGTGCTCAGCATCAAGAATTGAATGAAATGTTTCATAACCTCTCTCTTGGACAACAGCGGCTTGATGATTAGTTCACTGCTTTCTCCGATCATTTCTACAACATCTATCCTCATCCTCCTCCTCCTTCTCAGGATGACTAGGCCTTTTGGTATTTGATGCCAAAGGAGGAGAAGTTGGAAGAAGTGAAGAAGCTATCTTACATTGCATCTTTGTTTCTTTAAGCATGTAATGAACTATGTTTGCATCTTTACCTATTTTGGTTGAGAACTATATGATGAACAATATATTGTAATATGATGAACTATGTTTAGTTGCTTATCTATATGATCTAACTTTGTTGGATGTCTCGAGGAAAATGTTCGTAAGTGATATATTGGATTTTGGTGATCTTATTGATTATATTGACCATATCTCTTTCCTCGGATCCATACATACAAGGTAAACTCCGTCAAAATTTCTTTTTAAATCTATAACCTGTGCCATTTATCTTCTCTTTAATCTTCTGGGCACATGTGTAGGGGAGCTTACCTTGACATGAGTTTTATAGCAAATTATTTTTTTTAACTTCATATCCTTGATATTCTAGCTATAGAAACTCACCTTCGAGTCTTCTTTTTTCTAATGGCTAAAAGTGGGCTCAAAACTTAAATCACATCACTTCTTAGTGCTATTGTCATCAATTACCAAAAAGGGGAAGATTGAAGCATCTCGGGCCCTAATTCGTGTTTTGTCACAATATGTCTTTTATGGACTAACATATTTGAATGAGTTATGAAAAGGTTAGTCACAAAAGATGTTGCGGAGTTAGAAAATGCATGAGTGGAAAACATGAAGAATGGCTAGCTCAAGGTAAAGGTATAATTGTAGGGTATTTTCTTTTACTGGTCAAAGGAGATTAGAGAAGAGAAATTGACCGGATTGATAGGATAAGTACTGTACTATAAAAAGGGGTTCATATGCGTCTACTTGAGGTACCTATAGTGCCACAATTGTTCAAACTTGCATTTCATATAGTGTGAAAATTTTAGTTTGAGAAAAATCAAGTAAAAAACTTATCTTTGGGATGTTTCTGAGTCCTAGCGGTCTGAACGCCGGAGAGGCCACTCTGACCGTGTATAAATCCTCATCGATTCTGAGTAGTACCCACTCCCGGTCTGACCGAAGGTTGTGCTGGTCTAACCACCAAACGAATAGAGGGATTTGGACCCTCTGATCTGGCTGGCGGTCTGATCGCCAGCTTGGCCGGTCTGACCACCCTGGGAATCGAGAGTTTTGGCACTCTGTTCCCTATTCACAGTCTGATCGTGAGGGGTCGCAGTCTGACCGCCAGTCATGTGTTAGGGTCATCATGACACTTTATGTAGCCGTTGTAAAAGCGGTGGTCCAACCGCCAGGTGACCGGCAGTCAGACCGCCAGAGTCACAGAGTTGTCTTTTCAATAGCAACGGCCACATTTTGGAGTGTAGGCTATAAATAAGAGCTTGGCTGGTTCAAGGAAGGTAGCTAGCATTTCATTACAACCCTTTTGAGCTCTTGCCTTCCTCCTCTCCCTCTCTTGGCTTAGTGATTGCATTTTTGAGAGAGTGAGAGCTTCTAGTGCATGACTTTGAAGAGTTTGAGCATTGAGGCACTAGTGATCCTTCAAGCAAACATCATTGACTTGTTACTCTTGGAGGTTGCTACCTCCTAGACGGTTTGGAGGTTGTTGTATTGTTGAGTCCTTCAAAGAAGGTTGTGAAGGAGCCACGATGGTGATTGTGAGAGGCTTGAGCACGCCTTGCCGGAGCGGTGAAGTGCTATACTAGTGGAATTGAGGTATTGAGTAGTTCATGTTCTATTCCGACTTAAAATCAAGTTACTCGGTGTGAGGTCTCATGTGAGAATTGGATACTATAGAGAAGCGGTTTGAAACTTGAACTCAACTCAACGTGGATTAGGTATGATCGGCAAATCACCGATACCACGGGATAAGTTTCGTATGTCATCCGTTAAGCAGTTTACTTCCATGCAATTTACTTTATGCAATTTATCTTCCTAGAATATAAAATCGTTGCCTATCACCCTAGGATTGCAAACCTTGACATAGCTCTTAGTTGTTTTCATATTGCTTTAGTGATCTTAAGTTTATTTCCGCAAGTTTTCTTTATCGCTTAGCTTTTAGTTTTAAAACCGCCTATTCACCCCCCCCCCCTCTAGTCGGTATCCTAAATCCTATAGTTAGCACGTGACATGTCGAGAGATGGCATGTACAAGCTGTCATCTTATTGGATGAATCACTATTTTGTTTAATTTGAATACGATTTGGACAATTCTCACAACTAGCTCTACAACTCTTCCCAGACCTTTTTATCTTAATAATGCTAATGTTACTCCTAACATTATTAAAAATTTCATCTCTATTCATTAGTTCACTGCTAACAACAATTGCTTTGTTGAATTTGACCTTACTGATCTTATTGTGAAGGATCTACGTTCCAGGAACATGATCATCAGGTGCAATAGCTTCAGGCTTGTTAGACCCATCCAAATCACACTCAGCTTAATTGGCAGTACTAGTTGTCTATAAAGATAAGAGCTAGCACACATCTATAAATTGACATGTCATGGGCTAACACTTATCTAAAAACATCCACCACAGTCACTATTCGATTAAAACGAGAGCAATTCCGGCAGTCCTGATATATACTCAACAAAGCACAAGATCACAGCATATACCGTTTACAACATAGTTTCATCACAAGATATAAATAGAGTATGGAGACTCAACTTATATTACATAACTTGTTTCACAATTCTAGTTTATACTTACTATCAGAATTTTCATATGTAGCGAAAAGATATTAATAAAACAAAAGGCCAGTAGTGTCATTACCCATAAGGCACCACCGGAACTAGCTCCGACATTCCTCCTCTACTCCTGTCCACCACCGGCATCGGCGGGATAGAAATAACCAAACAACAGTTAGTCGTTACCTGCACAACTTAAGGGCAGCACCCTAAGTACGAAGATACTCGCAAGTCTTACAAGATATGTGTATATATTATCCCAACTCCAAAGATAATGCATTTGGTTGAATAACAATGAATAATCACAAAGTTAAGTTGATTAAGCGAAAAGCACTTTGATCAATATAATGACATGAACAACTAATATTGATCGATAATAACCAAAATCTCCAAAAATGTAAACTTGCTCAACTCAATTAAGAATCAGCAAATGCTATTCCTAAAAGCCCATATACTTCCCATACCACAAACGAACAGAACTCTACGATGATGCACAATGGATATTAAGCGTGCTCATGATTGAGATCATGGCAATTCTAATTGATTTTACACCCTGCAGCAGAGTACTTCTTTACCCACACGATAAGAGACTATTCGGCTTGTGCAACATGCCAGCTGCACAAGGGGTTACCTGTGACAACCTTTCCCAAATAAGCCCCAACTGATTGGGACATATGCTTCTCTGTGCGGACGTCAACTAGGTCCACTTCCAAAGCAACCTAGATACCTCTACAAGCCCGTTAGCTCACAACACCATAGACGTTCAAACCAAAGGGTCACAACAACATAAGGTATTCGGCTCTTATTTACTATATTCGGAAATGTGGTTAATATGTAAAGTGCTTAAACCAAATGACACCATAGACAGTGCTTAAATGATACAAGCGGTTTGTGGTACCAAGGTCTCCTCTCCCGAACTGCCCCTAACACCGCCTATGTCTTGTCTCAATTTCTATGGCACTCGAGTCTCCTCTCCCGAACTGCCCCTAACACTGCCCACATCTTGTCTCAATCTCACCAACTCATCATCCCAACTGGTCATTATTTTGAAATAGTAATTGAATATTCGATAGCTTACGAACGACGGTGATATCCATCACTCAACTTATACCGAGTACATATGCAAGGCTAAGCAATTACCACATCACTTTTAAGTTAGACCATGATACATTATCCCTAGGATACAAGGATCATGATTAACAACTTTGTCAAGATAGGTACTATGCAACAAGTAGGATCTACCCATATTTCTGACATCAACTCACTAAAATATGCATCTACGATATGTATCAATATCTAACAAATTGACCAACAATTCACAAATATAGGAGAGATGATAGATGCTTGCCTAGTGCTTCATGTACTTCACTCGTGAACTCTTCTGGTTAGTTCTCAGGTTCAAACACACGACTCTCCGAAACATTGTTACTAAAGAAAGGAATGATGCATCATAATAAGTATGGATCACATGCGATGAGAGGTTTTCCACAATGTATGACCAAAGTGAAGATACAATGCATCATAGCATGAGTTTAAAACATCAATATTTTTCTTAATTTTGATCACTGTTAATCATTTAATATTTTCTTGGATTAATTAAGCTTAGCTCAAGGCTTTATCCTTAATAGAAAGTTAATTAGACTTAACATTAGGGTGAGTATTTTTTAAGAACGGGGCAAATTATAACAAGATTAACAATATTGGTTTCACCAATTTGGACTTACCAATAATTAATTATGAATTATTAAAGTTAAATATATTTCATTAACTAACGAAATTTCAGTACATATTTGATGGATCCTATCATTTAATGTGTAGAGCATGATCATACAAAGCTAACAAAATTAGTTTCACTATTTTTGGATCTATATTTAATTTACTATGTATTTTACAAGGTTTAGTCGAATTAACAATGTGACAATAATTCCATTTTGCAATTTTCAAATTAATTGGATTAAACAAAAACCTAAAATCCTAAAATCCTCTTTGGACCCGGCTAGCCACACCCATGGAAGCGAGGCCGGGTTGCTCTGACCGGGTCAAAATCGACCCACAGCCACGGCATGCACAGTGTCACCATGGCCAATAGCTCGGGCTAGCCTCACTAGCGGTGAGCGGCATGACAGCACGGTCCAGGAAGAGTAACAGGAGCATTAGCACATGCACAAAGAGTCGTTGAGGCGCATGTGGATGATGGCGATGACTGGAAGACGGGCAGGGATGGTACGCAGCGGCGACCAAACTACGATAGCTCGGTCCTGGCGCGCTGGTGGCAAACGAAAACTCAAATGGCCCAGCCGAGAGCACTTAAGGCATCTACATGGGCATGCGAACTCAATGGCGTGCTTGTTGGCCGATGGGCTCGGCCAGAAGTTAGCCGGCGGTGAGCGCATAAGGGCAGTAGCGCTTGACTCCCGTGGAGAGCCGCACCAGCATCGGGCTAAAGGAAAATCGACACATGCACAAGGAAAAGAAGAGTGAGGGGAAGCTCACTATGGTTCGAATTGGAAAACGGAGCAACGACGTGGTGAATTGACTGTGAGTGGCGGAAGGAGCTCATTGGAGATGAGGAAGATGTCGTTGCCGAGCTTGATTCGTGCAGGAGATGCTGGGATCCTATCAGAGAAGCCTCGAGCAACCTTCGTCCATGCTCTTCTAGGCTGGGCTAATCGATGCTTAGGTGTGGCAAATGTGGCCGGCGGTGGCGGTGTGCTGTGCTCGGCTGCTCTGTGCTTATGGGCGGCAGAGAGAGCGAGAGAGTAGTGAGGGAGGGAAAGAGAGACCAAGGGAGAGGGCAGATAAGGGCGACGGCCGATGTCTCTAGAAGGAGGCTCGATGGCTTGGATTGGTGGCCAACCACGTTTATCAACATTGGTGATGGCTGACACAAAGAGAGAGACAGAGGGAGGTCGGTGGAGGGGATGACTCGGTTTTCCTCTTCCTCCTTCCTTCTTTTCAATAAGAAGAAGTATTTGAAATGAAACAAATTCCTCTTCATTCTGTTGTGCTCAGCGAAGGAACTGCCTAAGCATACTTTTGCAGATCCAAACTTCTTTGTTCTTTCTAAGTCTTCTTCTTGCATATAAGAACGCAACTCTTGCAAAAACCCGGATTTGAGTAGTAAGCGGCATCCCCTCTGAGTTGTGAGTAAGCGGAACCATTCAGTTTTTGTTCTTCTCCAGATTCTGACCGGTAGGAATTTGCCTATAATTTTTCCAACTGATATGTCGATATAGAAAGATCTCCTTATTTCTTCACCGCGGGTTCTCGCGTCATTTTCTTGAAAAGATATTAGATCACCGTGGGAAACTTTCAAATGGCCTAGATGAACAGTGACCAACATAGCAAAAAGATCTCCCTCATTTCTCTCATCCAATGGGAACCTTCCCAAGCTCAAAAATTACAGGATAATTTTTGTGGGATACTATAAATCATATGCGACCCATTTGAACTAGTTTGACCCGAAAAGCCTCAGTCAAAATCAAATTAAAATTCTCCAAAATTGAAACCTTTTCTAACTTGCATAGATTTTTAAGGCTTCAATTTAATTCCCAAAAATCTAGAAAAAATGTTAATATTCTTCATATGCCATAGACTAATTTCTAAAATTATTTTGAGTGCTAGGTTACATAGAAATTTTGTGAGTTCCTTCACAATGCATCAATTATCCTTAAGCTTAATGATTTAATTTTTTATTTTTAATGCATGCATAAATGCTCAAACAATTCAACATGATGCTAATGATGCTCATGAATGCTTACTGTCATGTCTATAAATTTTGGGCTGTTACAGGGCCACTCTACCCTCTTCATCTGTCGGTATCCTCTCCCCATCATCTTCCCTCCTTACCTACACTTCCACTTCACTTAAGCAGCGTCGTCTTGGTCACCCAGGTCATAAAGCTCTTTCCAAGCTTGCTAGTTCCTTTACTATCTCATGTAATAAAAGCTCTATCGACACTATTTGTCATTCTTTCTAGCTTGATCCCTAGGTACACCTCCCATTTGCCACCTCACATTCTCGAGCTCTCAAGAATTTCGATTCAGTACATTATGATCTTTGGACCTCCCCCGTTGTCAGTGTGTCCGACTACAAGTAATACCTAGTTATTCTTGTTGATTGCTCGTATTTTTTGTGAACATTTCCTCTTCATCTCAAATATGATACTTTTTCCACACTATCCAATTCCTTTTCTTATGTGACTACTCAGTTCGTAGCAAGATCAAGAGTGTCCAATGCAACAATAGTCATGAGTTCGATAACCTTACTTACCACACTTTTCTCCTCACTAATGGCATGTCTTTCACATGTCATGTCCTTACACCTCCTAGCAAAACGACAAGGCTGAACACATTATTCATTCAGCCAACATAATGGGTTCCACCAACAACATAATATGTTCCCTCCTATTTTAGACCAATCTCCTCACCTCCTTTTGGGTTGAGGCCACCTATCTCTTCAACTGTCTTCCCACCAAGACACTCCATTTCTCCACTCCCTTCTTCACACTCTACAGAGTGCCTCCCACATATTCTCATCGCAGCGTGTTTGGCTCTAAGTGCTACCCCAACTTATCCACCATCACCCCTCACAAGTTGTCCCCTTGTTCTACCATGAGTGTGTTCCTTGCCTACTCTTCAGATCATGAAGGTTATCGGTATTTTGATATTTCCTTCAAATGGGTCATTATTTCCCGCCATGTCACATTTGGCGAGACTTCATTTCCTTTTGCCTAGTTGAACTCCACATTGACTCCTGCTGCTTTTGATTTTTTATCGGACTACGAGTCTGTGCAAGCTCCTATTGGTCTGCTATGTTCATTTACTTCGGCCCTCCTATGATGGCCATTGCTTTGGCCCCATCTTAGTTTCTAGCCACCGTGATGCTTATATAGCCGCTCACCAACTCTCACATGATGGTGTTACGAGGCAATCAAGGTTTTTGCCAACCTGTCCAGCGGAAGGCTATGGAAGACTTGCATGTTGCCGCTCTATATTTGATCCAAAGACATATCGTTCTACCCTCGTTGATCCTCATTGGCGGAAGGCTATGGAAGAGGAGTTTGTGGCTCTTCAGGCAACCACATGTGGGATTTTGTTCCTCATCCCTCTCATGGCAATATTGTGACTGGCAAGTGGATTTTTTGCCACAATTTTAATTTTGACGGCACACTACATTGCTAAAAGCTTGTTGGGTTCTTCATGGCTTCACGCAGCATCCCAGTGTTGACTTTGATGAGACCTTTAGATCCGTTGTGAAGCCTGCCCCAATTTGCATTGTTATGTCTTTAGCATTGTCTTGGGATTTGCATGTTCATAAGTTGGATGTAAATAATGCATTCCTTCATGGCACTTGTCTGAGATGGTTTATTGTTCCCAGCCAACTGGCGTTGTGGACAACTTGCGTCCTCATTATGTCTGTCGGCTCAACAACTCTATATATGGTCTCAAGAAGGCACCTCATGCATGATACAACCGCTTTGCCTTCCACTTATTGTCTCTCGGATTTGCTAAGGCCAAGTCTGACACCTCTCGATTTGTTTACCTAGAACACTGCTTACTTGTTACCATATGTGTATGACATAGTGTTGATAGCTTTTTTCAAATGTGTTGCTCCACCAGACAATTTCTGCACTTCAACACGAATTTCTATGAAGGATCTCAAAGAACTTCATCATTTTCTAGGTGTGTCCATGTAGCACCGTGATGGTGGTCTCTTCCTCTTCGAGCGCCAATACATGTTGGATATTCTTGAATGTGCTAGCATGTTTGATTGCAAACCTTACATCAGACCAGTAGATACTCACTCGAAGGTTCCCTCTTCTATTAGTCCTCTTGAAAGCAATCCTACACAATACTGTAGCCTCATCAATGCTTTTCGGTATCTCACCTTCACTCACTTAATTATGATATTGCCTACACTATTCAACAAGGTTGTCTTCACCTGCATAATCCTAATGAGCCTCATATCACTACATTGAACCGCATCCTTCAGTACATCGATATTGAAGTTGATATTCAAGCTAACCTCTCACCCACCCGCCCAACCGTTATGCGATACATGTCCAACCCATATGCACCTGCACACACTTTGGATAGCATCGTAGCCGTCGGATCATCCCCGCCCACAAACCGTATAGCGTGCAATCTATGGGCTTATTTCGTGCGTGCGATCTATAGATTTTTCCAGTGAAGAGGCAGGGACTAAGCTCGGCCCCGTTAGAGGCTTGGAGCCCAACCAACGTACCAAATTACCAAGTTTTTTATTTTTATATTTTTTGATTAAAAATTTAAATAAATAGATTCCCCGCAGGAGAAATTGCAAAACTAGGCGCCTGCAGCCCTCTGGGAGGGCGGTTAGGCAACCTAACTACCCCCTGAGAGGGCGGCAAGGGGGCTAACCGCCCTCTCAGGGGGCGGGTAGGCCTAGAGAAGGCGGTTAGCCCCCTTGCCGCCCTCTTAGGGGCCGGTTAGGGCCTTTTTTCCCCTAAAAATGTAATTTTTGTGTAATTCAAGAAATAATAAAAAGGGCTTTAAGAAAATTTGGAATTTTAATTTGGTGTAGGTTATGTAATAGTCGGAGAATAAAAAATCAGTAATTAGCATTCGCAGCATTTTACGTGAGTATGGGGTGCGAACGACGACAAACATAGTATTAAACATAAGATGAAAACATTACAATACACTGTAACCGCGATGACACGATGAGGAAACAAAGGTGGCATGTACGGTTCGCACTAAGACCTACTTATTAGTGCGCTGATCCTAATCATAACATGCCTTAGGGAGGGAAAGTATGTCGAGTTACATTAGATGCTCTCTACTGAGTGCATTTAGGATACTTTCCCTTTCGGAGGGCATCGGGACCTGCCGCCTTAGCACGGCGGGCTCTCTCCCGCTTCCTTTCCCTCTCAGCCTCCTGAGCACGAGCCACGGTACGGTCATGCGCCGCCTTCCTCATGCGCTCTTCTTCCTCCCGCTTGAGGTGAAGTTCCTCTTGCTGTTGCTCGTACTCCCGATGTGCGTACGCTTCCCTTCTCCACCTCATGTTCATGTCGACCCATTGTTTCTGTGCGTCATTTTGCTATTGTCGAGCCATTGAATAAAATCACAGAGCGCTGGAGGGGACTAAACAAATGGAACAAGATGAGCGGTTAGTAAAATAGGGTGCAAAATCGGAAGAGATAAGGCTGAAATCTGTTGTCGTACCGGTCGATAACTGGTTGTTGCATGTTGAGGCTTGTCATACTCGTAGTTGGCACACATGAAGAAGCGCAGCCCATAGGTGTATGAGATGTCCTGCGACTCGCGGAGCTTACAAAGGTCACCACAGAAGCACATTGGTGGTTCGAGACTTTCAGGTATGGTAGTCCTCCAATGTTTCTTTGGTGGGTTTGATGGAGCTGAGGAAGACTTGCACTTGAGAGATCTGAGAAATAAGTGGTGCATTAATGTAAGGAGGTTCGGCTATTTATAGTTGGGGGAGGCAGGAGCATTGGATTCGCTCTTGAAGAAAGGAGTGAGTGCAGGGGTGTAGCTGGTGGCAGGAGCATCGGATTCCATCTTGAAAAATGGGAAAGTTGTGTCATTGATCATGGTTAGAGATTCCACATTTATTGGTACCCGTTTTGTCATTTATTGTTTGGAAAAAGCTGGGTAGTGTTGTCACTTCTTGTTTAAAGCCTGCACAAGGAGGCATGTGTTGTCAAATCATGGTTAAAGTTCAGTAGTGTGGTCACTTGTTCATTAAAGTAACACTCCCAACAGAGGAAGCGAGGTTTTTGTAAGATATAATGACAACGACAGAATGTGGCTTGTGATCGTGTCGGATTAAGAAATGCAACTAGGATGCCATTGTTTTGGAATACGAAATGCAGTTACGACATGCTATGTGGACCACAAAGAGTAAATGTGTCTGAATACGTAGGAGTACATCACGAAGCGAATATGCATATGTAAGTTACATAAAATGTAAAATTCTACTGCTGCCTCCCTCGTTGCCGTCGCCCGTGCGCCCCATCGTGGTCCCAATGCTGCTGGTTAACCCTCACGTGACTCCTGGAGTAGGTGAGGGGGTCGGGTGGACCGACGTGTCTGGTAGGCCTAGTAGGGAGCATCAGTGTCGAGGCCTCGTCCTGCGTGGGCTGCGTCCGGAGGGGAGCACTGGGTACTTGGGTCCGCTGGAGGACGTCGTAGTCAGGTGTGCCCCCGAAGAAGTCACAAATGAGGTCGTATGCGGCGTCCGGGCCAGCCTCATCCTCCTGACTAGAATAGGAGGACTGTGAAGGCTCTGCTGGCGTCCATATGTACTGGCTAGAGGGGCCTACGAACAAATAATTATATTCGATACAAACAATGTGGTATTGGAAGTAGTAGTAAAAATTGTATAATTGTACCTGCGTGGTATGCCGGTGCAGCAGAAGAAGGCCAGGCTGTCATGCCGTAGTATGGCTCGAATGTTGCGGTGGGGTCAGGCGTGGGGCCGCTGAAGACGGACCGGCCTCGTCACCGAAGTAACCTGACCACAATATTAACTTAATTTGCTAAAAGTATTAAAAACTAGGATGAAGGGTGCCGCCAGTACCTGAGGGTAGACGCACAGGGCTCGATCTACGAAGGCTGCATCGAGGCTTGTGTAGGTGCACCTAATGAAAGTTTAATAATCAATGCAGTAGTAAGTAACGAATATTGTTGAATATTGTTCAAAATTAAAATTCGTACCAAGTTGCTCCGAGCCTCCATGACGTGGTAAAAGGGGTCGTGTGGGTGCCGACACGGATGAACGACGGAGCACATCTGACCACCGAGACGACTCAGCGTGGACACCACTGGACCTGGGAGGCGCCTCTGCTACATCTGTGGTAGATCGGCAGGAGGTTAGCTTTAAGGCGCGTGCGGTCTTGTCGAAAACCCGCTTGATGAAGCTCGCAACATCCGACGCACTGAGGTGCTGCCCTTGCCGAAGGCGGTCCATGGCACCAGCTGCATCCCTATGTACATCATAAATGATATCTTCTTACAGATTTGAACAGGAATAAACAATTACAGTATACGGTTTTGTTCGTTGAGTATGGACTACTGACTTCAAAGAAAAACTAACCGCTAATGCAGCGTCCTCGTCCCAATGCACCGGATATGCCACTGTTGTCGACGCGATGTGGGGCCGGACACCCTCAGGCGTGTAGGTGATACGTGTGCGTGTACGTGGAACATACCACCATAGGTACTCGTTGAAGTTCCGCTCGGTGTAGGGACGGGCCTCCTCCACGACATCCTGTAGCGCTTGGGCCCATGTTGCCACGTAAGGGGCCAAGCGCTCTGCCCAGAGGTTGCCAGCTGGCTGGCCTTTCTGTGTGTACCTGTATTTGAACCACGGTAAATATAAGTCACAGTAAAATGAAGGTTACGAAAACTGTAATTTTGCATACGTACCTGTGGACATGCACGGGGACGGTACGGATGTGGACCAGAGGGAATGCCTGGTGACGGCCAAACTGCCACATGACGCGGTGCGATGAGTATTCTTTGACGTAGATGTCGAAGACAAGCGGCGCCTTCATGAGCCAGTAATCCTCGTCGCGGGTACACAACGGTGACAAACCCAATCATGCACGCCCTTGCACGGCCAAGATGTTGTAAGGCTCCCATACCACGTTGTCCGGTCGTAGCCTGTCGAACTGGGTATGAAAATGCTCGTAAGCGCTGCAAGGTTGCTCATGCACCCAGTGTGGCTGCGTGACAAACATCGTTACAAATTGTTAGAGGGAAAAAGAACACGAAGCAAAGTGTTAATATAAAATACGTACCCGACAACGGCACCACATCGAGGCCATAGTAGGCGCGTCCTCGTCCGGCTCTCCGTACCATTCCTCGGGGTACGGGGAGCGGTCCACCACCGGCCTGCCTATGGCGAAACGCTCGTATGACCACAGCTGCAGAAGAAGTGGACACCCGGCAAAAGTGTCTAGTGGCTCTTTCTTCGTGCACGCGTCGCAGAGCACCTGATACGTCGCAGCAAGGACAGCAGATGCCCAACTGAATTGCGGTACCTCCTCCCCATCAGCATCCGCTATCAACCTGACGTACGGCACAAGCGTCCTCACAACCAGGTGGCCTTGGCCACTAGTGAACATAACCCACCCAAACAACCAAAGTAGAAAGGCCTCCAAATGCCTGGAGACTGTGTATGCGTTAGCATGGGGGTGTATGTACGCTGGCTGCAAATATGACTGGTGTCAAAAACGATCATTACTACATACTATAATAGTAAATGATAGGTTGCATTGTACCGAACCTGAAAATGTAGAATCCACTTCTTTGTTGGCCCTCATGCATCGGACAAGAACTCAGGCACGTAGGGGGTGCGTCCGCCTTCCGCTCCACCGGGCCAAAGCGCTGATGCATGTCGTTGATCCAGTCAGCCTCCATATCGATGACCCCAACCGCAACTCCCGCGCAAGGAAGGCCTAAGAGGTAGGCTACGTCCTGCAAGGTCGGGGTCATCTCGCCGCACGAGAGATGGAACGTATGTGTCTCCGGCCTCCATCGGTCGACCAGGGCTGCTATCAGCGACTGATCAAGGTAGAAACAACGCGCCGCTGCCTCGGGGTTCTCCGTCTATCGGGCCTCGACCAGCCGGCAAAGCGGTAGGAGTCCCGCCGCTGCCAACCTATAAGTATTGCAGTATATCAATAATATGGAATTACATCAGTGATATGGCAATTTTGTATGAAATTTTCTAAGTACCTGTGCTTTCATCGCTCGTCTATCGTGAGCAGCTCTCTAGGGCTCCGTGGTCGAAACACTCCTAGCTCCGTCTGATGCTCGGCGGATAAGAAGCTGCGATGCTTCTTGTCCACGGCAGGGTCTAGAAGCTCGAGGGTCGCAGGGTCGGCCATATCTGCATTTGAAAGATATGTACATTAATGCATTGTTAGATATAGACAGTAACAATATCCTTTGAATGCAAATTAACTATATCACTATATGCAACATTAACGAAGATTAAAATGGTACAAAACGAGCACAACGCACCATAAAAACTCACCTAGACAACAGGTGCATCACCAGGTGCATTTTTGGGACAATACTTGTACATGTGACCTATTCCATTGCACTGACTACATCGCTTGACCCTAGGGCCAACCTCGGATTCATCCATATCGTTGCGAATCCGACGAGTTTGTCTTCGGCCAGGTGCATTCTTCATCTTTTCCAAATCATGCACATATATTCTTGCAGGCCCTAGATTACTTGTAAAAGTGTCAACAATGCTGTAACCATACAGCTCATGATTCTAGGTGTTAAGTATTTTATCTTTCATAAAATACTTTGAAACATATTGCCTGGGAAGCATATGGTGCTCCACACACGCAGCTATGACGTGTGTACAAGGTTTGTGGAGTAATTGTGGCTTCTGACAACTACAGATGCATGTCCCACTCCTAGCACACACTCTTGAACATGCCGCTCACGTCTACCCCCCCTTCGACCCTTATCCCGGCACAGAATACTGAACCTGTGCTCCGCAGTCCCCTCTTGATCTGCGCGATGCATGTGGGTCTTCTTATTGGCCTTCTCCATGTACTCACATAGCATCCGTCCATAAAGCATACGATTGTCCTCTATTACAATCTTAATAGCTTCATACCGATCAATAAAGTACTTACAAGTCCCATGCAAAATGCCTTCCATAATTCTAACTAGTGGTAGGGACCTCATTCCTCGCATGACCCAGTTATAAACCTCTGCAAGATTTGTAGTCATTACTCCATACCTTGGACCATCACTGTCGTACAACAGAGCCCATTTTTCATTTGGCTCATTATGTATCCACTGTGAGAAGCTCCGAATAGATGAGCCTGATCTCTTTACAATCTGCAGAGTATCGGTTGGAAGAGGTCCGAGAGCTATTAGTTCATCACCGTTAGGTGCAGCTTTCGCAGCTTGTTTTAGAGTCAGTTCATTAAGTCTTGCCCATAGTGCATTGAACTTCCGTTGCTGGTTTTGATTGTACAACTTTTTGAAAAGCTTCATCAACTTTTTGTTTTTAAACTGTCTATAGAAGTTTGCACCCATATGGCGCATGCACCACCTGCTTTTGAGGTCGGGCCACTATGCTGCTACACCCCGTCGAACATTACCATGTTGCATATCTAGCAAAGCCTGCAATAATCCTGCATGTCTATCATGAACGAGACACATTTCTGATCGGTCAAGAACAATTGCATGTTTGACCCGCTCTAGGAACCAATACCAGATGTCCCCATTCTCACTCTCCACGAAAGCAAACCCTAGTGGCAGGACTTGGTTGTTACCGTCGACCCCAATTGCAGACAATATCTGCCCTTTGTACTTCCTAGTCAGGAATGTTTCATCTAGATATATGATGGGTTGGCAATATCGAAATGCTTTGATAGTTGCAGCGAATGCAAAGAAAGCACGCTGCAACACTCTTTTCCCGCTGTACTCCACATCAGTAGAGGGGTAATGCTTGATATCATAGTAGCTACCTGGGTTTCTTCCACAAATTGTGGCTAATTGACGAGGTAGATTGTGATATGAATCTTAATATATTCCGAACCTCATCTCAATAGCCTTTTGTTTCGCCCTCCATGCCTTCGCATAGTTTATTACGTACTAGAACATTTGCTCAATAGCACGGATTATTGATCATAGCTCATACCTTAGGTTATCCACAATCTCCCCGTACATAACATTTGTAATGAAGGCAGATGACAGGTTCCGGTGGGCGAACTCTATTTCCTCAATATGATAATTATGTTCCTTAACTATTGTGCACTGCCAGTAGTCTACCAATTTCCTTCTGAATGCGTGCACCCGCCAAGGACACTGCGGCACCAAACACTTCAGATCATACTCCGTTTTACTGGATTTAACAACCTTGAATTGCCTCCGAAGAGACAACGACCAGAGTTTCATTGCATCAATAACTGCCTCCTTTGTAGGGTACATAGCACCCTGTAATACCTCGTTCTCATGGTACTTCCACGGTATCCGGTCAGCCTCGCTAACCACCAGCTTTGAAAATTCATGATCCCTCAACTTTGCAGAAACTGGAGCATCACCCTCCTCGTCAGACGAATCCCTATCAGCAAGGCCTTCCTCGAACTCTTCATCCTCCAAATCCATATCTTCAATAATGCTAGGAATGTGCTCCCCTTCATCAGCTACACCCATCGGTTGCAACTCTGGAATATCATCAACATCCTCCCTAGACCCGACATTAGCCGCCTCTGATTCATCTTCCACTGCCTCACTTGGTCCTGCTATTGCTTCTGCAGAGTTCACCTCAGTTTGACCTTTCAGGTACGCCTCAGCTAACAAAACCAGCGGCAGGCCATGTTCACAACATATATCTATATACTGCCTCCAAGTTGATGTGGCTTCGATGGGAACAAGCTCACCAAAGTATCCATAACTAGCACGGCTGATAACAGCTTTCAACTTCAGCTCATGTTGCTGCGGATCCAGTTGGAAAAAGCGCATGAGCCATTTGCACACACCCACAATGGTCCTCTCATTAGCTTTACTAAGACCCTTCATAACATAACGAAATCCAGACAAATCTACACCGTTAGGATCGTACCTAATTTCACCCTCACCATAATATATCTGAAAAATTAATTTATCTGCTATCCCTGGAAACACCCGCAAACAAACCAATGTTAAGATCAACAAACTATATTTCTAATTATCGGATAAAATAATTTCTAAATGCTACATCCTAGGTTCGCAAATTATCATATACTGCTACCTCCTACGTCGTACATTACAACCCTAATATAGTAAAAATAATATACTAAAAATATTATTCTATATTTCACTGCTATCGTACAATTTTCTAAGTAAATTTGATAATTTTCTAAACTCTAGGTTATACATGTCTAAAACCTATATTATACACTACTATTGCACTAATTAACAACAATAAAAAAAAAAAAGACTTACATGACAGAGCTGCAGGCGCCTAGTTTTGCAATTTCTTCTACAAGAAATCTATTTATTTAAATTTTTAATAAAAATAAAAAAATAAAAAAACTCCCAAATTACCAATCCTCCCAGGCCCACCAGCGCACCACGCCTGCCCTACCGGCCCACGAACGTTGCCTCTCCCTGCTCTTCCGCTACAGGCCCCACATGGCAGTGCTTACCAACCTACCTGGTCCACAGACCCGGTGCACGCGACCCACTGCCAGAAGCCCCTTTTGGCGCGAAGATTTGGCGCCAAGCCCCTTTTGGCGCGAAGATTTGGCGCCAAGCCGGCGTTCCCGCCAAGAGCGACCCTACGCTACGCCTCCCCCTTCTACCCCCCAACCCCGAAACCCTCGCGCGCAGTGACGCTCACGCTGAGACCCAAGATCCAATCCCAGTCCCCAATCTCTCCGCCGGATCCAGAAGCTTCCAGAAGGACGCCTCGGCGATGGAGGCGTTTGGCGGGTTCTTCGTGGACGAGAAGGCGGCGCGGGTGGAGAACATCTTCCTTGAGTTTCTCAAGCGGTGAGTCGAGCGCCGCCACCGCCGTCGCCTCGGAGGCCACTTCTAGGGCCTTTTTTTATGGGGTCCGTCCGTTTGTCTGAGCCGTGGCGGATGATTTTACTTGGATCTGTAGGTTCAAGGAGCCGGATGCCGCAGAGCCGTTCTACGATACGGAGATGGAGGCGATGCGGTCGCGGGAGTCCACCACCATGTACGTCGACTTTGCGCACATCATGCGCTTCAACGACGTCCTCCAAAAGGCCATCTCCGAGGAGTACCTCAGGTGAATTGGAAATTCTTTTTCATTTAGTGTGGCCCGGAAGTTTTGGAATCTAGAGACGTAAATGTAACAGCTTTGGTTGGTTTACTCGAATTTGAGAGAGGAATTGGATCAGATTTTCGATTTTGGGTGGACATGCGGGGTTTAGATGAGCCTTTTCGGGGTTTCCTCGGCTGGATTTTAGGTAGGACAGTCTTATCTCAACTTCGTTTGCTTGGATTTGTGGAGGAAGGGGTGCTTAGTTTGTTGTCAGCTTGCATTAACCTTGCGCATGTTTACCATTGAAATGTTTTAGTTGCCTGAAAAGTAGAATGTTCTTCCGTTACAGTTATTCGATAGGATTTCTAATTGGTTCCAATTCAGCTTCTTTGTATTGTTTTTTATAATTTTGTTCATGTGGCCCCTTTTATTGTATCAGGTTCGAGCCATACTTAAGGAATGCGTGCAAGAGGTTTGTGTTGGAGCACCGGGCTGGCGAGAACCGTGCCCCGATCATCTCAGATGATAGCCCCAACAAGGATATAAACATCGCCTTCTACAACATCCCAATGCTCAAAAGGTATGCACATGCTACCCCAGGGGGTGCTTTATCCATTTGGGAAGTGCCTGTTATGTCTTTGTGAAATTTAAAAGAAAAAATATGCTTAGTATCTTTTGGTTCAGTATGATCGATGGAATTTATCGCAGATATGCAGTTGCTTGTTGAGTACCTAGACTGTTACGTTTTTGCACAAATGAATTAAAGGGTCACATCGAGTGTGGAAATTAATTTTACTGTCATCTGCTTCTGTGGTTGGATACTACAGTCTAATTCTGTAATATCTTTTGCAATGCTCTGATAGATCCGAGTCCTAAACTGCAAAATAGTTGCCAAAAACTTGGACTGACACTGCTGTTATGGCAGGCTGAGAGAGCTTGGGACAGCTGAGATTGGTAAGCTGACAGCTGTAATGGGTGTTGTGACACGGACGAGTGAGGTGCGGCCTGAACTATTGCAAGGCACCTTCAAGTGCCTTGACTGTGGGAATGTTGTAAAGAATGTGGAGCAGCAGTTCAAGTATACTGAGGTTGTACCTCTGCACGACATAGCTCTTTGTTTTCTCTCTACTGCAATGTGTCTAATGATGGGTTCCTGTACCTTGTCTTTAGCCTATAATATGCGTCAATGCAACATGCCAGAACCGATCAAAATGGGCTCTTCTCCGGCAGGAGAGCAAATTCACAGATTGGCAGCGGGTCAGAATGCAAGAGACATCAAAAGAGATACCTGCTGGGTCACTTCCTCGCTCCCTGGATGTCATTCTGCGGCATGAGATTGTAGAGAAGGCTAGAGCTGGGGACACGTGAGAGAACTTCTTTCTGTTTGGATTCCTTTAGTCCTCCTTGGATTGACTGTCTAATTAAATGTTCTACTTTTGGCATTTTCAGGGTCATATTTACTGGAACTATTGTTGCTGTTCCAGACGTTATGGCACTAACTTCACCTGGTGAGCGAGCTGAGTGTCGCCGGGAAGCTCCTCAACGAAATAATGGATCAGGCGTCCAAGAAGGTGTGAAGGGCTTGAAGTCCCTTGGTGTTAGGGATCTCTCTTATCGCCTTGCTTTTGTGGCAAACTCAGTACAGGTACGATTATGAACTCTTTGTAGCAACAATGTTCCATCTTACTAGTTTAATTTTAATCTTTTTATCATAAGGCTATCATTTATCTTCAATGTTATTAGGTGGCGGATGGCAGGAGAGAAGTGGACATCAGGGATCGGAACACTGATGGTGATGACAGTGAGAGACAAAAATTCACTGTAAGTCCATTACAGTCTCTAATACCTACTGTTCTCTTCCAAAGGCAAAAAGGAGGGTTGTCTTTCCTAAAAAACTATAACACACATGCTTCTGAAATTATTTGTTTTGTCATGTCATACCTAGTTGTCATGGTTAGATTTAACCATAGCTATGCTGTCTGTTCATTCTTTATGACATGCATACCAATCAAGCTCCTTCAAGTCTTTTCAACTCCTGAACTGTTGCTCTTAAAAAAAATCTAATTTGGTGCTGTGGTGTTAGTGTACTGTACTTCTATGCATGCAGCATGCTCCTATCTGTTTTACTTTCACGGAGCTATATTCTAAATCATTTCATTTTATCTTCTCACTTGTTAGTTGTTATAGTACTTATATTCCAAAGAATCTCCCGTTGACAGGAAGAAGAGGAAGATGAGGTTGTTAGGATGAGGAACACTCCAGATTTCTTTAATAAGATAGTTGATAGCATATGTCCTACCGTCTTTGGTCATCAAGAAATAAAGAGGGCAATCCTTCTGATGCTTTTGGGTGGTGTTCACAAGATAACACATGAAGGGATCAACCTTAGAGGTGACATCAATGTCTGTATTGTTGGTGATCCAAGCTGTGCAAAGTCTCAGTTCTTAAAGTAAGCATTGTTATTCTATACTCCTGTTGCAACATTCTTTGAACGGCATTTTTTGAGGCTGTGATGAACAAATTTTAGGTTACATCATGAACTTTTTGCTGCTGTTTCACAAGATAACACTATTGTATTTGCATAAATGATACCATGGCTTTGTCATAACAAGGAATGGCAATTAATAGTTCATTTGAACTCATTTCTCTGTGCTAATGGAGTTCTGTTGGTTTTTAACTGTTTCAACATGTTTTGGTGAATAATATTGTATGCATCATGTATGTTCAAAATATCAAAAACCCTGAGATCCAATTGCTCATTCAACTTTTTTTCGTTCAGTTAGACCTATTTGGTTGTTTTAGATGAGTTCATTGCTTATCAATCATAAAGAAAATATATAATGCGGTTTCTTATCCAATGCTCAGATACACTGTCAGTATTGTTCCACGATCTGTTTACACATCAGGGAAGTCCTCATCTGCTGCTGGTCTGACAGCAGCTGTTGCTAAAGAACCGGAGACTGGTGAATTTTGTATTGAGGTACTACCAAATTTAACTGACATTCATTTCTTTTGTCAGCGCATATTGCTAAATGCACCATATGCTGCCTTGCCACAGTTTGAATGCTCATTAGAAAATGATCTCAACATATCTACTCAAAAGAACTAGTGTCCGTTTAAACAATATATGCTTTATACACTAAATGCTGAATTGAGCACATTTTTTCCTAGGATCTAAATGTGTATTTTATATTCTTGTTTGGAATTATATTATTTATGTCTTGCAGGTTCTGATCTCGTTCCTTTGATGTTCCAACCATTTTATTTCTTGCAGGCAGGTGCACTGATGTTAGCTGATAATGGAGTTTGTTGCATTGATGAATTCGATAAGATGGACATTAAGGATCAGGTAGTTTACCAATACCTGCTGTTGCCTTCAACTTTTTTTTCTCACTAATGTGAAAGCTTCAGGAGTGCTATTTTTTTCCATCCATTGTAGGTCGCTATACATGAAGCAATGGAGCAGCAAACCATTAGCATAACAAAAGCAGGAATACAGGCAACTTTGAATGCTCGAACTTCAATTTTAGCAGCGGCAAATCCGACAGGAGGGCGTTATGACAAGTCAAAACCACTTAAGGTACGCCAAACTAATCACGATATATATATCGTCTCATGCTCATTCAGAAGTTTTGCATCTGTGTGACTGTTTTGTCTGAAACATAACATCTTATGAGTTAGAGATTGAAGGAATTGTTGAAATCTAATTTCTTTTTGTTTGTTGTAATATCCTCCAGTACAATGTGGCATTGCCTCCAGCTATTCTTTCAAGATTTGATCTGGTATACATTATGATCGATGAACCTGATGAAAATACCGACTACCACATTGCCCATCACATTGTAAGAGTCCATCAGAAACGTGAAGAAGCGCTTGCCCCTGCATTTAGCACTGCCGAATTGAAGCGTTATATTTTTTTTGCGAAGTCTTTGAAACCACAGGTTTGAGTCTTTGTGCTCTTGGAAAATGGATTCAATTTGTCATTAGCTTATAAATATTCCTTTATGTCATTGCAGCTGAGTTCAGAAGCAAAGAAAGTTCTGGTTGAGTCTTATGTTACCCTTCGTAGAGGTGACAGTACTCCTGGTACCAGGGTTGCTTACAGGATGACAGTTAGGCAATTGGAAGCATTAATTAGGCTGTCAGAAGCTATTGCCCGAAGTCATTTAGAAAGAGTTGTAAGTAAAATTCTCGTGCATATATTACACGTATCGGATGATGAGACCCTGCAATGTCTTTCTTGTAGCACTGTTCTATTTGCTCTGGTGTGATACACTAAATTAGTTCACTTGCACTATCATGGATAGTATGATCGACTTACAGTTAGTCCTTATGGTCCTTACGGTGGTTTATTTGTCTTACTGTAATTATGCGACTAACATAAGATGATGTTCGAATCTTGTAGGTTCTCCCGGTCCATGTCCGCTTGGCAGTTAAATTGCTCAAGACATCCATCATCAGGTGAATTTGTTTACAATTTAACCTTTTTAAGAATTAATATTGGCATTGTGATATCGCTAACACGGAAGCTTGTTAATTTGTGTAGTGTGGAATCAAGTGAAGTTGATCTTTCCGACTTCCAATATGCTGAAGATGGAACAAATGTACCTTCTGATAATGATGCTGGACAGCCAGCTGAAGCAGATCCTGCTGCTCAACAACAGGATGCAGGTGGATTCCCAGTACTGTTAAGAACTTAAGGTTGCTCTCTTTTCTATTAGTTTGTTTCTAATAATTTTGTTATTTGTTTTACATGTCGAAACTCTAGAAAATGACCAAGGAACAGATACTGGTAAGAAGAAGTTGGTAATAACTGAAGAACATTTCCAGAGAGTTACTCAGGCTTTGGTTATGAGACTACGGCAGCATGAAGAATCAGTCGTGAAAGATGGTACAGATACTTTGATTCTTCTTTTCCATGACTTCTGTTTTATAGCTTTATTTGTACTCAACCCTGCACATGTATCTTTTTTACACTGGTACACAGTACATTTTTATTGTTATTATTTCTTTTTTAGCTACCAGAATTATTCAATGATATATGCAACTTAAGTTTTGAGGGCTCAACTTTTTAGATTTTCTTCAGTCTTGTATCAGCAGCTTTCTTTGTGCTGTGTCATTTAAGTTATCTGACATGTTCCAATGTTGCTTATTCGACTCTGGCGATGCAGGAGATGGTTTGGCTGGCATGAAGCAAGGGGATCTTATCATTTGGTTTGTTGAGCAGCAGAATGCCAAAGGTGCATATAGTTCTACTGCAGAGGTGAAGGAAGAAGTGAAGTGCATCAAGGCCATTATAGAGGTAATCCTATAATCTGTGTATATATGTGATTTGGTACGCAAATCCCCAAATCTGACTGCATTCTAAGAGGTTACTCAAAATTGCCTTAGTAATCATCCTTTACCTCAACAAAACAAACTCAAATAAGTAGATCATAAGTATCTTTGCATGCTTATAAAACTTTCAATATATCTGCGTATGCAGAGGCTTATACAGCGGGAAGGCCATCTTATAGTCATAGATGAAGGCACCGCAGCCGCGGCAGAACACGGCAGTGGTGCGCGACGAATATTGGAGAGCAGAATACTGGCAGTTAATCCGAATTATGTCATTGATTAACGGTCTGAAAACATTCCTCTAACTTCGGTCACTTGATGTGGTTAAACCAAAGGAACGAGATTATAGCTCCCTGAATTATGCTCTGGAAATGCTGTACCGTCTCCCATCTCTGGCATTCTCTTCGAAATGGAGCACATGATCTAAAAACTGTAGCAATTGGTTCTTGCTCCAAGGTATAGTCATGCATGATAGTTAGCATCTGTAGTCTGCTTGTAATTTTCATCTGGTCACCATTATGTAAACTGTGAGGAGCTGCTTAAATTTATGACTCACTGAAATATACCACTTTTTTGTTTGACTCCATTAATTTAATGATTCGTTGAAAGAGGGATTTATGTTGTTGCTGGCTTCGGCCATATTTGTACTCGTTTTGTTTGGGTCACTAAACAATTATTCGTACAGCCTGGTACTTCCAGTGGATTAAAATAGTTTTGTAATCAGCATAGCCTACTCAATTGTTTGTTTGGGTCGTCCGATTGGGCGCATGCCTTCCCTCTTTACATAGGACCCCTTTCCTCCACACAACTCGTAGAAACAACCTCACGGATCGAAGCATATGATCCCTGACCCACCCTTCTTACAAACACACCTGCAAAAAATAATCTTTTTTAATCTATTATTTTAATATTAACCTGCCTAGAATTGAAATTGCAAGAAGTAACCTTTTTGGTAGCCTTATTTGTTGTGCGATAGGCCTAACCACGCTGGCACGTTATGGGAGGCTGATCTAGCTGGATCCTCGAAAGTGTTGTCATCAAAGTCATTGGTCCCTACGGCCATATCAAAATTTGATCCATCTCCCGCCTCAACGTAGACAGACAAATAAGTTATCTCCTGGGCTATGGCTAGATCATACACATTTGTGGTCATCGCCTTCGACGAGGGTGCCTCTTGGGTAATGTTTAGTAGCCTTGTCTTTCTCGTATACACTTGTCGACGTCGGACCACCACACCCCTCATGCACCAATGATAATGTGCTTGGCCTACGAGAAATATCGACAACCATGTAGGGAAGATGGCTTTATTAGATCATATTTGTGATTTTGATGATTAATGATGATATAGTCAATATGACTAATATGTTTGTCAGGAATATATGTTAGTAGGTCTCGTAGATGTAATACATGAAGAAGTCACCGAGGTAGGGACAAAATTTGGTTGAATTAGAGAAGTGCCAAGAGTTTTGTTCTCACCGGATGGTCCGATGTTGAATGTGTTGCACACACACCGGACAATGAACAGTACATACAGACATAGGCAATTTTGCCTCACCGGATGGTTCGGTGTCAAATGGGCTGAAGCATTGGAGCAATTCCAGCAGAGACAGTTTCAAGAGTTGAAGTTGAAGATCAACTAATTGGATAATCCGGTGTTCGACAATCAATAGATACCAGAGCATTTGGTTTTGGGCAGAAGATTTTGAAGGTATCAGATAGTCCGTTGATGGAGCAATAGTACAACAGATAAATACACCGAACAAAGAACAGTATAAAGAGATAGGCGAAGCTCAAGCCATCGGATGGTTCGGTGATGAAGTCATGTGTAACCGGAGCATATTTTCTAGAGAGGGTTGCATTTTGGCTCGGATGGTAGAGGATTGCTCATCGGGTAGTCCGGTGATAAATTGATAAGCACCGGAGAAGGCACCGAAGCAATTTACACAGAGAAGATGTTGGCTCAGATGTCTAAAGTATACTCACCGGAATGTCCGGTTATGTTGCAGTATACACCGGAGTGTCCAGTTTTCACAGTGGCTTAAGTGTGAAGGTGATATGCCCTAGAGTCAATTATAGAGATAATTGTATCACACATCTATATTCATGTTCTACCGACTAATGTGTTATTTCAAGAATGACTATCGTTTACATTGATTAGCAAGTATATGACTTATTCATGAAACTCTTTATTTATATCATGATGTTATGCTTAGTCAATCCATGGTCTCATATGATTGTGACGATATATAAGACCAGCACATATATTGATTGATGATCATGTTTCATGGATCATAGGTATAGAGATACCAAGTCAATAATGTGGATATTTATGTTAGAGAACATGATGTTGGATAGACCCACCTTGAGATACTGTTGGGATTATTATTTATAATGTGCCATCAGTTGTTATCTCAAATGGTGTACATGCAGGATCCTTAAACCTGAGATCGTCATTGATTCCCAAAATGTGTAGTGGCATACTTTGAGGCTGCCAAACACTATTCCGTAATTGAGTAGCCATAAAGGTAGTTTTTGAGTTTGTCATAAAATATGTCGTGGGGTATGAGCGATCAAAATGGAATTTACACCTCCTTGATAACGGGAGAGATATCTCTGGGCCCCTTGAGGTAGTTGGATTGAGAACGTGTATGGTCATGCCAATATAATTAAAGAGTTAATCATGATGAATCCACTACTTGATCGAGCGAATGGTCGAGCTATCACAAGGGTGACACGTATCTCACCTTAAGCTTGACTAGTATCGTGAGGCGAAGGAATCGGTGCATGTGTATATCTAGGTTCACCCGATATGATCTTTTATGTATACTTGGGAGTCAACATGTCCTGCTAGGGACTGCTATTGATTTCGGTTTGGAAAAGGTTTTCGAGTTGTCGCCATTTGTATATGAACCTAACGGGTCACACACTTAATGGGTTGGAACAAAATTTGCGAATTGGATTCGTATATGGGTTTTGATTGGATTGTGATCCATGAGAAGTTAGAGTCCTAAAGGTCTTCCAACGTAGGAGCCCATTGGCGAGTTCTATATAAGGAGAGGCGTGGGTAGGGCGTGCAGGGTTGAGCCACTCCGAAACCCTAGCCACAGCCTTCCACACGATCTCCCCAAACCCTAGCCGCGCGTGCGGTGCTAGCACATCGGCACTCGGCGTTTCTGCCCAGTATGTGTGGATACTGCTATTGTGGATACCATAGAGGCGCTACTGCTATTGTGGCGTTGATCTTCTCGGTGAGACTGGTCGCCCACCTGCTCGGAGTTGGTCGAGGAGCATGATAACCTGCTCGAAGTTGGTCGAGGAGTGTGACCACCTGCGTGGGGTTGATCGCGGATCTGATCGAGTAGTTTGACGCGCACAACGTTGGATAGGTCTACTCCAACTCTTCTTTTGTTGCATTGCGTGTCGAGCGGTAACGATCTATGATCTCTTACTAGCATGATTTCCTGGGTGAATGCGGTAGAAATTTTTTGTTTAAGGCTAGCGTAGCCTGCCTGTTTACCAACAATGGTACCAGAGCCATCTTGCGTAGTTTTTTTATCTAGATCGGTCACATATATACGATATGCGGTAGTAATAGCTTGGATCTATTATTTTAGTGATCAGTTCATGTGATGGATCGGTCGCTGCATGGTTTGGTTTAATTGGGATCGGATGAGGTGCAAGTTGTTGGAACCATACGACCAAAAAGATTAGCTCGATCTCCCACCTGGCAGCGCGTGCGACTTGCCCCTACCGGCTAGAATCACCATCGGGGCTGACATATGATGCTTCATATTCTCATGTAATTTGTCTAGTGCTATTAGGTGTAATAGACTAACATATAACCATAAAGACTCGAAGCATGATGAATATGAGGACAGGGAACATGACAATAGAGATCACCATGTGAAGGGGCCATACTATTTTACAGTTAATATGATTGCTTGTGATGCTTTTTTATGTTCCTGTCATGCTATTTTATTCATGTTTTCTATGAGATGGATATGTTTACATGATAGAGTAGCTTCCCTCAGAAAAATTAAGAATAATTGATGCCCTTCCAATAGCTGCACCTACTTACGTTTTGATTATTAATGGGTGCCATCTTTTATCTTAACCAGTTAGGTGGATGTCAGAGATCCACACGTATAGTGTTGGTTTAATTAAGAAATCTATCAAAACAGTTTTGGGCTTTGGAGCATAGTGTTGGGCGTCGGGGCATTCGATGCCACCCAACAAATAAGAGTCACAAAGGGATGTAATTAGCAAGATGTTGCTTACCTATGTCACATAAGTTTCTAGTAGTGATGCCAAAGCTCACTAGAACCTAGTTGAATATGGATCTTGTTCCACTATATGTCGTTAGAGGGAAACGATTTCAAAATATATAGTGGGAGTATCTTTCATTAAATTGCTTAATGAAAGGTTTACATAAACATAGTGCTAAACTTTACATATTTATTTCTGTTGTAGATCATGGCACCTACTGTTAATGCCGATTCCAGTTTTAATTTGCGTTCGATTCTTGAAAAAGAAAAGCTATCTGGAACAAACTTTATTGAATAGAAATCTAAGAATTGTTCTCAAACAAGAGAAAAAGGAGTATGTCGTAGAGATTCCCTATCCTAATGAACCAGCTGATAATGCATCTGCTGCTGATCGGAGGGCTTACGAGAAGCATACCAACAAATCACTCTGAGCTTCAAAAGTAATATGAGAACACGGATGCTCACGATATGATTGTGGTACTCCAAGGCATGTTTGAGAACCAAGCTAGGGCTGAGAGGTTCAACACCTCTAAGTCCTTGTTTGCGTGCAGGTTGATAGAAGACAGTCTAGTTAGTCCTCATGTGGTCAAGATGATTGGTTACATTGAGAGCATGAAAATACTTGGTTTTCCCCCTTAGTCCTAAGTTGGCTACGGATGTATTTCTCCAGTCACTCTCTGCGATATTCGAGCCGTTCATTTTGAATTTTCATACGAGTAGCATGGAGAAGAGCATGGCTAAATTGCATGGGATGCTTAAGATTGTTGAGGAAAGCATGAAGAAAAGCTCTAGTCAAGTGATGATGGTTCAGAAAGATAGCAAGAAGAGAAAGCGCAAGGCCAAGGCTAAAGTGTCAGATGAGATCTCGAGGTCAAAGTCTAAACCTGTTGGAAAGTCCAAGGCTGGCCCTGCTGCTTCTGATGCTTGCCACCACTGCCATAAGCTTGACCATTGGCGAAGGAACTACAAGCTATACTTGGAAGAACGCAAGAAGAAGAAGGGAAGTAAGCCTTCCACTTCAGGTATAAATGTTATTGAAATTAATCTTACTACTCGTCCTAATGATTCATGGGTATTTGATGCTAGATCGATGATTCATACATACAAATCGTTGCAGGGACTGAAAAGGACTAGGAAGTGTGCAAGAGGCGAGATGGATGCTCGTGTCGGCAGTGGTGCAAAAGTTGCTGCGTTAGCTGTCGGTGTTTATTCCTTATCACTACCCTCAGGATTAGTTTTGAAATTAAATAATTGTTATTACATTCCTGCATTGGGAGAAAACATTATCTCTTCTTCATGTTTGGAAGAAGATGGATATAATTCATAATAAAGAACAAGTGTTGTTCGATTTATTTGAATGGTATGCTCTATGGTAATTGTCTATTGGTGAATGGATTATATATTCTAGATCTTAAGGATGTCCATGTCTCAAAGAAGCCTCGGCTTAATGATTTGAATCCCACTTTTATTTGGCATTGTCACTTAGGTCATATAAATGAGAAACACATGCAGATGCTCCATAAATATGGTCTTCTTAATTCATTTCATTTTGAATCATTTGATACATGCAAATTTTGTTTACTTGGCAAGATGACTAAGGTGCCTTTCACCCGTCAAGGAGAGATGTTCAGTGAGTTGTTGGACCTTGTACATACTGATGTATGTGGACCAATGAGCTCTATCGCTAGAGGTGGTTTTCAGTACTTCATTACTTTTACCGATGACTTTAGTAGATATGGTTACATCTACCTAATGAGACACAAGTCTGAGTCCTTTGAAAAGTTAAGGAGTTTCAGAATGAAGTACAAAATCAACTTGGTAAGACAATTAAATTTCTGTGATCTGATCATGGAGGTGAATATTTGAGCTATGAGTTTGATGATCATCTAAAGTAATGTGGAATTGTTCCACAGTTGACTCCACCGGGGGTGCCTCAATGGAATGGAGTGTCCGAACGGAGGAAGCGGACTTTGTTGGACATGGTTCGGTCCATGATGAGCCAATCTGATCTTCCATTATCCTTCTGAGGATATGCTCTAGAAACTACTGCGTTCACTTTAAATAGGGTTCCATCTAAAGCTATAAAGAAGACACCATATGAGATATGGACCGGAAAGCATCCCGGGTTGTCTTTCCTTAAAATCTGGGGTTGTGAGGCCTATGTAAAATGTTTGGCATTAGATAAGCTCACTCACAAATCAAATAAATGCTCCGTTGTGGGGCATCCTAGGGAAAACAAAGGATAATACTTTTATAACCGGGAAGAAGGAAAAGTGTTTGTCACCCAAAACGGTGTTTTTCTGAAGAAAGAGTTTCTCTCAAGGAATATCAATGGGAGCACGGTGCAACTCGAAGAGATTCAGGAACCATCAGAAAGTGTTTCAGCTCCTACTAAACCACAATTGGATGTTACAGAACATGTGGAGACACCAGCCTCACGACGGCCGGAAAGGATTAGTCGCGCACCTAAGAGGTTTATGTTCCTCACAACGGAGCAGCACGATATATTGTTGTTAGACAATGATGAACTTAAGAGTTACTCAGAAGCAGTGGTGGGACTAGACTCTGAGAGATGGTTTGGAGCCATGAGATCCGAGATAGAATCCATGCACGATAATCAAGTTTGGAACTTGGTTGATCCTCCTAATGGTGTCAAAGCAGTTGAGTGCAAATGGGTTTTAAAGAAAAAGATACACGTTGATGGAAATGTTCACATCTATAAGGCATGATTAATGGCAAAAGGTTTCAGACAGATTCAAGGTGTTGATTATGATGAAATATTTTTGTTCGTCGCAATGCTAAAATCTATCCAGATCATCCTAGCAATTGCCGCATATTTTGACTATGAGATATGGCAGATGGATGTCAAAACGGCTTTCCTTAATGGAAACCTAAGTGAGAATGTGTACATGACACAGCTTGAAGGTTTTGTCGATCCGAAAAATGGTAGGAAGATATGCAAACTGCAAAAGTCCATCTATGGGCTGAAGCAAGCTTCTTGGAGTTGGAATCTTCATTTTGATGAAGTGGTCAAAGGGTTTGATTTCATCAAGAATGAAGAAGAGCCTTATGTTTACAAAAAGGCTAGTAGGAGCGCACTTGTGTTTCTGGTTTTATATATAGATGACATATTATTGATGGGGAACGATATTTCGATGCTTAATGTTGTCAAATCTTTGTTGCAAAAGTGTTTTTCAGTGAAAGATCTATAGAGATAGATCGAGAAGGCTGATCGAATTAAGCTAGAGTATATACATTGACAACATATTGAAAATGTTTAATATGCAGGATTCCAAGAAAGGTTTCTTGCCAATGTCATGTCATCACTCTCAGCAAGAGTCAGTGTCCTTCGACCACTGATGAGCTCCAGAGGATGAGCGTAATCTCGTATGCTTCCGCTATCACGTCCATCATGTATGCCATGCTTTGTACACACCCAGATGTCTCCTATCTCTAAGTGTTACGAGTAGATACCAATCAAACCCGGGTGAAACTCACTGGGTAACAGTAAAAAATATCCTCAAGTACTTGAGAAGAACTATGAATATGTTCCTAGTCTATGGAGGTGAAGAAGAGCTTGTTGTAAATGGTTACACCGATGCTAGCTTCCAAACCGAAAAGGATGATTCGAGTCGCAATCTGGTTTTGTGTTTTGCCTCAATGGAGGAGCAGTGAGTTGGAAGAGTTCCAATCAAGAAACGGTGGTCGATTCCACAACGGAGGCCGAGAATATTGTAGCTTCTGAAGCTGCAAAGGTTGGATCAGAAAGTTTGTTTCTAAGTTAGGTGCGGTGCCTAGTGCTTCTAATCCTATGGATATCTATTGTGACAAGAGTGGAGCGATTGCGCAAGCCAAAGAACCTAGGTCGCATCAGAAGTCTAAGCACATACTGCGGCGCTATCACCTTATTCGAGAGATTTTAGATCAGGGTGACGTGAAGATATGCAAGGTGCACACGAATTTGAATATTTCTAATCCGTTGATGAAGCCACTCCTGCAGCACAAGCGTGAGGCACACATGGGAGCTATGGGTATTAGATACTTACATGATTGACTCTAGTTCAAGTGGGAGATTGAAGGTGATATGCTCTAGAGGCAATCATAGAGATGATTGTATCACACATCTATGTTCATGCACTACCGAGTAATGTATTATTCCAAGAATGACTATCGTTTATATTGCTTGGCAAGTATGTGACTTGTTTATGAAACTCTTTGTTTATATCATGATATTATTCTTAGTCGATCCCTGGTCACATATCATTGTGATGATACATAAGACTAGCACATGTATTGATTGATGATCACGTTTAACGGATCATAGGTATAGAGATATCAAGTCAATAATGTGGACATTTATGTTAGAGAACATGATGTTGGATAGACCCACCTTGAGATACTGCTGGGATTGTTATTTATGATGTGACATCAATTGTTATATCAAATGGTATACCTGCAGGATCCTTAGACCTGAGATCATCATTGATTCCTAGAATATGTAGTGGCATACTTTGAGGCTGCCAAACGCTATTCCGTAACTGGGTAGCCATAAAGGTAGTTTTTGGGTTTGTCATGAAACATGTTGTGGGGTATGAGCGATCAAGATGGAATTTGGCCCTCCTTGAGAACGGGAGAGATATCTCTAGGCTCCTCAAGGTAGTTGGATTGAGAAAGTGCATGGCCATGCCAATATGATTAAAGAGTTAATTATGATGAATCCACTACTTGATCGAGTGAATGGTCGTGCTATCACAAGGGTGGTACGTATCTCGCCTTGAGCTTGACTGGTATCATGAGGCGAAGGGATCAGTGCATGTGTATATCAATGTTCACTCGATATGATCTTTATGTATACTCGGGAGTCAACATGTCCTGCTAGGGACCGCTATTGATTTCGGTTTGGAAAAGGTTTTCGAGTTGTCGCCATTTGTATATGAACCTAACGGGTCACACACTTAATGGGTTGGAACAAAACTTGCGAATTGGATTCGTATATGGGTTTTGATTGGATTGTGATCCATGAAAATTTAGAGTCTTAAAGGGCTTCCAATGTGGGAGCCTATTGGCGAGCTCTATATAAGGAGAGGCGTGGGTAGGGCATGCAGGGTTGAGCCACTCTGAAACCCTAGCCGCAGCCTTCCACACGATCTCCTAAAACCCTAGCCATGCGTGCGGTGCTAGTACATCGGCGCTTGACATTTTTGCCCAGTATGTGTGGATACCATAGAGGCGCTGCTGTTATTGTGGCGCTAATCTTTTCGGCGAGTTGAACACGATGTGTTTGAGACTGGTCGCCCACCTACTCGGAGTTGAACACGATGTGTTTGAGACTGGTCGCCCACCTACTCGGAGGTTGTCGAGGAGCACGGCCACCTGCTCGGAGTTCGTCGAGGAGCGTGACCACCTACTCGCGGCTGGTCGCGGATCTGATAGAGAAGCTGCTTGAGGAGTTTGATGTGCATGATGTTGGATCAGTCTACTCCAACTCTTCTTCCACTGCACTACGCGTCGAGCGGTAACGGTCCATGATCTCTTACTAGCATGATTTCCTGGGTGAATACGGTAGAGAATTTTGTTTTAGGCTAGCGTAGCCTGCCCATTTCCCCACAGGGTGGTGTTCCAACAGCTAGTTTGTGAGAGTGTACTCTTCGGATGATCCAGTGTTAGTACTATTATTCTCACAGGATCATCCGGTGTTAACAGCTTTTAAGAGCCATTGGGTTAACAGCTAGTGTACGGGTTTGAGGCTATAAATACCACTCCACTCAGTCATATGAAGGTGTAGCATGCAGATGAAGTCTAGAGAAGTTCATATACACCTAAGAAGACATACAAGTCACCAAAGTGCTAAAAGTGATCATCCAAGGCAATTAAGCACAAGATTAGATAGTCATTAGTGCTTATAGGACTAGAGAGTGTGTTGCTAAGTGATTGCTGCCTAGAGAGTGTATCAAAGAGTGATCCAAGCTTATACCTCTTGGTACACTGGCACCTTGGATTCTTGGTGACTTGCTGACAACTTAAGCCAGAGTTCATCAAGTTTGTTGACCCTCCGACTTGGTGTAGAGCGGTGACGAGAAGCATGTCTGGGGACGCGGAGACCCTTGCCTTGGTGGTTCAAGCTCCGACGTGATCACGGAGGCAAGGAACCGGAAGAGAGCCTACTGGTGAGACCTTGTCTTGGTGGTTTGGTAGCTCATCTAGGTGGAGGCCTTATCTTTATGATTTGGTGGCTCAAGAGCTATGACCGGGTGTTGACCGGGAGCATATCCTTTATGGAGCTCCAATGTGGACTAGGGGTGGCATTCATGCTATCAATATCACAGGAAAAAAAACCTTGTGCTGAGTTTGCTCTCTATACCTTATTTACGTTTCCGCATTTACTTACTTGCATTTTACCTTCTTAGATAGGTTGGAAGCACTTTAATCGGTAGAGTCGACATACTAGATAAACCTAGAGCATATTTAGATAGAAATTGATATAGATTTATCTTGCGTTATTTTTGGAGCCAAATAGTTCTAAGTGTCCTAATTCACCCTCCTCTTAGGATGTCACCGATCCCTACAAGTGGTATCAGAGTCTCATGCTCTTGATAGGTTGAACATCCTAGAGTTGTGACGTCCGGGGTTTGGGATGGATTTTCATAGTGCTCCACTTTTCGATGGCACAAATTTCCCGTGTTGGAAAATTGTAATATCTTGTTATTTGCAAGCTAGATGCTTAGATATTTTGAGAGTCACTGAGGAAGGGATGAAACCTCACATCACCACCAAGGAGAGGTAATTAGATGCATTGGCAAAGAATATCCTTTTATCATCTATATATGTTGATGCATTTAATCATGTTTATTTTCTCACTAATACACATGATATTTGGATTAGTATCTTTGAAATACATGAAGGCACAATGGATGGTGCGCAATGAGAAATATCATGTGCTTGTTACTAAGCTTAATAACATCAAGCAACTACCATATGAAAGTGCTAATGATGTGTATTCTCGTTTGAATATTATTATTAATGAGATTAATGGGTTAGGTTTGACGCCAATTGAAGATAATCAAGTGGTGAAAAGAATACTTTAAGCTCTTCTTCTAAAGTACAAGTTGATCATCTCCATCATCTACGATAATAACGACATCAAGAAGATGACTTCAAGTCAAGTGCTCGGTAAGATCACCGCCCATGAGATGACTATAAGCATGGAGGTGGAAGATCCTACCTTATCCGACACCAAGAACCTTGCTGTCACAAGCAAGCAAGCTCAATGTCAACATATGAAGGTAAGGATGAGGAGACAAGAGCAAGAATCAAGCTCAAGTGAAGATGATAAAGATAAAGATAAAGATAGCTGTGAAGAAGATGACCAAAGCACCTTAAGCGATGAAGAGATGGATCCTGAAGTTGCCAAGCTCATCTCGCAAGTGGAGAAGAACATCAAGAAGATCAATACCAAGATTGATCACCCAATCTCCATGAAGTACTTGATCAAAACCATTGATCATATCAAGAAGGAGAAGAAGAAGACCAAGAACAAGAGGGAGACAAGGGGAAGAGCCAAAGCACTCGCAAGCATAGGAAGATGTGTGAGTAATGATGAAGATTCAAGCTTAAGTGATGAAAGCCTCACCATCCACTCCTCCAAGAGAAGCTCTTCCTCAAAGTCATCATCACACAAGTCGTCTCGCAAGCCATCTCACAAGTGCCTTATGGCCAAATGTATGAATAGCGATGTTAGTGATGATGAATTCGATGAGGATTCTTCCTCCTATGATGAACTCCTTTCTTTGATCAATGAGCAACAAAGGGCCTTAAAGAAACAATCTAAAGAACTAAAGAAATTCAATACTGCCAATGATATTTAAGCTACATTTGTTTTCAATTATGAACAATTGTTGAGCAAATTCTAATTGCTAAACAAGGAGCATGATGAGCTTAAAGGTAAATTTTGAGTGCATTGAATCTCAAACTAAGATCCCTTTGAAGCAATCTACCTCTCTTTTTAATTAAAATCCTAAGGTAGATGCTTTCACTTCTTGTGATGATTTATATGCTTTATCGATTTGTGTTGAGAATGTTGTTGTAGAACAATCTAATGAACTCATTGGACAAGAGAATGATGAGCTCAAACAAGAAGTGGAGAATCTCAAGGAGGACTTGGTAAGATTGAAGGGTAAATGACATGTCCAAACTCATCAAGATAACCGTGCTCTCATGGTGAAGAAACTTGTGGAGGGGTCAACCGTGACATGCTTCAAATGCCATCAAGAAGGCCACAAGTCCTTCCAATGCAAGCAAGTGAAGAAAAAGACCAAGGAGAAGAAGAAAATGGCGAACCTCTCTAACAAGACCTCCAACCTCTACACCAAGCCCAACTACAAGAATAAGATAAAGATCAAGCACTACAAGCTTAAGAAGAAGGAAAATGGCAAGGTGGTTGTGAGGAACCGTCCAAATAGTATTCTAATTAATCATCAAGAGGATCATTATTCATAATCACAACCTTGACGATTAACCAGAATACCATTCCGGTAGTCCCGGCACGTGTTTTGTGCCCAAGATCGGAACACATGCCTTCCAACTGAAATATCACAACACAGTTTAATAGAGAGCAAGTAATTAAGCTGTATTACAATACTTAAACATGCAACTGCTTCCACAATTTACAACAAAAGAGGAACAACAACAACTACGCAGCGGAAGATAAACCTATACAACAAAAGAGTATGGAGCCGTATGCCCTTAGGCTCCATACCAAAAGCGCCGGAGTTCGGAGTAGAAGGTGCTACTCCTGCCCGCCACCTTGATCGGCAGGCACAAAGTAGCCGAACACTGCCTCTTCCTCGCCAACCTGTGAACCTGCAACTTAAGGGCAGTACCCTTAGTACGAAGGTACTAGCAAGTCTTACACAATATGAGTATATATATTCTCGACTCAAAGGATCATGCATTTAAAGCTGTAGCAAGGATTAAGACATGTTTAAGTTCATTAAGTGGTAAGCAACCTAGACTCTAGGTGTAAGCAACTGACTTAACCAACCACCCACTCAAACCCTGCCAACCAACTGATCAGAACAGATATATAAACAACAAGTGTATAAGAGTAAACCATTACCACCAAACCACCGACCACATACCGACCAAACCACCCAAACCAACCATGCCACAACCCACATCGAAACTCTACGACCAAAACATGGTCGCTTGGTGGAGATAAACGATAGCAATGCTCATGACCGAGAGCGCGGCAGCTCGAACTGATTATACACCCTGCAGGGGGATATTCCTGGACCCACACGACACAAGGACCATACGACTTATGCCATCCGCTAAGATGCACACAAGGGGGGTACTCGTGACAACCTTTCCCAACCAGGCCCAACCATGTGGATCAACCATAGCTCGGCGCGGCGGTACTAGAACTACTCCCCGAGCAAACGAATACCGCTAAAAGCCCAGACTCAAACCGGACTCACACCGTCTATGACGAGGCCCACATGACTACGTCTGCGAAGGTAATCAACTCGCCTACCATTATATCAGCATGTGGTGAGTAAGGTAAGTGCTAAAGCCGACTACACCGACGGTCGGTGCTTAACCGGTGCAAGCAGTCTACGGTGTCCGGGTTCCCTCCCCGAACTGCCTGAGGACTCCTCGTGAGCAGATGACACCCCTAACACCGCCCACACCTCGTCTCAACTCACCACTCACCAAACCGACTCATCATCAACACAACCACAAATGTGAACAGGTAATAAGCCCTAGGCTCGCAACAACGTTGGACGCCGTCGTCGACTTCTACCGGAAAGCCTAAGTACCACTAAGCATAGCGAACTATAATTAGACCTCGACGACACCACTAGGCTCCTAGGAATAACACATGACACGTGACCGAAATGGGATAATGCATCGGCATAGGTTCCACCCAACTCGGTACCGACACATGCAATGTATACATAAGCGTAGATAACATATTAGATTTCGAATTGACACGGTGCAATATGATAGATGCTTGCCTTGCTGCCCTAGCTGCTGCTCACAGCTACCCGAACCACGATCACCACCGTTAGAACCTCCGGGAATAGCCTCGCTCGCCTCTGTCGTCGAATCGACGTTCTCTATAAGAATAATCGCATGCAATGATGAGTATGAAAGTCATGCAACAGCGAAGGTGACATGCATTATGCCCTGCGCTTAAAACATCAAATATTTCCTAATTGCAATTAGCGTTAACCATTTAAACATTTCCCAAAATACTTTGAAGCATAAACCAAACTGGAAAGTTAATTATGCTTAACATGAGGGTGTATATTTTTACTGAACAGGACACAATTTAGCAAGATCCACAAAATTGGATTCATCAATTTTGGAGCTACCAAGATTTAATTATGAATTATCAAAGCTTAAACATGTTTCATTTATTCAATAAATTACAGCACACATTTAATGCCCACTGGTATTTTTAATGGGTAGAGCATGCCATAACAAAGCCAACAAAATTGGTTTCACAATTTTTGGAGCTATATACATTTTTCCACGCATTATACAAGCTATCAGCCGATTTATCAATACATATCTAAATCTATTTGTATTTTCCATTTAAACCGGATATTAAATAGCCCCAACCCTTTTTCTACCGGTACCGATCTAGCCCAAGCCACTGACCGCGGGCCCGGCTCCCTTGACCGAAGTCAAAACCAGCCCACGGCCGGCGCGCGCGCAACAGGGGACGGTCGGCGGCCCTTGCGGTGGCTGCCGGCGTGAGCGGCGGCCTGAATGGCCCGGCCGAGGGCGGCAACAGCACTAGCACGAGCACGCGGTTACGGTGGGGGCACACGTCGACGACGGCGATGGCCGGAGCACGGCGAGCGGCGGCGAGGGGTGAAACTAGCACGGCGGCGGCACGGTTGGCGTCGCCGGCGGCGAAACCATGGCGCAATAGACCCGGACGAGGGCGGCTATAGCTTCTATGAGGACGTGTGGACCAAATGGCGCGACCAAACGTCGAGGAGCTCAACGGTGGCACGGCCGGCGGCGAGAGCTGTGGCGCGGCGGCAGCCGGTCGTCGCGGACACACGCGCTGGCGACGGGACGAAGGGAAAACGGCGCGCGCATAAGTTGTACAGGAGCATGGGGAAGCTCACCGTGCAGCGGGTTGGGCCGGAGAAGCGAGGACGCGGTGGATCGACGGAGGACGGCGGAGCTCGGTTGCCGCCGTTGGGGAAGAAAGCACGGACGGCTCCAATCCGTGCGGGAAACGGCCGGGGAAGGAGGGGAAACGGCAGAGGAGGGCCTTGGCGTCCTCCCTCGGTGCTCCACCTTGCTCGGGCTCGGCGGGACACGCCGGTGGCACGCGTTTTTGGCCTGGCGGCCGCGGCTCTGCTTTGCTCAGCGCTGCGTTGCTCTCTGTGCTCGCTGGTGCCGCGCGAGAGGGGAAAGAGAGAGGGAAAGCAGAAAGAGAGAGGGAAAGCAGAGGGCAAAGGGGAGGGGGATAAGGTCTAGCGCTGATCTTTTGGCCGGCAACGTGGAGGTGGCCACCAAAGTCAAGTATGGCGGCGCCGCTTGCTCTGTGAGAGCGGGAGAAGGGGGAGCAGAGAGCTGTGTGTGCGAAGGGGATGACAGGTGGGGCTGTGAACAGTGACGGCAATGCAAATATCCCACTCCACAGACCTTAACCAAATGGAAGCCTTCCCATTGCCCAAAATTGGTAAAACAAATTTTGTTTGAAACTAAAATTCGTAAGGAACCCATTTGAACTTGTTTGACCCAGAATGCTTGAGCCAATTTTGAATAAAACTTGTTCAAAGATGCTATCTTTTCCATCTTGTGATGATTTTTATGCCTTCTAAATATTTCCCAAAAATTTGGGAAAATTCATTTATATTCTTCTCCTGGCATCTACTAATCTCTAAAATTGTCACAGCCCTATGTTCCATAGAAGTTTTGGGAGATGCTTTACAATGCATCAGTTAAACTGGGTTTAACCACATTTGGTTTAATCCTCATTGCATGTCTATACTTCTCAAAACAAAAACAAAAGATGCTAATGATGCTCATTAGCGCTTAATTACGTGTTTAGAAACTCTGGGCCGTGACAGTGGTTGCACACATGATTGGGAAGAAGGATCGGAGGTGGAACCAACCCATTTGGGTACCCAAGGAAGTCATCACCAATATGAAGGGACCCCAATCGGTTTGGGTTCCAAAAAAGACTTGAAACCCCGAAGCGGCCATGGGGATTTGGAGATTTGGCTCACAAGATGAAGTAAAAGTTCAAGCAAAGAAGCCAAGTGTACAAGACGGTGCATTGATGAAGATTATAATCATCATATAACCAAATCCCCATGCAAAGGTATTTAAAGTAAATGAGCTACAAGCAAAAAGTCTCTTAATTATTCTCATTTACCTTGACTAGGATTGCATATGCTTATTTCAATTTATTGCAATGCCTAGTGTAAGTCTCATATGGTAGGTTGCTTGTGTTTCTCTTTTATCCATGAGCAACCTACATGATTTATTAGTGGTAGATTTCTTTTATGGCACTAGTTTTACAATTGATACTATATGCTATGAGCCAATCTATAGGATAAATCCCCATTGTCATCAATAACAAGTGCATATATTTCACAAATATTCAAGACGTGTATGCACACATTTAGGGGGAGTATATCCTATAGGTTGTGATTTTGATTTTCGTGCTTGAGCTGAATTTTCCCACCTTGTTGGAGTTAATCTTCTATTTTCTAGAGGCATAAATTTGTGTACAAAAGTACACAATTAGGTATTGAATTCATTTGCCTCTAATCCATCATCTTGGATGTTTTCTTCACCCGGTGATTATCTCATTGAGTTTTTGGTGTTTCTCCTATATTTCCAATTTTCATGCGGGGTTGAGTCATGTATTGGTTTGCTGTGGAGCTTAGGGTTCGATTCCAACCATGAAACCCACCTTTTGTTGGATTTTCAAATTTGGTTTTTGAATCGGATCTTTCGGGTTGAGCCTCAATTTTTGTTGCGTTGCTCCTTATGGTGATTCTTTCTTGAGGTGTGTTGGGTGAACAAGGAGTAGACCATATATTTTGTAAAAAAAAAAATTGTAAGCTACCTATTCACCTCCCTCTAGTCGCCTATCTCAGTTGTACAATTGGAATCATATCTGGTTTGATCACTTGTTGACCTTAACCGGTTTTGTGATCCTTAGGCTATAATGGAGAGAAGTGGAAAAATTATGTTCTTTGATGGTTAGGATTTTTCGTACCGGAAGGTGCATACGAAGGCTTATCTCCTAAGCCAAGGAGGTATAATATGGGAGATTGTGGACTCCAACTTTGTGATTTCTGTTGCTCGTTCTTCTCCAACCCAGATTAAACAATATGAGACCAATAACAAGGCTCGCAATATATTATTCACTATCCCGAGTCGTAATGAGTTTGACAGAGTTCAACACCTCTATACTGCTCGCGAGATCTGGTTGACTCTTAGTCTTTCATGAGGGCACTAACCAGATCAAGGCTAGACGCCAAAGAATGTACAACCAGGAATACCATATGTTCATACAGAACCCTAGAGAATCTTTGGATGCTATGTTTGATCGTTTTGATGGAATTGTTAACAACCTTAGATCTATTGGTGTTTTGCCCTATTCTGACCACAAGAGAGCGATCAAGCTTTTCTATGCTCTTGACAGTAGCATATGGGAAGTTAAGATCTCAGCATTGAGGAGTCACCAAGTTACGAAATGTTAACTTGTGATAAACTCTTCAGTAAGTTCAAGTCCACTAAGATAGCCAAGGCGGCTCGGATCGGTCTGGGAAACCTCCTGTCTCAGAACATGACGTTGATTTCCAGACCTAGTGGTGCAATCACGCAAGAGCTAGTTTTTCTTATGCTAACACTTCACAAAGTGGATTTGCTTTGTCTTATTTCATTTCTATCACCGAGGAGCAGGTGGACGCACTAGATGATGAGGACCTAATGCTCATTGTGAAGAAGTTCACTCGCTTCTACAACAATAAAAGAGACCAGAGGAGATGGGGTTCTCATGCTTGTTTTGAGTGTGGTGAAATCACTCACTCCAAGGCAGAGTGCCCCAAGTTCAAGAAGGAGGACAGCGACCACGACTATAACAAGTACAAGAAGAAGAATGAAAAGCCCTTCTTTAAAAAGAACCATGAAAAGATAGCCAATAAGGCAACCAAAGTGGCTTCTAGGGCATTCGTAGCAGCTCTTAGCGACACCTCTTCAAGCTCGGAGGAGAGCTCAGAGGAGGAGGAACCACAACTGAAGAGAATGAAGCAGGCTAAGGACTTCACCGACCTCTAGTTCATGGCAGATGACAACGACAATGATAGCGACCCCGAGCTTTATCCTTCCGAGGTATTGCCTTATGTCGGAGGGTTAACTCTTGTCGCAGGGATCCTGAGGGACCCCTTTTTAGAGATTCAGCCGGGGGGATGATTCTGAATATGTTTGCCAGAGAAATAAATGAATATGAATGCGATGGCTGGCGGGGTGGAATGATCTAGTGCGGAATGAAGTAAATGCATTGGGGTTTAGACAGGTTCAGGCCGCACGGAGGCGTAACACCCTACTCCTGTATGGATGCTATAAATGTCCCGAGAATGTCCCTCAAGGATGTTGCTGGTTACAAGAATGTCTGTTTATCCTAGAGCCTGGGACTCCTTGTTCTTCGGTCTGTGTGTATCTGTTGGCTTTGGGTGCTCTTGGACTTCTCGATCTTCTCTACTTCCTTAACCTCTTCAGCTGTGCAGAGCTTGCCGAGAGATATTCACTTCTTCAGACTTATTCCCTTCTATCTTGCCTTTCTTTGTCCGTGCTGCCGGCTGCTTTAAATACCCGCCGGCAATAGCGTGCTCCGAATGGGAGGGCACGAGTTCCAAGGCACCATAAATGGAAAGGCGTCATCATAAACTCTGTGCAAAGTGACCAGGGGTTGAAAATGCGCCTCGCGCCCGGTCACCAGTCACCATAATGGCATTGGCAACGGGCGCCGTGGAGAGGGCCCACCGGGCAGCCGCAGAGCGGCCCGGCGTGCCTGCCCTGTCTTGTTCTCCTGCCACAACAGCGCGGTAGACGGAACGCCTCGGCCCTTGCGACGTTATCACGAGGCGCGCCGGATGGCGCGGGATGGGACCCGTGCATTTAATGTCCCCATGCCCTTCTGCCAGAATATGACAGGAACTGACACCGAGCGTGGCGGGAGTAGTTGGAGGTGACAGGCCACGTGCGCTCTTAAATGCGGCCTCGGGCCTTTCACTGGCTGACACCTCATTGCTAGACCCCTGTGGGGGCCACTGTCAGGGGGCTTCCTAGGTCATCGGGGAACCGAGTGCTCGGGGGTCACTGTTCACCTCCCCGAGCACTCTCTCCCGAGAATGCCCTTCCTTGGTCCTCGGGGAACCGAGTGCTCACGGCCCGAGCACTCTCTCCCAATCTTGACTGTATGGATCCTCGGGGAACCGAGTGCTCGGGGGCCGCTGCACGTAGCCCCGAGCACTCTCTCCCGGAACTTCCTTCGTTGAGTCCTCGGGGTACTTGGGTGCCCGGGGGGCCACTGCTCGCGGCCCCAGGCACACCTCTCCCGGTACTTGGCTCTCCTGGTCGCTTAGTCTTCGTAGTTCATCGGGGAACCTGGGCACTCGGGGACCACTGACTGTGGCTCCGAGCACCCTTTCCCGGGACTTAGTCTTCTTTACCTCGCGGTGGTGACCCCGCGGGATGGCGCCACGTGGCGGATTGCTAGCCTGGCCTTGGGATTCGGGGACCCCCGGTTCCTGATTCACCGACAGCAGCCCCCGGGCCCATTGGTAGGCGATGGCCCAGAGACTGCGGATGGGCCCTTCATCGTCAATGAGGCCGAACCCAGCATCGGCGCCACGCGGCGCGCTCTTAGGCGCTGGCCTTTCCGGCCCGGGCTTCTGGTACGGCCCAATGGGGAGCCGAACGGACGCGGGTCCAGCCGACTCCCGAGGCTCGTGATAACGAGGCGGGCGGCGCGCGATAACGGGGCAGGCGGCGCGTGTGGCAACCGCGCGGATCGAGGAAAGTGCGCCTGGCAACCGCTGACAACCGCGTGGCCCGAGGGAGATTCGCCTGTCGGTTGCGCTGGCCGAGGAAACCGTCTTGCTGAGCGCGTCACAGTAGGCGACGTTTGAATTTCCCTGCAGTATAAAAGGAGGAGGGGAGCGAACCGGCCCCCTCTTTACGCCATCTTTGCGAACAAGCCTTCTTCTTTCTTGCGCTCCTGAGCGCTCATCCTCCCTTAGGCGATCAGAGCACCACTTTTCCCCCACCGTCCAAATCATCCCCCACCCTGACAAGATGACGAGAGCGGGAGGAAGCCGCTGCGACAAGACACCCGACAGCGTGCTGCCGGAGTCCTGGCTCGTGAACGAGGAGGCGGTGGACAAAGTGCGGAAGTTGATGGTGCCCAAAGGCTAGCGGGAGGCCTCGGTGGTGATGCCGGCGAGCTTCCCACCGGTGACGGACCGGCTGGAGCACATCGTCCTCTTCACTTCCTTCGTGGCGGCTGGGTTGGTGCCACCTTTCTCGACCTTCTTCCTCCAGATCCTCGACACGTTCGGGATCCAGCTGGTGCATCTCAGCCTGACCTCCGTCGTCATCTTGGCGGTCTTCGCCCACCTCTGCGAGATGTTCGTGGGGGTGCCGCCGTCAGTGTCGCTCTTCCAACACTTTTTTGTGTTGCGGCCGGCCGAGAAGAAGAGGGGCTTCTCCACCGCTGACATCGCCGGCTGCTGCAATTGTAGCAAGTGAGTTGGAGCAATCTCACAACCAGAATAAAACTGAACCAAGTCTTTCTAAAGAAATAAAATTAAAAGGTTCCAGTTTCCTTGCAACTAAATCTGACATCTCAACTTTAGATGTTAGCAGTTTCATTTGTTACGGTTTGATATGCAAAGAAGCATTGTTTTCATTCGAGGATATTCCATCTTCTTTGCCTCCGGTGGTGGCTAACATTTTGCAGGAGTATACTGACGTCTTTCCAAAGGATGTACCACCAGGGCTGCCACCAATTCGAGGTATTGAGCACCAAATTGACCTCATTCCAGGGGCCTCTTTGCCTAATCGTGCGCCATACAGAACAAATCCGGAAGAAACTAAGGAGATACAACGTCAAGTTCAAGAATTACTTGATAAAGGGTATATGCGTGAGTCTCTTAGTCCTTGTGCTGTTCCGGTCATTTTAGTGCATAAGAAAGATGGATCATGGCGCATGTGTGTGGATTGTAGAGCAATCAATAATATCACCATCAGATATCGTCATCCTATTCCTAGGTTAGATGATATGCTTGATGAATTAAGTGGTTCTATGGTGTTTTCAAAAGTTGATTTGCGTAGTGGGTACCACCAGATTCGCATGAAGTTAGGGGATGAATGGAAAATGGCATTCAAAACTAAGTTTGGGTTATATGAGTGGTTAGTAATGCCTTTTGGTTTAACTAATGCACCTAGCACCTTCATGAGATTAATGAACGAAGTTTTGCGTGCTTTTATTGGCAGATTTGTGGTGGTATATTTTGATGACATTTTGATATATAGCAAATCTTTAGAGGAACACGTTAACCATTTACGTGCTGTTTTTGATGCTTTACATGATGCACGCTTATTTGGTAACCTTGACAAGTGCACCTTTTGTACGGATTGAGTCTCTTTTCTTGGCTATATTGTTACTCCGCAGGGCATTGAAGTTGATCAGGCCAAGGTTGAGGCAATCCAAAGTTGGCCAACTCCTACCACGGTTACCCAGGTGCGAAGTTTTCTAGGACTTGCAGGATTCTACCGTCGCTTCGTGAAAGATTTCAGCACCATCGCCGCACCATTGAATGAGCTTACCAAAAAGGGTGTACCGTTTGTGTGGAGAGATGTACAGGAGAACTCCTTCAACACATTGAAAGATAAGTTAACACATGCACCACTACTTCAACTTCCAAATTTTTCTAAGATATTTGAGCTAGAATGTGATGCTAGTGGACTTGGTTTGGGTGGCGTGTTGTTACAAGAAGGAAAGCCTGTTGCATATTTTAGTGAGAAGTTGAGTGGACCTAGTTTGAACTATTCTACATATGATAAGGAATTATATGCTTTGGTTCGAACTTTAGAAACATGGCAGCATTATTTGTGGCCCAAAGAATTTGTCATACATTCTGATCATGAATCATTAAAGCACATTCGAAGTCAAGATAAACTGAATCGTAGACATGCAAAGTGGGTCGAATTCATTGAGTCTTTTCCTTATGTTATCAAACACAAGAGGGGAAAGGAGAATGTTATTGCTGATGCTTTGTCTAGGCGATATACCATATTGACACAACTTGATTTCAAAATATTTGGATTAGAGACAATGAAAGAGCAATATGCACATGATACTGATTTTAAAGATGTGTTGCTGAATTGTAAAGAGGGAAGAACATGGAACAAATTTGTCCTCCAGGATGGCTTTGTGTTCAGAGCTAACAAGCTATGCATTCCTGCTAGCTTCGTTCGTTTGTTATTGTTACAGGAAGCGCATGGAGGTGGACTGATGGGACATTTTGGAGTGAAGAAGACGGAGGATATACTTGCTGGTCATTTCTTTTGGCCAAAGATGAGAAGGGACCTGGAACGCTACGTTACTCGCTGCACTACATGTCAAAAAGCTAAGTCACGACTTAATCCACATGGTTTGTATATACCGCTACCTGTTCCTAGCATTCCGTGGGAGGATATTTCTATGGACTTTGTTTTAGGACTACCTAGGACAAAAAAAAGGGAGGGATAGTATATTTGTTGTTGTGGATAGATTCTCTAAGATGGCACATTTTATTCCATGTCATAAAAGTGATGATGCTACCAATGTTGCTGATTTGTTTTTTCGTGAGATTGTTCGGTTACATGGTGTGCCAAATACTATAGTTTCTGATCGTGATACTAAGTTCCTCAGCCACTTTTGGAGAACTTTATGGTCTAAATTGGGGACTAAATTGCTATTAGTACTACTTATCATCCCCAAACTGATGGACAAACTGAGGTGGTTAATCGAACTTTATCCACTATGCTTAGGGCTGTTTTAAAGAAGAATCTGAAAATGTGGGAAGAATGCTTGCCTCATGTTGAGTTTGCTTATAATCATTCAGTGCATTCTACCACTAAGTTGTGCCCTTTCGAAGTTGTGTATGGTTTTGTTCCTCATGCACCAATTGATCTGCTGCCTCTTCCAACTTCAGGAAAGGTTAATCTTGATGCCAAACAACGTGTTGAACTAATTCTGAAAATGCATGAGACAACAAAAGAAAATATTGAGCGCAAGAATGCTAAATATAGACTTGCTGGTAGTCAGGGTAGGAAACATGTTACATTTGAACCTGGTGATTTGGTTTGGCTGCATTTGAGAAAAGACAGGTTCCCTGATTTGCGCAAGTCAAAATTAATGCCTCGTGCCGATGGTCCATTTCAAGTGTTGGAAAGGATTAATGATAATGCATATAAGCTTGATCTACCTGCAAAGTTTGGGGTAAGTTCCACATTTAACATTGCAGATTTGAAACCATACTTGGGTGAAGAGGTCGAGTTGCCATCGCGGACAACTTCGATTCAAGAAGGGGGGGATGATGAGGACATCTCCACTATTGTTACGCCCACTACACCAACATCTGCTACCACTTCTCCAACAATACAAGGACCACTCACTAGAGCTCGTGCTCATCAACTTAATCATCAGGTGAATGCGTTCCTAGGGATGCATACGAATGTTTCAAAGAATGGGATACTATTTAATTCTTGTGATGATTTCCTTATCCTTAGGAACCAGGGAGAGGAACCGAACATGCCCAAGTGCATAAGTGGAGTCACCAAGCGTAAAACAAGTCCTATCCACGAGTTCGATTCGGATTCGGTTGTATGACAGCATCAATTTAGTTCGGCCATACCGACTTCATCCGGACTCCGTTTGGGACGTTCTAGGACTTCATGGAAAGCTTATCAAGTCTACTTTCCAACGGATCCGGCCTCATCTCCAAATTCAGCCCGAGTCGATCTCTATCATCAATTTAAAACCGAGTCTGTTTCTGCAAACAGGTGTTGCGCCACCTTATTTAGGTCCGATGGGCCTTGTATCATGTAGAGCCTTTGAGGGGCGCGTCCTAGGGTAGGATTACGACTCCAACACCTCCTGGTCATCCTCTACCCTTATATACCCAGGAACCGCCGCAGAAGAGACGGGTTTTGTTAGATTGGTTTAGCTGCGTGCAAACTTTGAGTCTTCGAGTTGTGCTGGACAGCCACCTTGTCAAGATCATCAATAGAACCCCACTTTGTTCGTTTTTTTTCAATATCATTGCAATTTCAGATTGCTTTTACTTGAGTTCTTGCTTGTTCTTCGGTTACTCGCAGGAATTGAACCTCGTGTTCAGGTTGATCGTGCTCACGGCAAGGTCAACAACCCTCCGGAGTTGGTTTAGCGATTGCTAAGGCGCATCGTCGTCGTACGGTGTAGTCGGATCGTCAAAGTCACTTCCACCAAATCGAAAGAATCTCTCTCATCGAAAGATTGGGACCAATCCCCTTATTAGCAAATGGGACGACTGGCGGTGCGACTGGTTCTACGTCGACGTCAGCCCCCACGATCGCCTTACATTGCCGGAGAGGGCGGCGAAGCCCCAGAGGCCGACCTGGGAGGCGCCGTTGCAGGCGGACGCGCGGATGGAGCCGGTCCTGGAGCTTTTCGACTTCCTGCGCCAGGCCAGGCTTACTTCGGTGATGGTGGTGGCGATCAATCTGCGCTGCCACCTGGCGCTTCTGCGGGAGCGGGCCCGACCCTGCTGGGTGTACACGGGCCCCCAGGACATCACCAGGACCCAGATCGGCGCGAAGTGGGACCTGGACAGGGCGGCTCTGAGGGGCCTACTCCGGGTGGTGACCAGCGTGGATGACTTGGACCGGGCGGAGCTCCCCTGGAAGGAGCTGGCGCTCTGTGCCGACTCGAACCGGGTGGCGCTGCAAGCGACGCTGCCGGAGTTCGATGCCCAGGGGCTGGTCGATTGGCCAGGGTGCCGGAACCCCAGGACTATCTAGATCCCGGGGTGGATGAGGCGATCGGCTGCGCTCCGAGTGCCCCCGGCGGGGACGCCGCCATAAGCAGGCCGCAGGCGGCCTGACGCAGACTGGTGGCCCAGGCGCTGGGCCGCAGGCCAGCCGTGGGGCTGCTACAGGCAGTAGCCGCCAGGCCGGAGGAGGAGGCGCCGCCGTCAGTGGGGCGGTGACAGCGCCGGGGGACAAAGGGAAGCACCCCCAGACTTTCGTTCCTACGCCGACGTCTTCGTTGTCGTCGTCATCGCGGCAGTGGCCACCGGCGGGCGGCGCGAAGGAGGGAGGCCGGGGTGGCTAACCGTCCGGCGCGGGGCCGGCGACGGAGGTGGCATCTGCGGGTCTGGAACCAGACCGTGATCTGCTTGGGCTTGGTTTGGAATCCGGAGACCAAGGCCGGCACGGGAGCGCGGGCACATCGAGTGCCCAAGCCGACCCGCCGCCAGAGACGGACCCCGCGGCGGCCCCGCAGAGCCCGCCGTGGAAGAGGAGGAGGGAGGATTCTGGGCCAAAGCCGTCGGGCCCGGAGTAAAGGATCCTGGAATCGAGATGGCAGTACCGAAGACCCAAAACCGCGTAAGTTTCCCCCCTTGTCCCTGAGCCTGCCTTGCCCGGAGTGAGTTAGGAGACTGACCTTATTTTCTTTTTCAGGCCGCCTACGGACGCTGCCGGAGACCAAGGACGACCGAAGGCGCCGAGGCCGGCTCCAGCCCCCGAGCCGAGCGTGCCTGAGCTGAGCACGCCGCTGAGCGCGTCGGCCGAAACAGAGCCACAGGCGCCGCCCTGCCCCAAGCCGATGGCAGAGGCCGCGCCCGAGCAACCGGCACCGGCGGAGCCCTCCCTGAGCACATTGAGTGCGGGGCGGATGGCCTCATCGATGACGGTGCCTGCGTGGTGGTGCTCGGGGACCCCGAGCCCCTCATAGAGGGCTCGCAGGGGACCCAGCGCCCGGCCGTCGCCCTGCCAGCCTGCAAACCCCTTCCGGACGTGCTAGGAAGCGCCCGGGAGGTGATCGGGCGGCTGGAGGCGGCCGTGGCGGGGGAGAGGACGCTTCTTGAGGCGGGCCGCGCCGCCCTCTTTGAGGAGAGGGAGCGGCTAGCCGAGGGCAGGCGCCTTTTTGAGGCCCGCGTCGCCGCGACGCGCGCTGCCAACGAGAATGAGCGGCGCGCGATAGAGGCAGAGCGAGAGGCCTTAGAAGAAATACGCACGGAGGCCGTGTAGGAGCAAGAAGAAGCCGCCCGCCTGGCCGAGACATCGCGGCAGCAGGCTCCAGAGGTACTCGCTAGGGAGAGGCTGGTGCTGGCTTGGGAGGAGGCAGTCCTGTCTCGCGAGAGGACGGTGGAGGCTCTTAGGCGGACTTGGCCCGCCAGAAAGGCAAGGTTGAGCGGAGCCGCGCCGAACTCCAGCGTCGGGAGGAGGACGTCGTGATCCGCGAGACCGACGTCGGCATTACGGTGACAGCTCTGGACGCCCGGGAGGAGCTGCTAATCCACCGAGAGACGAAGGCTGCCGAGGCATTGGTGGCCTCAGCTGCTCGGGAGGAGCGGGCCGCCATGTGGGAGTCAGAGCTGACTGCCCGTGAGCAGGCCCTCTCTGCCCTTGCCGAGCAGGTGAAGTAGGCCAAAGCCCCGGTGCCCGGCGCCGCCTTGACCAGCGCGGCCGAGGGACTGAACCTCGAGGAGCGGCTACAGAGCATGAAGGATGAGCTCGAGACCGCCAAGGCCGAACGGACCAACGTGAAGCTGATGATGGAAGACATCCTTCGGCAAGCACGGAGGTCCGTGAGGGTGGCCGGGCTCGGGCGAGTCCATGTGGGAGCGAAGGGGACAGGCATCGGCCACATCGCCCTTGGCATCAAGAAAATCAGCCAGCGACTCGAGGCGCTTCCCCAGGCCGTGCAGGAGCTAGCCGCCCGGGAAGGGCATGGCTTGGCCCAAGCGGTGGCCGAGCACGTACTGGCCTGCTACCGGAGCCGGGATCCGAACTTTTCACTGGAACCAGCTCGGGAAGGGGTGGTCGAGGCCGAGGAGGAGGCCGCCCGGGAAGCAGTCACGCGGGAGGCGCCGCTGACTCTGGACTCGGGGAGCAGCGGCGAGGAGGCCCCGCTATCTTCTGAGCCTGACGGCTCTACTTAGATTAGGCTTTTGTAATGTTCTTTTTCTTTGACTTGATGTAAATATGGGAGTGATCCCTCAGAATAGCTGTCCTTTCTTGTGAGTATAATGGAAGTCTTTCTTTGGGGTCGCAACTCCAGTGTTCTTCCATGTGCTTGATGAAGTTTCTGTTCTTTTCACTTGATTTCCCGAGGAGTACTCAGTCAGACCGAGCCCGACCTCCCCCCCCCCCCCGAGAACGAAGTTGCCCCGACCACTCGTCGCCCGAGCAGTGAGGCCTTCTTTGCGCGTTCAGCCCTCGAGCCCTCGCAAGTCCGCAACGGCTAAGTCAAAAGACAAAGGCATGAACTTCCTTGCTCGGGAGATAGGTCGATCCAGCACGGAGCACGCCACGACCAGTGAACACTTTCCCATCTGCGACCACTCAAACAGGTAGACTGGAGACACGTGCGGGCGGAAATGCGACCAAGAGTCCCCACAGTTTGGTGGTACCTGGGCTAGAACGTACCGGACCGAGCACCGACAGCCCGCCCCCAGGGTCTAGGCTCCCGACCGCTCTTTGCTCGAGCGGTGAGATTACCCGAGAACCCTAGAGGCTCGGTAGTGCCCGGGGCCTTTTAAGCGGACCGAACACCACGACCACCATGAAGGACTTCGGTCAGACATTGCCGTTCGTACGATACACCTATCTACTGTCCGTTCTGTCGTTCCGGGAAAATCGGACACGTGGCAGGGTTTTGTGCGCGAGGAGACCATCTCGCCGAACAGATTAAAATACAAGGGCCCCGAGGATAACTCGGGAACAATATATTACTGAATGTAAATTCATGTGAATTTAACCACTCACCGGACAGCTGTCAGCTTTTCGGCCGACCGATCAAGGAGAGGTATGCACTCCGAGCTCGGGGTGCCCGGGAACTTAGTTCCTTCGGCTGGAGCACCCAAGCACTGGGGAGCACGATGGGGAGCCCGGGACCAAGCGATCCTGACCACTCATGCCTGAGCAGTAGGACCACCCGAGGACCCCTAGGCCCAAGCACCGACCTGGGCACTGAGGCCCTCGAGGTCGAGCAGCTTTTGCTTTTGATTGTTGATATGTGATTTGAGAAAAATAGAAAGATTCTTTGCTTGGTGCGCTCTGTTAGTGCGGTACTCATAATAGGCTGCTCTTGTTTTCGACCCGAGACCTCTCGAATACCCAGACCGGCGGACTATACAGGCAAAGGCATAACCCAGAGGTCCTATGGTTCGGTGGCTCCCGGGTATGACAGACCAGACCGAGCACCGACAGCCCGCCCCTGGGACCTAGGCTCCAGACTACTCTTTGCTCGAGCAATAGGATTACCCAAGAACCCCAGGGACTTAGTGACGCCCGGGGGACTGCCACGACACCAAACACCACAACCTACCATGACAGACATAAGTCAGCAGTAACTGCCTGCGCGCATACCGATCGGGATTCTTTTATCAACGGGAAAAATGAGAGAGCAAATTTTTTCTCGCACAGTCGAGCATCTCACCAGACACATTAAACATATGGTTTCCAGAAAAATAAAATTTGACATAAGAACTGCACATTGATAACATATATATTGTATTGACAATTTTTACAAGACTAGGTGACTTACCCGGTTAGTGGTAGCCCCCGGTCAACTTGGGCGGGGGGAAGCCCCCGGCCTGGTTGACCTGAGCACGCATACATGCCATCTACGGGAAGAATTTGCGCAGATGCTCGATGTTCCACGCATTGGGGAGCGGCTACCCATCCTCTGCAGTTAGCCGAAAGGAGCCTTCTCGTGGGACACCAATCACGGTAAAGGGGCCTTCCCACATAGGGGACAGTTTATTCCTTCCTTCGCGCGATTGGATGCGTCGGAGAACTAGATCCCCCACCTCAAGAGACCGGCCCCGGATGTGAGCTGATGATAGCGCCGTAGGCTTTGCTGGTAGCAGGCTGCTCGGACGGCGGCACGCCGCCGACGCTCTTCCGAGTAGTCGACATCGTCGTGCCACTGCTGTTCCTGTTCGCCTTCAGAGTAGGCATGCACCCGAGGGGAGCCTAGAGTGAGCTCGGAGGGGAGGACTGCCTCAGCACCGTACACAAGGAAGAAAAGAGTCTCCCCGGTAGCGTGACTTGGCGTGGTCCGATTGGCCCATAGCACGGCAGGCAGCTCGTCGATCCACCCTTTCCCGTGCTTTGTGAGCACGTTGTAGGTCCGGGTTTTGAGCCCCTTCAGTATCTCCGCGTTGGTGCGCTCAACCTGCCCATTGCTCTGAGGATGAGCAACAGAGGCAAAGCAGAGCTTGATGCCGAGGTCTTCGCAGAAGTCCCCGAACAACGCACTTGTGAACTGAGTGCCATTGTCGGTGATGATCCGGTTCGGGACACCGAAGCGACTAGTGATACCGCGGATAAACTGGAGCGCCGTGTTCTTGGTCACCTTGATGACTGGAACCGCCTCTGGCCACTTGGTGAACTTGTCGATGGTGACGTAGAGGTACTCATAGCCCCCGATTGCTCAGGGGAATGGACCCAGAATATCCAGCCCCCAGACCGTGAAAGGCCATGACAGGGGGATGGTTTGAAGAGCCTGAGCTGGCTAGTGAATCTGCTTTGCGTGGAACTGGCACGCCCTGCAGTGCCGAACCAGCTCGGAAGCATCCTGGATGGCTGTAGGCCAGTAGAAACCTTACCAGAAGGCCTTCCCGACCAACGTGCGGAACGATGCATGGCCACCGCACTCGCCCTCGTGGACCTCAGCGAGAAGCTCGCCGCCTTCTGCCCGAGTGATGCATTTCAAGAGGACGCCGTCTGCGCCTTGTCGGTAGAGATCCCCATCTACTACGGCATAGCGTTTGGACTGCCGAGCAACTCTTTCAGCAGAGGCATCATCCCCGGGGAGGAACTCTTCTTTCAAGTACCCTCGGATCTCGTCCATCCACGAGGCATCTTGAGAACCGCCAGCAAGTGTGGCGCACTCGCCAGAAGGCGACACCCTGTCGGTGCTTCCCACTGAGCGTGCCGCCGGGGTCCCCTGAATTGGGCTCGAGGTTTCCCCTTCGTCCTGTTCGACAGGCAGGATAGAAGGCCGTGTGAGTCTTTCTTCAAAGACTCCGGCAGGGACGCATGCACGGGAGGAGGCCAGGCGAGAAAGATCATCGGCCAGAGCGTTGTCGCGGCGAGAGATGTACCGCAGCTCCAGGCCGTCGAAGTGCCTCTCCAGCTTCCTGACTGCCGCCACGTACGCCGTCATTTGAGGATCCGTTCACTGGTATTCTTTCAACACCTGGTTGACCACCAGCTGGGAGTCTCCCTTGACCAGGAGGCGACGAATCCCGAGGCCCACCGCGGCTCGAAGGCCAACGATGAGGCCCTCATATTCCGCCATGTTGTTGGTTGCTCGGAACTGCAGTTGCACGATGTACCGGAGTTCTTCACCCGTTGGGGAGGTGAGAACCACTCCGGCCCCCGCACCTTTCAGCGTGAGGGAACCGTCGAAGTGCATAATCCAGTACCTGGGTGCATCGTGCCCGGGATATGTGGAAATTTGTTCTTGGTCGACCTCAGGGACGGGCGTCCACTCTGCCATGAAGTCGGAGAGCGCCTGGCTTTTGATCGCCTGGCGGCTGAAAAACTACAGGTTGAACTCCGCCAGCTCCACCGCCCACTTGACGACGCGCCCAGTGCCTTCTCGGTTCCGAAGGATGGGCCCCAGTGGGTACGTGGTGACTACCGAGACCTTGTGCACCTGTAAGTAGTGGCGCAGCTTCCGGGAAGCAACGAGCACGGCGTAGAGCAGCTTCTAGGCTTGGGGGTATCTTGTCTTGGCATCCCGGAGGACTTCACTGACGAAGTACACCGGTCGCTGTACACGGTGGGCCCGCACTGCGGCTTCACCCGAGGGCCTGTCACAGCCCCCGAGCTCGGCGACGTGGTCAGGGCTGGCCGGGTGCTCGGGCTCGACTTCCTGGTCGGGAGGAGCCAAGTGCTCGGGCTCGACCCCCTGGTCGGGGGGAGCCGAGAGTACTTGGGAGCGCTCGGGGGCAGCCGGGAGCTGGGACCCAGCATCTTGCCCCGAGCACTCATCGCGCTCCACCACCAGTACCATGCTCACGACCCGAGGAGTGGCCGACATGTAGAGCAGTAGTGGCTCACCCTCAGAGGGGGCCACCAGTACGGGCGGCGAGGTGAGTTACTTCTTCAGATCGTGGAAGGCCTGCTTGGCCTCCGGCATCCAGTCGAAACGACCGGTGTTCTTCAGAAGTTTAAAGAGGGGGAGTCCTCACTCCCCAAGTTTGGAGATGAAGCGCCTGAGGGCCGCCATGCAGCCGGCGAGACACTGAACCTCCTTGAGTCGAGCCGGGGCTTGCATCTGCTCGATGGCCCAGATCTTCTCTGGGTTGGCCTCGATCCCTTGGCTGGAGACCAAGAAACCGAGGAGCTTGCCCGCAGGCACCCCGAAGACGCACTTCTCGGGGTTGAGCTTCAGGCGGGTAATGCGGAGACTGTTGAAAGTCTCGGCCAGATCTTCAAGCAGGGTGGTGTGGTCTCGGGATTTGACCACGAGATCGTCGATGTAGGCCTTGACGTTGCGGCCCACCTGCGAGTCAAGGGTGATACAGATAGCGCGCTGGAAAGAAGACCCAGCGTTGCGCAATCCAAAAAGCATCAATACATAGCAATAAGTCTCCACCAGAGTGGTAAAAGAAGTTTTTTCTTCATCCTCTATGGCCATGCGAATCTGATGATAACCAGAGTTTGCATGTAAAAAACACAAAAGATCACATCTCGCGGTTGCATCTACAATCTGATCTATGCGGGGTAAAGGAAAAAGATCTTTTGGGCAAGCCTTGTTTAGATCAGTGTAGTCCACACACATACGGAGCTTGCCGTTGGCCTTCGGGATGATGACTGGGTTCGCCAGTCACTCGAGGTGGAGGACTTCTCGGATGAATCCGGCGTCAAGGAGCTTACTGACTTGCTCCCGGATGAACTCCTGGCGCTCGGGCGCCTGCCGCCAGACTTTCTACTTCACCGGGCGTGCGTCAGGGCGCACAACCAGGTGGTGCTCGATCACCTCCCTAGGGATCCTGGGCATATCGGACGGCTGCCATGCAAACACATCGACGTTAGCCCGGAGGAAGGCGACGAGCGTGCTTTCCTATTTGCCGCCCAGGTTACCGCCGATTCGGATGACCTCTGAGGCGTCTTCGCCCACCACGACCTCCTTCGTAGGAACGAAGGCATCGGCAGCGAGTCGGGGTTTGGATGAAGAGGGTCCTAGGCCCCCTGGACGACCTTCGACCTCGGTCCGAGCTGAGACCAAGGCCGAGTATAACTGCTCGGCGCAGGAGATGGCGCTGCTGGTCTCGGCAGATACAGAGATGGGGCCCGTTGGGCCCGGCATCTTAACCATGAGGTACGTATAGTGCGTGACCACCATGAACCGAGCGAGCGTCGGGCGCCCGAGGATGGCGTTGTAGGGGAGGGGGAGCTCCACGACGTCGAAGATGACGTTCTCCGTCCGGAAGTTGTCCCGGCTCCCGAATGTCACGGGCAACTCGACCTGCCCGAGGGGTATGGAGTGCCCGGGTGTCACCCCGTAAAAGGGGAGTGACGGCTTTAGGCGCCTGAAGGGCACCTGCAGCTTCTCGAAAGCCTCCTTCGAGAGGAGGTTAAGGCCTGCGCCCCCGTCGATCAGCACTCTGCTGACCTTCACATTGCAGATGGTGGGGGACACTACCAGGGGTAGTCGCTCCACGCTTGCAGTACTGGCGAGGTGGTCGGCCAAGCTGAACGTGATCGGGGCGTCTGACCACTTCAGGGGCCTTACGGCCTCTTCGCTCGGGGTCGCCAAGCACACCTCGCGCCGCATGGTCTTGACACTGCGGCGGGAGGAGGGCGAGTACGCGCCTCCGTCGATGAAGGCGACGGTGTGCTCGGGTTCCTGGAATCCGAGCTCTGGGTTGTTGGGGGCGGCTCCATCATCGCCGCCCCTGCGAGGCTCCTCGTAGTCCCTCTGGCACTGCTCGATGAGGCCCTTGACCGTGCGGCACTTCGTGAGGTCATGCCACCTGGTCTGGTGGATCGAGCACCACTTCCCCGGCTCAGGCCCCACGGGAGCGTGGGCCCTTGCCGGAGTGGGAGCCCTTGCGGGAGCCGGAGCCCTAGGAGGGGCTCGGGCCGGAGCCCTCGCGGGCACAGGCCGTCTATCGGCGGCCGCCCGGCGTGCTTGCTGGCGGTCGGGTTCCTGGGCCAGCCCACGGGCGGGGCCGTGGGCTGGCTCGACGGGGACAACCTCACGCCTCCTTCTCTTTTTCTTTTCCCGCCTGTCAGAGCGGGAAGGACCTGGCTGATCGGCCGCGGGATGCTCAGGGCGCGGAACATGAGATGCCCGAGCTTCCGCCGCCTTGGCGCACTTGTCGGCAAGCGCGAAAAGCTCCGCGGTGGTTTCGACCCCATGCGTGCCTAGCTTCTCGAGCATCCGCTCGTCACGGACGCCCTGCCAGAACGCGACAATGATAGCGTGAGGGGTTATCCGCGAGATGGTGTTGCGGACCTGGCTGAAGCGCTGAATAAAGCGCCGCAGCGTCTCCCCCTCCTGCTGCTTGACGGCGTGGAGGTCGCACTCCAGGCCAGGGCGCGTAAATGTGCCCTTAAAGTTAGCCACAAACTGGTGGCAAAGATCATCCCAGGAGCTGATAGACCCTGGGAGTAAGTTCATAAGCCAAGAGCGGGCAGAGCCCCTCAAGGCGACATGAAAGTAGTTGGCCATCACCTTCTCACTGCCGCCAGCTTCTTGGACAGTGGTGGTGTATATCTGGAGGAACTCGATGGGGTCGATGGACCTGTCGTACTTCTCCGGTAGTTCGGGGCGGAACTTGGTCGGCCATTTGACCCGGCGGAGCTCACTGGTGAAGGCTCGGCAGCCGGTGCCGTACCCTGCGGCGCTGGCAGCGCCCTTGGGCGGTGAACGCCGGTGAGCCGGGGAGCCCCGGCGATCATGGGCCGGTAAAGAGGAGGCCTGGTCCTCGACTTCAGCGTCAGGCCGGGTCTTCCGCTGGCGCTCGAGGGTGACGCGCGTGTCTTCAATGCCGCTCCGCTCGTTGAGGTGCAAGCGGAGGTCCTGGGCTCTGGTAGTAGCCAGGGGGGCAGCGCTCCGCTTGGAGACCCCCTGGCCAGTGCGACCGTCACCTGATGATGGGCCGGTCTTAGCTGCGCCGCGGTGCGTGGTAGCGCGAGAACTTTCGACCAGCACCTGGCGGTGGGGCGTGCTGACTAAGGCGGCTACTTCCTGGAGCCAGCGGCCTTCCGGGGTTTCCCCTGCCGCCTGGACTGGCGGGTGCCTGAGGAGAGCTTGCACCGCAAGCAGCACGCTCCCGGGACTGGCCTCGCCGGAGGTGAGCCTACGCCGCAGCGGCACCCGGCGCTGTCCAGACGCGGACCTGGCGGCAGGAGTTTTGGCCACCTGCTGGGGGTTGGATGGTGCACCGGCAATGGCGGCGGCGGCCCTGCTGGGCCCAGCGCCATGGTCCCCCTGAGAGGGGAACGCCGTGCGTGCAGATCGTGGCTGCTGCTAGGACATAGCAGTGACTGGGGCCTCCTGAGCGAGGGGCTCAATTTCCTCACTGGAGCTAGAGCCAGAGCACTGGAGACGATGACCGCCGGTCATTTTTTCTGCAGGAGAAAACAAACAAATAAATTCAGGGATGCTTCCCCCCCTACCTGGCACGCCAGCTGTCGGAGGGTTAACTCCTGTCGCAGGGATCCTGAGGGACCCCTTTTTAGAGATTCGGTCGGGGGGATGATTCTGAATATGTTTGCCGCAGAAATAAATGGATATAAATGCGATGGCTGGCGGGGTGGAATGATCTAGTGCGGAATGAAGTAAATGCACTGGGGTTTAGACAGGTTCGGGCCGCACGGAGGTGTAACACCCTACTCCTGTATGGATGCTATAAATGTCCCGAGAATGTCCCTCAAGGATGTTGCTGGTTACAAGAATGTCTGTCTATCCTAGAGCCTGGGGCTCCTTATTCTTCGGTCTGTGTGTATCTGTTGGCTTTGGGTGCTCTTGGACTTCTCGATCTTCTCTACTTCCTTAACCTCTTCAACCGTGCAGAGCTTGCCGAGAGATATTCACTTCTTCAGACTTATTCACTTCTGTCTCGCATGTCTTTGTCCGTGCTGCCGGCTGCTTTAAATACCCGCCGGCAGTAGCGTGCCCCGCATGGGAGGGCATGAGTTCCAAGGCACCATAAATGGAAAGGGCGTCATCATAGCCTCTGTGCGAAGTGACCGGGAGTTGAAAACGCGCCCCGCGCCCGGTCACCAGTCACCATAATTGCATTGGCAACAGGCGACGTGGAGAGGGCCCACCGGGTAGCCGCAGAGCGGCCCGGCGTGCCCGTCCTGTCTTGTTCTCCTGCCACAGCAGCGCGGCAGACGGAACACCTCGGCCCTTGCAACGTTATCCCGAGGCGCGCCGGATGGAGCGGAATGGGCCCCGTGCATTTAATGTCCCCACGCCCTTCTGCCAGAATATGGCAGGAACTGACACCGAGCGTGGTGGGAGCAGTTGGAGGTGACAGGCCACACGAGCTCTTAATTGCGGTCTCGGGCCTTTCACTGGCTAACACCTCATCGCTAAACCCCTGTCGGGGCCACTGTCAGGGGGCTTCCTGGGTCGTTGGGGAACCGAGAGCTCGGGGATCACTGTTCACCTCCCCGAGTACTCTCTCCCGAGAATGTCCTTCCTTGGTCCTCGAGGAACCGAGTGCTCACGGCCCGAGCACTCTCTCCCGGTCTTGACTGTACGGATCCTCGGGGAACCGAGTGCTCGGGGGCCGCTGCACGCAGCCCCGAGCACTCTCTCCCGGAACTTCCTTCGTTGAGTCCTTGGGGTACTCGGGTGCCCGGGGGGCCACTGCTCGTGGCCCGAGGCACACCTCTCCCGGTACTTGGCTCTCCTGGTTGCTTAGTCTTCGTAGTTCATCGGGGAACCCGGGCACTCGGGGACCACTGACTGTGGCCCCGACCGCTCTCTCCTGGGACTTAGTCTTCTTTACCTCGCGGAGGTGACCCCGCGGGATGGCGCCACGTGGCGGATTGCTGGCCTGGCCTCGGGATTCAGGGACTCCCGGTTCCTGATTCACCGACACCTTCCTACGACCAGCTTTCCATCCAGGTCGATACCTTAAATGATGCTCTTGTTAGCCAGGATAGGTTACTTAAGAAAGATGTACGTGAGTTGAAGAACCTTAGACCTATGTATGAGTCTGTGTCTATTGAAATTGCATTGCTTAGGTCTAGACTTGATGTTGAGGAGTGTGAGAGTTGTTGATTGTCATGGCTAAACTTGCCGACCTTCGGAATGTGCATGCTCAAGTTGCCAGTCGGCTTGAGAGTACCGAGAAGAAGCTCCTTGAGGAGGAGTCTAGGTCTACCCTCTTTGGTGTTTGCAAGAATTGTCCTTTGCTTGTAAAGGATGTTGAGCTAAAAGACAAGTGCCTTAAGTAGCTAGAATCTATATTGGAGATTGCTGGGTGTTCAAAGGATATGCAGCCGAACTATTCCACCTACATAGTCTTTCAGGACAAGCTCAATTGGGTTAGAGGGCAAGTTCAAAAGCTTTTGACAGAGAATAAGTACCTCCTTTCTCTAGTAGATAAGTGCTCAGAGGGTAAGGGAAAAATAAATTTGATCTTGGCCAAGACCAAGATGTGTGCTGACAAGGCGTGTTTGGCTCTTGGTTTGGGTTTTGAGAGAGTGGTTTACAATGGGGAGAGTAAGATTGTGTTCACCACCCTACTACCCTAGAAGCCAAAAAGTCCAAGATTGCTGCTATACCACCACCCATCAAGAAGAAACCCACATCACAACCCATCAAGAAGAAACCCGCAGCACAGCCCAAGATGGCTCCATAACCTAATGTGAGAGTCCAAAGTGACTGGCAGTCGAGCTCCCGAGAGAATTTACCATTGCACCTACTATCAGAGGAAGGGTCACTTGGTTGGGTTTTGCTTTCGCCATAGGAGAGATGAGCGGCGTGAGTGGGAGTGGAGTACATGAGTCTTTTCCCCATTCCTACCCACGAGTCTCTTGCATTTTCAATCTTTTACCATGAATCATATGGTTTTGGTTCACGTGTAAAAGGCTTTGAGTCTCGATGCTTTGGCGGACCATGTGTTCTCCATCGTGGTACTCGTCCCCAGCGTGTTGGTGTTGAGTTGCATGCTCCTACTATTTCAGCTTCAAGGCAGATGATCTGGTATTGAATTCCTAGGAGGTTTTTGACTAACCCCAATACTGAGCTATCCACCTTTTATTATTCTTTTATATAGGTGGCAGGTGGAGGCCTAGAGAACAAGTGGCTCATTGACTCCAGTTGTTCGCGCCACATGACCAGAGATTCATCATGGTTCTCTAGCCTCACCCCGATAAAGTATCATGAGTACATCACTTTCGGGGATGATCGGAAAGGTAGAGTGAAGGCTAAAGGAATAGTAAAGGTAAATGGGAGTTTTACTCTCAAAGAAGCGGCTTTGATTTAGCATCTGGGATACAACCTATTTTTTGTATCTCAGTTGCTAGATGAGGACTTGGAAGTACGCTTCAAGCGCGATACTTCTTGAGTTCTTAATTCTTCTGGTGCTTTTCCTTGCAAGATTTCTCGAGTTGGGAGAGTTTTTAGAGCTGATTTTTCTCAGGTTTCTAGTTCTTCTTAGTGTTTACTTGCTCAACCTTCTTTTGAGCTCTGGATGTGGCATAGGAGATTAGGGCACATGTATTTTGATTTGCTTACTCATTTGAGTGCCCTAGGTTTGATCCGAGGATTGACCAAGCTCAAGTTTGACATGAACCTTGTTTGTCCTCCTTATCGGTGTTGGGACTGTTTCCCGCAACAGTACCGAAGGGGTTCATTCTAGGCAAAGAGAGAGAGAGAGAGTGTGTGTGTGGAGGTGGAAGGGATCTCTCTCCTCTTGACCTCTTGGGTCCTTTATATAAGTGAGGGGGAGAGGTGAAACTTCGTCTTCAACCCTTGGTGGGGTACAAATATTGCATAAAGGCCCTTAGGCCTTTATATGGGATGTTTTGTTACATAGGCTCCTTTGTGGGTCTAGGCCTTTCTCCCAACAGTAGCCTCTCGGTTGTAAGCTCCGATGAGATAGCAGGTGAACAGCTAAAGGCCCAGACTTATAGTAACTGTTGGGGGTCATTGTTAAGGACCCCCGATGGCCCCATGGCTTCGCTGGCCCATGCCCATGGGCTCACATCTCCCGAAGGCCGCTTTCTGACTTCCAGGCTTCGGAGTAACTACCTCCCAGAGCCATGCCTCTCGAAGCCTCCATCTCCCGGAGCCATGCCTCCCCCCGGAGCCCCCGTCTCCGGGGCTCGGGCAGGCCTCCCAAAGGCTACAGGGTAGGCCATCGGGCCCCAAGAAAGATCTACCAAGAGAGGAACGCCGGTCATCCTTTGCCTGCAAGGAAGTGACCAGCATTAATTAACTAGACTAGTGGGCGCCGTCTTGACACCCTAGTACAATAGAGGTTATCCTGACATCCCTGACATCACGACACTGGGCCGCAATTGGTGACTGGCTCACCCCTTTGGGTACAGGCACCCCAATAGTTACCATGGTAGATATTTATCTCCTATGTAGGGTAAAAAGTAGCTATCCAGGATAAGACCATGTAACTTGGCCTTATCCTGGATATTTTGCACATAGCAGTAACTTATACGCTAAGCTATGCCCAACCCTATAAATAAGGGGGCATGGTTGTCTGAGCAAAAGCTTACGCTCAACACAGCCTGGAGGAGCACAATCACAAGTCTTCTTGTGATAGTTGTCCTAGCCCAGTCCATATTTTTACTATCAATACATTTGTGGTGTTCCTTCCTCTCAAACTTCGTCTTCAAGCTTAAGTCTCCTCCTTAGAAGAAACTCTTGCCGTACTTGCTAGGGCAAGACGATCTCTTGCTCCAACAGTCGCCATGTGCGTCTTGCTAAAAACTCCATCCCAAGAACCATTGAGAAAAAAGGGCATGGAGAAAAAAGCACGTACATGGCACTGATTTTTCTTTACATGACTGTTAGAGCTAGATACATTCTTATAACTACGCTTCTTCTTTCCCAGTGAAGGGGTCTTAGGCGAAGGTGCTTCTTCCTCTGAAGTTGAAGGTACATCTTGGATGACATGCTCGGCGAAGGCTACCACTGAGGCTTCGACGAGTGCAGCTTCAACGTAGTCGATGTAGCCGAGTTTGAAAGATGCTACCGCAGCCTAGTGAAGGCAATGATGTCCTTGCATCTCTGCTCATGTGCACCAACCAAACTCTTGGGATCTAGGACATGATTTAATCTAGGTGCCCCCCGTAGCCCCTCTTGACAGGTGTTCGTGAGTGGTGACGGATGCCGCATAGTTGACGTAGTCAGAGTCTGCGTGTGCGAAGTAGTCATGGCTAAAGTCCCTCTGGTGATGGGATTGTGGTCGTGGTTGACGCATGTGAAGGCGTCAAAGCTTAAGCCCCTCTGGTCGATGTCCAAGTCGACAAAGCGAAGGCATCGCAGCTGTAGTCATCGCTTGGTTGATATAGTTGGAGTTGGCGGAGGCGTAGTCATCGGCTAAAGCCCCCTTGGACGACGTAGTCGGAGTCACCATGGGCAAAGTTGTCATGGTCGAAGCCCCTCTGGTCGACTGAGGCAAAGTTGACGTCCCCGAAGCCCCTCTATCGAAGCTAAAGTCGACGAAGGTGCAGACGACTCCATCCTGAGTTGAAGTCGAACGTGCAAATGTAGTCGAAGGAGTAGCCATTGTTGATGAAGGCGGTCGGCGATGCACCATGTACGAAAGGACCTCTAGCTCCTCGGAGCGCAAATAGCCGTGCCTTCAAGACTTACTATCTAAGGTCCGAGTGGAGTGCTGCCTTTACCTAAGGACTAGTGGCACTTCGACTTTCTATCCTACAGGACAATAGGTGCTTTGCACCCATTTCTATAAACGAAATACACATTATAACTGATGAACGCTTTGTCATGTGCACATGAAGGATAAATAGTTAAATGCATTGATGTAATCTGAAGGTCTCTTTTGCCTTCGATGCGGGACTTAGCCCCTATCTTTTGTCTTAAGTCGAGAGGTGTGATGCCTTTGTTCTAAGTCAAGCAGCACTTTGGCTTTTTGTTTCCCGAAGGTCTCTTTTGTCTTCAGTGTGGCAGCAGACTCTCTTAACCCCCCGTCTTTTATCTTAAGTCGAGAGGTGCGCTGCCTTTGTTCTAAGGTCAAGCAGCACTTCGGCTTTTTGTTCCCAAAGGTCTCTTTTGCCTTTAGTGTAGGGGCAGACACTCTTAGCCCTTGCCTTTTGTGCATGTGATAAATAAATGCATGAAAGAGTACAATCAAAGTGTAAATGCTTTAGCACAATGATAAATGTAGCAGCGAAGGATAAAACCTTCGGTATATGAGGGAAAAACAACATCCTGTGAATGAGTAATAAGAGCTTTCTCATGAGAAGGTTAAAACCTATGTATGAGGAATAATTATTCCCTCGAGAGAAGGATAAAAAACCGTATATGCAAAAAACAATTGCTTCGACATACAGTGGAATGGTGAACACTGAATAGAATGGATAATCCCCCATGCGAAGGGTGAGATTCCTTCATTTGTAGACAATGTGCTTCGATGCAAATAAGTAATGCAAGCATGAAGAAAATGAGCACTTCGGTAATTGTGCGAAGGATAAGCGCTTCGATACATAAGCGAGCGTTCAAAAAACTAAACATGAAGAGTAAATATCTCTATGCACTTATGCAATGCAAAATGTGCGAAGCGTATGCATTCTTGAGTGATGCTATGCACATGTACGAAAAGTATGCGCTTCATCGCAAATGAGTAATGAGGATATACATGGATGTGAAACATATATCAATTTCTATCCAAATGTGCTCTAGATTTATCTAGTGTGTCAACTATACCGCTTAAGAGGATGGCAACCTACTCTAGCAAGGTAAATTGCAGGTATGTAAATGCGGAAATGTAAATAAGGTAGAGAGACAAACTTGGCACAAGAGATTTTTATCCCGTGATATCGATGAAATGAATGCCACCCCTAATCCATATTGGAGCTTCGCAAAGGTTGTGCTCCTGGTCGCCAAGTCTCTTTCAGTCACGGCTCTTGAGCTACAAAGTCAACAAGATGAGGCCTCAAGCACGATGAGCTACCAAGCCACCAAGGCAAGGTCTCATCACTGCCTCTATTCCGGTCACTTGCCATCCTGATCACTTCGAAGCTTGAGCCACCAAGGAAAGGGTCTCCACGTCTCCGTACACGTATCTTGCCATCACTCCATACAAAGTCGGAGGGTCAACAGGCTTGAGCCACCAAGGCCCAAGGTGCCAACGAGTCACCAAGACTCCAAGGCACCGATATACCACTCGATACAAGTTAGGATCACTTCTTGATCCCTTCTTTAAGCTGTGGCACCTAGCTATAACTCACTCTAGGCCTATAAAGCACTAAACACTCTCTAATCTTGTGCTTAATTGCCTTGGACGATCACTTTAAGCACCTTAGTGGCTTGGATGTCTTCTCAAGTATATATGAGCTTCCTCTAGACTTCAGCAGTATGCCACCCGTCAAATGACTTAGTGGAGGGGTATTTATAGCCGCAAACCCGCCAACTAGCCGTTTTCCCAATAGCTCAGAAAACCCGCCAACTAGCCGTTTTCCCAATGAGAATAGTAGTACTAACACCGTATCATTCAGTGAGTACAAACTCAGAAACTAACTGTTGAAACTCTACTCAAAGCCTCTCTGGACACCAGACAATTAGGTGTGCTTTCAAATCCATCATTGGACTTTTCGGTGAGTTATCTTGAGCCATCCGAGCCTTTGTAGCCTCTCTGTGTAAAATGCTCTGGTGCATTTCATCTCTATGATCACTGGATTATCCAGTGAGTTTCATCTTCATTCTTCAGCACTTGCAGTAACCTCTACAAGAAATGCTCCAGTGCCATATTACAGTGTGCACAAGCCAAGCACTGGGCCTTCTGGCGGGTTGATCTTCAGTATTTTGTATTTGCATTCTTCTCTGCAAGAAATGCTCTGGTGTTATCCTGTGCAGATCACCGAATTATGTGATGAGGTCCTCAACCTTCTCCCCCTTTGTCTGAAATACTTTTGTGAGTTCAACACACAGAGCACCAGACTATACAGTGAGGCTATCAGCCTCTATACACAATGCTCTAGTGAGTGCAAACTCTTCTGCACCGGATCTTTTGATGAGGTAAATTCTCCTAGGACTTCTCCAATTCAATCAAACTTTATCCCGGCTATAGTGGCTTCATGATGTATTGCATCTATGAGACCTACTAACATATATTCTTGATAAATATGTTAGTCCCAATGACTATGTTGTCATTAATTATCAAAATCACAATCATGGCCTAATAGGGCCATTTTCTCTACAATCTCCCCCTTTTTGGTAATTGATGACAACACAACCAAAGTAAGTAGCAAATAATAAATGACTCAATTGTAAAGAGCACAAAGCCTTACCACATTGCTTGGATGCATGTTTTTACAATTTAGTCCCCATTTGTTACGGCTCTCCCTTTCTCTATTGCCACTATCTCCCTTAATCGATCCATTCAAGAACTTCTCTCTTTCGTTAACCTAGGTGCCTCATGTTGCTTCTTGTATCTTCTTCTTCTCCCCTTGTGAAACTAATGCCATCAAAATAACCTACAACTAATAAACCATGTAGGTTTCTCATAAGAAAGAGATAAACACAAGCAATGTACCATATAAAAACCTACACTAGGCATTGGAATAAATTGAAATAAGCATATGCAATCCTAGACAAGGTAATGGTTCAAAAAACAAGAACAAAAGTCTAGCTACCATTACCTTATTACTTTTGAATGGGTATTTGGGTATATGATGATCATGATCTTCATTAAAACACTCAATCTTATACAATTGGCTTCTTTTCTTAAACCTTCACTTCATTTTTTGAGCCAAGTCTCCAAATCCTATAGCCACCTAGGGCTTTAAATCTTCTTTGGAATCCAAACAGATTGGGGCCCCTTCATGTTAGTGGTGACTTCCTTGGGCACCCAAATGGGTTGGTTCCACACCCAATTATTTCTACCAACCATAAGTGCAACCACCTTGCCATTGTTTTTCTTCTTGAGCTTGTAGTGGTTATTCTTGGTCTTAGTTTTGTAGTTGGGCTTGGTGTAGATGTTGAAGGTCTTGTTGGAGAGGATCATTCCTTTCTTCTTCTCCTTGGTCTCCTATTGACTTGCTTATATTGGAAAGACTTGTGGCCTTCTAGATGATATTTGAAGCATTTCATGGTGGACCCCTGCACAACCTTTTTAACCATGGTAGCATGGTTATCTTCAAGAGGTTGGACACGGTTCTTGCCCTTTAATCTTGCCAAATATTTCTTGAGTTTTTTTACTTCTTGTCTGAGCTCATCATTTTCTTCCGTAATGAGCATTAGATGATTCTACAAGAACATTCTCAATACATATCTTGTTGCTCATTGATCAAATGAAGGAGTTCATCATAGGAGGGAGAATCATCACCGGATTCATCATCAGTTACATCGCTATCTATACCTTTAGTCATAAGGCACTTGTGAGATGTCTTGGGTATTGACTTGCATGATGATGACCTTGAGGAAGAGCTCTTCTTAGAGGGAAGAATGGTGAAGCTTTCATCACTTGATCTTGACTCTTCATTGTCGCTCATCGATCTTCCTAAGCTTACAAATGCCTTGGCTCTTTCCCTTGCCTCCCTCTTGTTCTTGGTCTTCTTCTCCTTCTTGATATGACTAATTGTGTTGAACAAATCTTCAATGGAGATAGGGTGATCAATCTTGGCATTTATTCTCTTCATATTCTTCTATATCTTTAAGAAGAGTTTGTCCATCTTGAGATCAATTTCATCATCACTTAATGTGCTTTGATCATCTTCTTCATCACTCTCTTTATTTTGATCACTATCATCTTTGCTTGAGCTTGACTCTTGCTCTTGCCTCCTCATCTTCACCTTCATGTGTGACCATTGAGCTTTCTTGCTTGTGAGAGAAAGATTCTTGGTGTTGGATGAGGTAGGAGCTTCCACCTCCATGTCATTGTAATCTTATGGGCGCTCTTACCGAGCACTTGACTTGGAGTCATCTTTTTGATATCATTGTTGTTATAGATGATGGAGACTATCAACTTGTATTTTGAAAGAAGAGCTCTAAGTATTCTTCTCACCACTTATCATTTTCAATTGACGTCAAACCTAACCCATTGATCTCAATGATAAGAATATTCAAACGTGAGTATATGTCATTAGCACTTTCATGAGGTAGTTGCTATGCAATTGAGCTTAGTCACAAGCATATGATATTTCTCATTACACACATCCTTTGTGCCTTCATGTATTTCAATGAGACTAAACCAAATATTATGTGCATTGGTGAGAGAATAAACACGATTAAATGCATCCACATTTAAAGATAATAAAAGGATACTCTTCGCTAATGCATCTAATTGTCTCATCCCATCCTCGGTGACTCTCCAAACATCTAGACCCTTGGCCTGCAAATAACAAGATATTAGAATTTTTCAACGGGGGAAATTTATGCCATTGAAAAGTAGAGCACTATGGGTATCCTGCGGATACACCATTGAGATAACAACTAATGGCAAATCATAAATAACAATATCAGTAGTATCTCAAGGTGGGTCTATCCAACATCATATTCTCTAACATAAATGTCCACATTATTGACTTGGTATCTCTATACCTATGATCCATCAAATGTAATCATCAATCAATACATGTATTGGTCTTATGTATCATTGCAATGATATTTGATCAGGGATCGACTAAGAATAAAATCATGATATAAACAAAGAATTTCATGAACAAGTCACATACTTGCCAATCAATGTAAAAAGTAGTCATTTTTGGAATAACATATCATTCAAAAGTACATTAACATAGACATGTGATATAATTATCTTTATGATTGCCTCTGGGCATATCACCTTAACAAGCTCCTTTAGCCTTGATTATTGCATCGACACAATCACCCAAACTTCAGTCAGGTGCTTCATCTCATCTATTTGCTTAGGGGAGGCGCCAACCATATTCATGTTAGGCTACTTCTCCAGCGAAGAAGGAGCCTCCCTTCATAGGGGGGCTGGAATCCATGAGTCCATGTCTTTCGGCAGCAGCACATGTTTGGGAGGAGAAAGATGGAAGCTTGAGCGAGAAGGTCGAGGGCAAGAGTGAGGAAGAATTTCTACAATCTAGGTTTGTACAGATAAATAGTCTAAAAGTTATCACCTTTTTGGTAACCACCCCCGTCTCTATGGTGCCTCGATCAGCGTGAAAGACAAGATGACAGCGTTGTGCGAATCTTTGCACACCCATCTGAATGTATTAAATGCGTTTATACCCAACAGTTCAAGTTTTGAAGGTTTTTTTAACTCTACTCGGAATCGGGTGTCGACTAGTCGAGTTTTAGTCCTTTTTCAAGTCTTGAGTGTGGTTAACAGTAGGGCACTCAACTCAATTATGTTCCACTCGATACCCAGAATAGGATATGTTTATGCTTGATTCTTTTGACTGCAAGCCTAATCCACCTTACTCGACCAGGCTTAGACTTGGCAGTACTCGAGTGGGTACTTGTAGAAACTTTTCCTCCTGAGTAGATTTAGGGGGATACTATAGAATAACTAACAATGGGGTATGTACGCATAAGGAGTACACTTGGACCGTTGGGCACGTCTTGAAGGCCACCTCATCGACTTGCTAGTGCACTTGGACCATTGGGAGTACTAGGCATCGCCACTGCCCAACGAGTCGAGGTCCGACGTGTCGCGCATCCATATCTTCTACCTCGACTCGTTGGGCAGTGGCGACGCCTAGTATCTTTTGTTAAATTGTTTAATGAAAGGTTTACATAAACATAGGACTAAACTTTGCATATTTATTTCTATTATAGATCATGGCACCTACTATTAACGTCAATTCCAGTTTTAATTTGCATTCGATTCTTGAAAAAGAAAAGCTATCTGGAACAAAATTTATTGATTGATATAGAAATCTAAGGATTGTTCTCAAACAAGACAAAAAGGAGTATGTTCTAGAGGTTCCCTTTCCTGATGAACCAGCTGATAATGCATCTGTCGCTGATCAGAGGGCTTACGAGAAACATACCAACGATTCACTCGATGTTAGCTGTCTCATGCTTGCCACTATGTCCTCTCAGCTTCAGAAGCAATATGAGAACACAGATGCTCACGATATGATTGTGGGACTCCGAGGCATGTTTCAGAACCAAGCTAGGGCCGAGATGTTCAACACCTCCAAGTTCTTGTTTGTGTGCAGGTTTACAGAAGGCAGTCCATTTAGCCCTCATGTGATCAAGATGATTGGTTACATTGAGAACTTGAAAAAACTTGGTTTTCCCTAGTCCTGAGTTGGCTATGGATGTGATTCTCCAGTCACTCCCTACGAGTTTCGATCTGTTCATTTTGAATTTTCATACGAATAGCATGGAGAAGAGCATGGCTAAATTGCATGGGATGCTTAAGACTATTGAGCAAAGCATTAAGAAAAGCTCTAGGCATGTGATGATGGTTCAGAAAGATAGCAAGAAGAGAAAGCACAAGGCCAAACCTAAAGCATTAGATGAGATCTCGAGCTCAAAGTCTAAACTTGTTGGAAAGTCCAAGGCTGGCCCTGCTGCTTCTGATGCTTGCCACCACTACCATAAGCCTAGCTATTGGCAGAGGAACTACAAGCTATACTTGGAAGAACTCAAGAAGAAGAAGGGAAGTAAGACTTCCACTTCAAGTATAAATATTATTAAAATTAATCTTGCTACACATTCTAATGATTAATGGGTATTTGATATCAGATCAATGATTCATACATGTAAATCATTTTGGAGACTGAAAAGGACTAGGAAGTATGCGAGAGGCGAGATGGATGCTCGTGTTAGCAATGGTGCAAAAGTTGTTGCGTTGGCCATCAGTGTTTATTCCTTATTGCTACCCTCATAATTAGTTTTGGAATTAAATAATTGTTATTACATTCCTTCCTTGGGCAAAAACATTATCTCTTCTTCATGTTTGGAAGAAGATGGATATGATTTCATAATAACGAACAAATGTTGTTCGATTTATTTGAATGGTATGCTCTATGGTAATTGTCCATTGGTGAATGGATTATATATTCTAGATCTTGAGGATGTCCCTGTCTATAACATTAATATAAAGAAGCCTCGGCTTAATGATTTGAATCCCACTTTTATGTGGCATTGTTGCTTAGGTCATATAAATGAGAAACACATGCAGAGGCTCCATAAATATGGTCTTCTTGAGTCATTTGATTTTGAATCATTTGATACATGCGAATTTTGTTTAGTTGGCAAGATGACTAAGGCACCTTTCACCCGTCAAGGAGAGAGGTCGAGTGAGTTGTTGGCCCTTGTACATACTGATGTATGTGAACCAATGAGCTCTATCGCAAGAGGTGGTTTTTAGTATTTCATTACTTTTACCGATGACTTTAGTAGATATGGTTACATCTACCTAATGAGGCACAAGTCTGAGTCCTTTTAAAATATAGGAGCTTCAGAATGAAGCACAAAATCAACTTGGCAAGACATTTAAATTTCTAGGATCTGATTGTGAAGGTGAATATTTGAGCCATGAGTTTGGTGATCATCTAATGCAATGTGGAATTGCTCCACAGTTGACTCCACCGGGGATGCCTCAATGGAATAGAGTGTTTGAACAAAGGAACCGGACTTTGTTGGACATGGTCCGGTCCATGATGAGCCAATATGATCTTCCATTATCCTTCTGGGGATACGCTCTAGAAACTGTTGCATTCATGTTAAATAGGGTTCCATCTTTAAGAAGACACCATATGAGATATGGACCGAAAAGTGTCCCGGGTTGTCCTTCCTTAAGATCTGGGGTTGTGAGGCCTATGTAAAACGTTTGACGTCAGATAAGCTCACTCCCAAATTAGATAAATGCTTCTTTGTGGGGTGTCCTAGGTAAACTAAATGATATTACTTTTATAACTGGGAAGAAGAAAAAGTGTTTGTCGCCCGGAACGGTGCTTTTCTGGAGAAAGAGTTTGTCTCAAGGAACATCAGTGGGAGCATGATGCAACTCAAAGAGATTAGAGAACCATCAGAAAGTGTTTTAGCTCCTATTGAACCATAATTAGATGTTGCAAAACATGTTGTGGAGACACCAGTCCCATGACGGTTGGAAAGGATCATTCGTGCACTTGAGAGGTTTATGTTCCTAACCACGGAGCAACGTGATATATTATTGTTGGATAATGATGGACCTAAGACCTACTCGGAAGTAGTGATGGGACCAGACTCTGAGAGATGGCTTGGAGCCATGAGATTCGATATAGAATCCATGCATGATAATCAAGTTTGGAACTTGGTTGGTCCACTTGATGGTGTCAAAGCAGTGGAGCGCAAATGGGTTTTTAAGAAGAAGATAGACGTTGATGGAAATGTTCACATCTATAAGGCACGATTGGTGGCTAAAGGTTTCAAATAGATTCAAGGTGTTAATTATGATGAAACAGTACGCTCATCACATTGCTAAAGTCTATCCAGATCATCCTAGCAATTGCCGCATATTATGACTATGAGATATGGCAGATGGATGTCAAAACGGCTTTCCTTAATGGAAACCTAAGTGAGGATGTGTACATGACACAGCCTGAAGGTTTTGTCGATTTGAAATCCAAGGAAGATATGCAAGTTGCAAAAGTCTATCTATGGGTTGAAGCAAGCTTTTTGGAGTTGGAATCTTCGTTATGATGAGGTGGTCAAAGGGTTTGGTTTTATCAAGAATGAAGAAAAGCCTTGTTTTTACAAAAAGGCTAGTGGGAACGCCCTTGTGTTTCTGGTCTTGTATGTAGATGACATATTATTGATCGAGAATGATATTAAGATGCTTGATGCTGTCAAATGTTCGTTGCAAAAGAATTTTTCAGTGAAAGATCTAAGAGAGGCAGCATACATATTGGGCATAAAGATCTATAGAGATAGGACAAGATGGTTGATCAGATTAAGCCAGCGTGCATACATCGACAAGGTATTGAAAAGGATCAATATGTAGCATTCAAAAAAGGGTTTCTTGCTGATGTCACATGGCATCATCTCAGCAAGAGCTAGTGTCCTTCGACCACTAATGAGCTTCAAAAAATGAGTGCGATCCCGTATGCTTCTGCTATCGAATCCATCATGTATGCTAAGCTTTGTACACGCCCAGATGTCTCCTATGCTCTAAGTGTTACGAGTAGATATCAATCAAACCCGAGTGAAGCTCACTGGATAACAATAAAGAATATCCTCAAGTACTTGAGAAGAACTATGGATATGTTTCTAGTCTATGGATGTGAGGAGGAGCTCGTTGTAAATGATTAGACCAATGCTAGCTTCCAAACCGACAAGGATGATTCTTAGATCGCAATCTGGTTTTGTGTTTTGCCCCAATGGAGGAGTAGTGAGTTGGAAGAGTTTCAAGCAAGAAATGGTAGCCGATCCCATGACGGAGGTTGAGTATACTTCTGAAGCTGCAAAGGAGGCTGTTTGGATCAGAAAGTTTGTTTCTGAGTTAGGTGTTGTGCCTAGTGCTTCTAGTACAATGGATCTCTATGGTGATAATAATGGACCCATTGCGCAAGCCAAAAAACCTAGGTCTCATCACAAGTCCAAGCACATACTGTGGCGCTATCACCTTATTCAAGAGATTTTAGATTGGGGTGACGTGAAGATATGCAAGTTGCACACGATTTTGAATATTTCTGATCTGTTGACAATGCCACTCCCGCGGCCAAAGCTTGAGGAGCACATGAGAGCTATGGGTATTATATACTTACATGATTGACTCTAGTGCAAGTGGGAGATTGAAGGTGATATACCCCAGAGGCAATCATAAAGATGATTATATCACATGTCTATGTTAATGTACTTTTGAATGATATGTTATTCCAAGAATGACTACTTTTTACATTGATAGGCAAGATGTGACTTGTTCATGAAACTCTTTGTTTATATCATGATGTTATTCTTAGTCGATCCCTGGTCACATATCATTACGATGATACATAAGACCAGCACATGTATTGATTGATGATCGTTTCATGGATCATAGGTATAGAGATACCAAGTCAATAATGTGGATATTTATGTTAGAGAACATGATGTTGGATACACCCACCTTGAGATACTGCTGGGATTGTTACTTATGATGTGCTATCAATTGTTATCTCAAATGGTGTACTTGTAGGATCCTTAGACCTGAGATCATCATTGATTCCCAGAATATGTAGTGGCATACTTTGAGGCTGCCAAACGCTATTCCGTAAATAGGTAGTCATAAAGGTAGTTTTCGGGCTTGTCATGAAACATGTCGTGGGGTGTGAGCAATCAAGATGGAATTTGCCCCTGCTCGATAACGGGAGAGATATCTCTAGGCCCCTCGAGGTAGTTGGATTGAGAAAGTAAATGGCCATGCCAATATGATTAAAGAGTTAGTCATGATGAATCCACTACTTGATCGAGTGAATGGTCGAGCTATACAAGGGTGGCACGTATCTCGTCTTGAGCTTGACTGGTATCATGAGGCGAAGGAATCGGTGCATGTGTATATCAAAATTTAGCCAATATGATCTTTTGTGTATACTCGGGAGTCAACATGTCCTTCTAGGGACCACTATTGGTTTCGGTTTGGAAAGGGTTTCCGAGTCGTAGCTGCTTGTACATATGAGGAACTGTCCAAATAATATTCTAATTAATCACCAGGAGGATCATTATTTATAATAACAACCTCAATGATTAACCAGAATATCATCCCGATAGTCCTGGCACGTGTTTTGTGCCCAATATCAAAACACATGCCTTGCCAACATGTACATCACAACAAAGCTTAAGAAAGAGCGAGTAATTAACATTATATTACAAGTTCTTAAGCATGCAACAAGTTATCACAATTTACAGCAAAAGAGAGCTAGGAGGAGACTAAAACCTACTCAACTCCTAACCAGCAAAAGAACTAAGCAGCAGAAAACTAAAAGCTATACAACAAAAAGATATGGAGCCACATGCCCTTAGGCTCCATACCAAAACACTGGGTTTAGAGTAGAGTGTGCTACTCCTGCCCGCCACCCTGATCGGCAGGCACAAAGTAGCCAAACACCGTCTCTTCCTCACCGACTTGTGAACCTGCATCAACTGAAGGGTAGCACCCTGAGTGCAAAGGTACTCGCAGGTCTTACACAATATAGAGCACACATACATAACTTGACTCCAAGGATCATGCATTAGCTAGTAGACAGGATAAAACATGGTTAAGTTAATTAAGCAGTAAGCATCCTAGACATAGGTGTGAGCAACTAACTTAACCAACATATATGAAACTACCCTACCATAAACAACAACTGAGCATATGTAAATGTAACAACAAGTATATCAATATGAACAAGTGCCAACTCGAACCACCAACCACCAATCACCATATCCATACCATAATCACATGCCTAACCATCAACCTCATGCCATCATCCACAAACCACAACGAGAACTCTACAACCGGGTGCAGATGAAACAATAGTATGCTCATGACTGAGAGCGCGGCAGTTTGAACTATTTATACACCCTACAGGGGGTACTCCTAGACCCACACGACACGAGGATCATTCGGCTTTTGCCACCCGCTGAAATACCTAAGCGTTGCTAACCTTAGCGAAGACCTTTAGACATCGACATCACCTCTAGGTTTCAAGGAACACACATGAACTCGTGACCAAGGTTTGAAGAATGTAACAGCATAGGTTCAACCCAAGGGTACCCGACACATGCATACATACATAAGCAAACTCATCAATTGAGACTTCCAAATTTGACATGGGTGAGATATGTTAGTTGCTTGCCTTGCTGCCCTGGATCAGAAAGGTGGGGGTGCCTCCGGACCGCCCTCGCTCGTTGGAATCGTCGGATCGGCATGAGTATGGATGAAATGCAACAATGCATGCCATAGGATGTGCAAAACATGAATTGCCCAAGTGGTCTCACGTTGTTTGGAGTTCCGATGAATTAATTATGAATTTTACAAGCCTCTACGTGCAAAACATGAATTGCCCAAAGGAGGATATGTTTGGAAGAGTTTAGAGAGTCTAGAACTTAACTAACCACCTACCACCTCAATTCCTAAATTAAATCTTATCTAAATCCTCATTTTGGTCTAAAACCTCAAAAACTCATGAACTTTGCTAAAACTCGAAATCGACCAACCAAACCACGATTTCTTGCCATGGGGAGCCTAAGAGACTTACTCAAGATGTTTGTGGAGTTGGGTGACCGCCGAGAAGTGGAGGAAATGGAGGGAAATCAAAGAACTCCGGTGTTCCTTGTGCTTGAACCAAGAACACCAAAAGATATCAAATCCGGTTCAAATCTTTCGAGAAAACGAAAATGAATTGGATGGATGAGTAGCTTATGAGCTCTAGAATACAATGGTACCACATGCATACCTCCAATCCTTCACTTGAGCTCGGATTTTGGAAGAAAATGGAGAGAGGGAGTGAGAGCTTGAGTGGGCAGGGGAGCTGCAGCTGCTGCTGCACATGTGGGAGTGAGGGAGCAGGTGGGAGAGAGAGAGAGGGCAGGTGGGCTGCCCCTTTGGAGTGGTTGGAGGGTGGGGCCCACAGGTAAGTGAAAAGGGTCTGTTTTTGCAGCGAATTTACTCCTTTTCTCTCCCGGATTTCTTTCTCTCATCCAATTGATTTTGAACAAAGTGCTCTAGTGCGCCAAAATAATTTACCTCGAAAACAAATATGACGCTAATGATGCATGATTAAGCTTAATCACGTGATTATGGAATTTGGGACGTTACAAACCTCCCCCCTTAAGAAGAATCTCGTCCCGAGATTCCGCACGAGCCAGGGAGAGGACGATGAGTCTAGGAACCATGCTGTGAGAAATAGAATCCAATGCACATTTCCATTTAACAAGGCGATGAACACATACATGCGAAATGTTCCAACTGTGCAAAATTTACAACGACTTTTCCAAGCCTTCAAAGAGCTCGAGATACTCAGAGCGGATCTTATCCTCATGCTCCCAAGTTGCCTCGTCTTCTGAGTGGTTGCTCCATTGGACTTTGATGAATTTGATGGAACTTTGCCGCATCTTGTGCTCGGCTTCACCCAAAATCCTTATTGGCCGCTCGCAATACGACAAATCCGGATGCAACTCCTGAGGTGCAACATCAATGACCTCGGTTGGAACTCAGAGGCATTTCTTTAGTTGCGACACGTGGAAGACGTTATGCATGGTGAAGAGAGATGGAGGCAAGTCCAGTTGATATGCCACCTCTCCACGTCGAGCAATAATCTGGAATGGTCCCACATATCGAGGCGCTAACTTGCCTCGAACCTGGAATCGGCGAACACCCTTGAGCGGCGAAACCTTGAGGTATACATGATCTCCAATTGTGAACTCGAGGTCTCGGTGGTGACGATCCGTGTAGCTCTTTTGCCGGGATTGAGCCGTGAGAAAACTCTTGCGGATATTCAAAACATGATCTTCCGCCTCCTTGACCAAATCCGAACCTAGAAAAGCTTGTTCACTGGATTCAGACCAATTTAGCGGCATTCGGCATCTTCGGCCATAGAGAGCTTCAAACGGTGACATCTCGATACTCGCTTGGAAGCTGTTGTTGTAGGAGAACTCTGTGAACGGCAAGCATATGTCCCACCTCTTCCCATAAGTGAGAACACACATACGGAGCATATCTTCAAGAATCTAATTCACTCGCTCAGTTTGACTGTCTATCTGAGGATGATATGCCGTGCTGTGAAAAAGCTCGGTTTCTATAACCTCTTGGAAACTCCTCCAGAAATGAGAAGTGATCTTCTTTGGAATACCATGAAGGCAAACTATCTTGGTGAGGTACAACTCTGCATATTGCTTGGCCAAAAATGTGGTCTTGACGGGCAAGAAATGAGCAGACTTCGTCAATCGGTCCACAATCACCCATATAGAGTCGTACCCATTCGAGGTCTTCGGAAAGCCAGTAATGAAATCCATTCCAATTTCCTCCCACTGCCAAGAAGGAACGGGCAAGGGCTGAAGTGTACTGGCTGGCTTGAGATGCTCGGCCTATACTCTTCGACAGACATCACACTTAGCTACATATTGAGCAGTCTCTCGCTTCATGCGAGTCCACCAAAATCTCAGCTTGAGGTCTTGATACATTTTTGTGCTTCTCGGATGAATAGAGAGCAATGAATCATGAGCCTCATCGAGAATCTTCTTCCTCAAAGCCTCAACTTTCAAAACCACGAGATGGTTCACAAACCACAGAATGCCCTGCTCATCCTTAGAAAAGCATAAGGCCTGACCGATCTTCATGTTCTCTCGGATTCGGGCTATGCCTTTGTCATCCTTCTGAGCTGCCTTGATCTCATCCAAAAGAGTGGATTTGATCTCCAGGTTGGCAATGAATCCATCCGTGACCATCTCGAGCCCAAACCGGCGGAACTCATCACAAAGTGTGGAATTTCCGGGCTCGACCCTAAGACAATGGCAATGAGCTTTCCAGCTCACGGCATCGGCGACAACATTCACCTTTCCGGGGTGATAATGCACTTCCAACTCGTAGTCCTTAATCAGCTCGAGCCATCTTCGCCGCCTCATATTCACATCTGCTTGAGTGAAGATGTACTTCAAACTCTTGTGATCTGTATAGATACGGCACAAGTTCCCCATCAAATAATGATGCCAGATCTTCAGAGCGTGCATGACTGTAGCCAGCTCTGTGTCATGTGTTAGATAATCCTCCTCGTGGCGCTTCAATTGTCATGAGGCATAAGCAACAACCCTGCCTTCTTGCATAAGGACACATCTGAGGCCCATGCGAAAAGCATCGCAATAGACATCGAAACCCTTGCTCATATCTGGTCGAGCGAGAACTGGAGCAGTCGTGAGCAACTTCTTCAAGGTCTGAAAGGCGGACTCACACTCACTTGACTACTCGAACTGGTTGCCTTGCTTCAACTTGAGGCCATTGATGAAGCGGCGTTGCTTTCGCTCATCAACGCTGACCTTCTTGGGAGCGTACTGCGCAAGGTGATTGAACACCTGAACGTACTCCATCACGGTTCGGCCTCCTTGCTTCACGTCCTCAAACTCCCGCCTCTTGATCTCCATGAGGCCGCTCAGGATGTGGAAAGAGCGGAAGGCCTCGCAGAACTCTGCCCAAGACACTCGGTGGTTGGTGGGGTGCATGGACAAGAAGTTGGACCACCACGCGCCCGCCGGGCTCTGAAGCTAATGGGCGGCAAAGAGTGCCTTTTCATGATCCTCGCATCTGAGGAGAGCAAGCTTCATCGTCCGGAGCTAGTGATCGGCATCCAGAGGATCCTCAGCCTGCGAGAAAACTAGCGACTGAGTCCGCAAAAAATCTGAGAAGTCATCTCGGCGCCCGACTGTACGAGAGCCTCAAGAAGCGCTTGATTCGTCTGGCGGTTCTGCTCAATCATCATGAGCACTTCCGCAATAGTCGGCGGTGGAGGAGGGTTGTTCTCATTCGACCCCTCCAGATCATTCACATCGCGACGAGTCCTAACCATTCTGTAACGACAAAAACAAAAGGGGAAACGTCAAATTCCGACTTAGCAGAACACGTTCGCCGGATATATTGTTAGAATCCCGTAATACATGTATATAGATCATGCATGCATGAATGCAGTATGAGAATGACCGTATGCTCGATCCTAGCTACCGTTTCTTTCTCGTGCACTTCTCTCTGCAACAAACATCGAAACTCACAAGCAGTTATACTTAGGGGCACAATATAGCAGATTTATACATATTGACAGGAAAATGCATAAGTAAACTTTAGCTGGTTGCTGAGTGGGTTTGACACACTCACTAAACAACGTTCTAATTGTGTTTAGGCTACTTAAGTAAACCAAGCACTGATACCACGCTATGAGGAATCGTCCAAATAATATTCTAATTAATCACCAGGAGGATCATTATTCATAATCACAACCTCGATGAATAACCAGAATATCATCCCGGTAGTCCCGGCATGTGTTTTGTGCCCAAGATCGGAACACATGTACATCACAACAAAGCTTAAGAAAGAGAAAGTAATTAATATTATATTACAGGTTCTTAAGCATGCAACAAGTTATCACAATTTACAGCAAAAGAGAGCTAGGAGGAGACTAAAACCTGCTCAACTCCTAACCAGCAAAAGAACTAAGCAGCAGAAAACTAAAAGCTATACAACAAAAGGATATGGAGCCACATGCCTTTAGGCTCCATACCAAAACACTGAGTTCGGAGTAGAGTGTGCTACTCCTACCTGCCACCCTGATTGGTAGGCACAAAGTAGCCAAACACCGCTTCTTACTCGCCGACCTGCGAACCTGTATCAACTTAAGGGCAGCACCCTGAGTACGAAGGTACTCGCAAGTCTTACACAATATAGAGCACATATACATAGCTCAACTCCAAGGATCATGCATTACGGTAAGCATCCTAGACATAGGTGTGAACAACTAACTTAACCAACTTATATGAAACTACCCTGCCATAACTAACAACTGAGCATATGTAAATGTAACAACAAGTATATCAATGTGAACAAGTGCCAACTCGACCCACCAACCACCATACCCAGACCATAATCACATGCCTAACCATCAACCTCGTGCCATCATCCACAAACCACAACGAGAACTCTACGACCGGGTGCAGATGAAACAATAGCATGCTCATGACCGAGAGCATGGCAGTTTGAACTATTTATACACCCTGCAGGGAGATACTCCTGGACCAACACGACATGAGGACCATTCAGCTTGTGCCACCGGCTAAAGTGCACACAAGGGGGTACTCGTGACAACCTTTCCCAACTAGCCCCAACCGTGTGGGGCATGCATCGCTCGGCGCGGCAATACTAGAACTACTCCCACCGTCGATGTTCACACCCACAAAGCCACAGCTGCGAAGGTATTCGGCTTGCCTTACCATTAGATCGGCATGTGGTGAGTAAGGTAAGTGCTAAAGCCAACAACCCGGATGATCGACCTTAAACGATGCAAGAGGTCTATAGTGCTCGGGTTTCCTCTCTCGACCTGCCCCCTGGACTTTCCACCGAGGTAGACGACACCCCTAACACCGCCCACATCTCGTCTCATACTCACCACTCACCAACCATACCATCACCAACAATATGTAATTGTAAACAGTAGTAGATCCTATTATCGCGAACAACAGAGAACGCCGTCGTTCGACTTCTACCGAAATACCTAAGCATTGCTAACCATAGCGAAGACCTTTAGACATCGACATCACCTCTAGGCTTCAAGGAACACACATGAACTCATGACCAAGGTTTGAAGAATGCAACGGCATAAGTTCTACCCAAGGGTACCCGACACATGCATGCATACATAAGCATATTCATCAATTGAGACTTCCAAATTTGACATGGGTGAAATATGTATGTTGCTTGCCTTGCTGCCCTGGATCAGAAAGGTGGGGTGCCTCCAGACCGCCCTTGCTCGTCGGAATCGTCGGATCGGCATTCTCTAAAAAGAATAACGCGTGCAATGCCATGAGTATGGATGAAATGCAACAATGTATGCCATAAGATGCGCAAAACATGAATTGCCCAAGTGGTTTCAAAATTCGGAGATGATAATGATTATCGGTGATTTAAACATGCAGAATTACATTTAATTAACTCATCAATTATCAAAAGTATTTTACAGAGTTCCAACACTTTTAACACGTAGTTCATACTTATACGAAGCTAATGCAACTAGTCTCACATCGTTTGGAGTTTGGATGAATTAATTATGAATTTTAGAAGCCTCTACGCGCCTGATGAACAGTAACTGCGGACCCTCCGTACTTTTATGCAGAACCTCCACACTTTTGCGGACTATCCGCACTTTTTGCGGAGGTTCCGGACTGTGGAACCACCTGAGTATTTTTCGGAGGTTCTGGACTTTCCAAAACTACTCTTATTTGAGGGGAAACTTTGACAAATCCATTTGCGATCTTTTTCACTCCAAAGGGGGATATCTTTGGGAGAGTTAACTAACCACATAGCAACTCAATTCCTAAATCAAATCTCATCTAAATCCTCATTTTAGTCTAAAATCTCAAAAACTCATGAACTTTACTAAAACTCAAAATCGACCAATCAAACCACGATTTCTTGCCATGGGGAGCCTAAGAGACTTACTCAAAATGCTTGTGGAGTTGGATGACCTCCGGAAAGTGGAGTAAATGGAGAGAAATCGAAGAACTCCGGTGTTCCTTGTGCTTCAACCAAAAAACCAAAAGATATCAAATCCGGTTCGAATCTTTCGAGAAAACGAAAATGAATTGGATGGATGAGTAGCTTATGAGCTCTAGAATGCAATGGTACCACATGCATACCTCCAATCCTTCACTCGAGCTCGGATTTTGGAAGAAAATGGAGAGGGAGTGAGAGCTTGAGTGGGGAGGGGGAGCTGCAGCTGCTGCTGCATGTGTGGGACTGAGGGAGCAGGTGGGAGAGAGAGAGAGGGCAGGTGGGCTGCCCCTTTGGAGTGGTTGGAGGGTGGGGCCACATGTGGGGCCCACAAGTAAGTGAAAGGGTCCGTTTTGGCTGTGAATTTAATCCTTTTCTCTCCCGGATTTCTTTCTCTCAGCCAATTGATTTCGAATAAAGTGCTCTAGTACGCCAAAATAATTTACCTCAAAAACAAATATGACGCTAATGATGCATGATTAAGCTTAATCACGCGATTATAGAATTTGGGACGTGACAGTAGATGAACTAACAAGTCACAAACTTATTGGGTTGGAACAAAACATGTGAATTGGATTCGTATATGGGTTTTGATTGGATTGTGATCCTTGAGATGTTAGAGTCCGAAAGGGCTTCCAACATGGGAGCCCATTGGCGAGCTCTATATATGGGGAGGCATGGGAAGGGTGTGCGAAGGTTGAGCCCTCCAAAACTCTAGCTGCAGCCTTCTAACGATCTCCGAAAACCCCAGCCATGCGTGCGATGCTAGCACATTGGCGCTCAGCATTTCTGCCCAGTACGTGTGGATACCGTAGAGGCGCTGCTGCTATTGCGGCGCTAATCTTCTCGGCGAGTTGATCGCGACGTGTTCGGGAATGGTCACCGACCGTGACGAACTGGTCGACATACCTGCTCGTCTGATCACGGAGCACAACACGACCACTTGGTTCTGGTCAGATAGCATGACATGACCACTCAAAACTAGTCGAGGATGCGACAAACTTGATCGAGAGTTGGCCGAGAAGCTTGACCACCTGCTCGAAGTTGGTCGGGGAGCGTGACCACCTGCACGGGGCTGGTCGCGGATCTGATCGAGAAAATGCTCAAGGAGTTTGACGTGCACGACGTTGGATCTTCTCTAATTCTTCTTCAGGTGCACTATGTGTCGAGTGGTAACGATCTATGATGTCCTACTAGCATGGTTTCCTGGGTGAATGCAGTAGAATTTTTTTGTTTTAGGCTAGCGTAGATTGCCTGTCACCCAACAGCTTGAACTTGAAGGGATAGTCCCTCATCACGATCTGGTCGGCTAGGGGCCTGCATTTGGTGACGAATTCCCATCTTGCTGATTCGACTACAAGATCGTGGTTTTGAATCTTTCTTTCGATGTGGATTCAACGTTCCCCCTTCTAAGTTTCTTCTCAATATACTTAACTGGTACCAAATCGAGCTCCACCACTTAAATTCAAACTCCATCACTGTGCTTAGTGTCTTTGTTCATCTTTGCAAAATCTTCCTCGACATCAAGACGAGTTTGAATCTATTACAGTATTTTTATCATCTAAAGAGGAACAAGGAGAACAAATATGTTGGATGATGTGGTTTCCAGCTGTGATCTGGAATGAAAAACTCCTATATCACAGTTGCTTTAGTCTCCTCTTGGGAAAATGATTGGAAAAAACACTGGTTTTATATCTCTAACCCCGACCCAGTCCACTCCCCCTTAGTCATAGAGGCCTCTTTACCCTACAAAATCCATCTTGGATGAAGAAGCACCGCAAAGCCTTCTACGTCATGACGATTGGTGAACTTACGCAAAGTGGCTTAAACGGGTTGCACGTAGCAAAAGGCTTCATTAGTCGAAGGTTGAATCACTTCGCTTGGGAATATGCTGGAGATAGAGACAGCTCCAAGGACACGGTCGGTGGTAAGATTTATATAGCAACTTGCTAATTCTGTTATCTCAGTCAAGCTCTTTTGAGAGCCTTTTTCTTTTTATAGCTCTGTCTCCTCCAGATATTGTTGTTCAATTGAGAAAACTCTTCTCTAAAGAAGCACAAGAATGCTCTGTGCAGCCCTACTCCCTCGCGAATCCTTGACCAAAGGTGGTGATTTCTCAAATAAGAGAGCAGTGCTGATTACTACTTATTCAACCTGATTCAACTTTTTGATTTCAGGTCTCAACATTGCATCAAGAGCACATCCTTACGACTGAGGTCCTTGACCTTGATGATATTTCCTCTTCTGGAACCGACAACAAAGTGAAAACACCATTTGATCAAGGGGCCGAAGGGTCTCTTCACTCCAAGCGATCGTCTTTGCTATATGATCCAGTGCCCCTCAAGCTCTCACGGAAGAGAGAAGAACTGGTACTAACATCGAGTTTGTCAGGTGATTATTTAGTAAGTACTTTGGCTAGTACTTCCATACTAACGCTTGGTCTGTATGGGTGGCCTTTCTATAGGAGACAGCTGGAGTCACTCCTCAATCACCTCCTCGAGTGACTGACAAGTCTGATGACTCAGTAAGAAAAGTAACATTTATCAAGTTCCCCCCCCCCCTCACATTGTTCATTCTTCTAAACATTGACTTGGTGAATCCAGAATGATGATGAATTATTATGGGCTGGTTTCTTCCAGGCACTGATAGCTTTGGCTTCATCTGTCCCCTAGATGGCCCCTCCAACACAACCGATACAAGCTGCTGGTATGATGAAGAAGAAAGTTACCATCAAAAGGTAGAAGTCGAGTGTTTTCGCCCGCATCCCAGTCGCCATAAGGTTAGATTTTACTTTGTCTTGGTTTGCGGTCTTCCTTCCTATTTCTTAGCCAGTCAATGGCAGGTTGCCAAGCCTAGAGAAGTCGAAGGAAACAAGCGATCCAACTAGCCAGCCAGTTCCAGCTTGTTCGAACGTGCCACTTCTACCTCCTCGAGTAGGGTAAGCTTCCACAGACATGCCTGAGGGAATCTTGGAGCCAACTACAATCACAACTCTTAGACCAACTGTTGATCCCTAGAGAGTGATAGAGGCTCACATAACAGCTGCCAAGGCTCAATATATGGCCATCAACCATGCTGTTCACCAAAGAGCCTTTGAGGAGAAGGATAAGGAGCTAGCAGTTCACCTTGAGAGGATTAAATGTCAATTTTACCCGCAAATTGCTAGTATGTGATTCGAGCATCGGGCAACTAGTGATAATTGCCTCTGTTTATTTTCTCAAAACTCTTAGCTAACCTAAAAATCCAACTCCAAGCTATTGCTAAGTCGATAAAGGTCCATAGGAAGGATGCTGATTAGCTAGAAGAACACAGGGGTGCCTTGAAGGAAGCAGAAGCTAAGCAAGATAACAAAGGCTAATGCTCTGAAGGAAGCAGAAAGTGATCAGGATGCCATGGCTGTTGAGCTAGACATTGTGGTTTCAATGCTTCAAAAACTGAGAGAACTGACCCTCGACCGCATGAACCAGTTGGCCTGTGTAAGCGTCGAGACAATGCTTGGTCTCCTCAAGAACTGCAACCCTGACCTCAACACATCAATAGTGATGGAGGGGTTCAGGTGTCCAACAGAGGAAGCAATAGATATTGTTCAGAGTCTCGAGTCTCAAATCCCTACCTTCGTTGAGTCTTAGCACTTAGCTTGCCTGACATCGAGAGCGAGGGTAGCCTTTCTAACTAACTTGACTTGAAATATTTGAAACTTGTTCCATGACTTGGGGATGTTTGTAAACATTACTAATATTTTGCCTATCTATTACTATACTGCATGTTTGATATGATAATCAAGATAGAGAGTAGAGCTGTAGCGTCATAAGATACTCGACGTGGCCCCTGACTCTTCGCTGAATAACTAAGTTTGAGTAGAAAATGGAGCATAAGCACTATCATCAAATAATGTAACTCCCGGCTCTTTAGTTAACACGATAGTTAAATAGAGAGTGAAGTATATGGATCAAAAATACATGGTGCAGCCCCCGACTCTCTGGTTGATGACCGGATTGAGTAGAGAGTAGAGTATAAGCATAAACTCATTCTCCTCGACCACATGCTCGAGGGTATATAATGAGGACATGCCTAGTACCGATGCATTATCTGATAAGAACGCTAGGGACATTGTGGGCCCCATTACTAGAAGCAGGTCTAAGCAACTAGAGAAGGAAATGCAATCCCAGGTGAACATTAACCTTTATTTATTTAATCCTTATATTTCAGAAAATATTGTGCTTTCATCTGCTTGTTTTATGATTTTCAGAAATGATGGTTTACACGAAGATATTTAGTATGAGAAGGCAATGGTTTAGTAATAAAGAATTACCAAAGAAAAGGCACTTATTTGGGGCTACATTTTTAATGGAGAAGGAGAGAAACCACCACAACCATTGAAGACCACACAGCATTGAAGTATCAGTCACTTGGAGCTAATAATGGGAATAAACAGCCATCACATCTCTTAATTTACCTGATGATCACTACCTGCATGCATCCATACGTCCAGGACATGCATTTCAGTTTCTTGAATAGCATCTAGACCATCACTATAAATAGCTATGTTTAGGAAGCATGAGGGACTTTATGGCTTTGCAATTTTTAGAACACATATGTGATAATCTGAGTCTTGAGGGACTTACAACCTTTGTTCTTTCGATTCATGAGGGAGTTGTAGAACGCCAAACTGCGGTTCATCCTGTTCGTGCCTCCATGTCTATATGGCGTGATTGCGCGGGCTGGTTTCGTCGGCACGTGGAAGGGCGATTGTCTCAGTAGTTTGTCGTGTGTGCAATATCTCGTGGTGCACTAACTCTTCGTCAGGTCATGTGGTGACAATTCTCTCAAGAATCAACATCCACCGTGAAGATCGGGCCACAAAACACGTTCGCGTGTATTTCTGTATGCGCGTTCACATCATCTGGTACCAGAGCCTCCGTTGCTATGGTTGGATCGTTCTATCCCTGATAGTTTAGTTCAATTATTTTTTTCTGTCCTACAGTCCAAGAAATCCTTAAGAAAATATTACCTAGCCTCTTTTTGAGTTTGTATTTTCGAGTTTTAATCCAGTGGGTCATTTTCTAGTTGCTGTTTGTTCACTTCCTTTTCTTTTGCTACTACTACATATCCTATTTCCCACATATAGTTTTTTTTTCTTCTTCTTCTAGAACTGCTGTTTGTGATATCTGCACCAATCAGCCTATTAAAAAAAAGGCACAACTCTCCTACTTGTTGTTTTCCTTAATCTGCTAGCCATATCTGCATATGTGATATAAACAGCCTGAACTTCCCCAAATATGCCTCCGATCTAAATATTTTTTTTCTTCAAATAGTTTATTTGCTAAACAAAAAAAAGGAATATATTCAGAAAAAAAGAGGCTTAAAAAAAAGTAAAAAAAATAGAAAGGACATATCATAGTTTGGGCCGGAATTCAGTTCGTGCAGATCATTTCAATCCTTGTGTTTTCCCTGCATTGGTTGCATATCTTTCCATATTTCTTCAACAGCAACTTAGGCTTGTGATTGACTTGGATTTTTATTCGATTTTGCATTACTAAATTGCAGATTGCAGCACTTCCAAATTTTCCTAACCAACCCCACCCACAGCAACCCGAGATTTTGTGCACCGTCAACTTTGATACAATCGCTGTTCCACTATTGATTGCCGTCACGGTTCTCACCCTTTAGGTTGACACAGAACATTGGTAAGTAAGAGGTGTGGGAGTGATTCCACATATATATTGTGTTCTTTCCTGTCATTTTTTTTCCATACTAACATGTCAGGCAATGAAAGCACACATGTTTCCACTTTGAATACCGGTGTTGGTATCTCTATTGAGGAGTTTCAGGAGATGCTGCACAGATGGCACAATTAATGCAGCAATTCCAAGGCCTACAAATTCTACCACCGCCGGTGCCACCTGCAGCACAACAAGTTGAGTTTCCAGTGGGCAATGGAAATAATGGCGGTGCTGACGGTATTGCTGGGGAGATTAATGCTGCTCGTCTACAAGCTGAAGCTGCACATCGTGCTCAACGTGGTCAAGGTGGTGGCCTCAATATCTTTCCAGGTGCTCCTGTTAGACCACAATTTGCTAGTCGTGCCCAACGAATTCCTGTTGCACCTGTTGACTATAATGATGATCCTGACTTCGAGGATTACACTGATCGTCGACGTGGCCGTAATATTCATCTTGGTGGTTTCAACAACCATCTAGGTGACAATTTTGGTCACCTTGGTGATTATAATGACCGTCATTTTGGTAGTCATGATGAGCATCGTGATCAACGACGTGGTGATCATGAACGGCGTCGCGATGATGATGGTTTGGGAAAAGTTAAGGTGTCCATTCTTGCATTCACAAGAAAAGAGGATGCTGATGCTTATTTTGAGTGGGAGACCAAGGTGGATCAAACCTTTGATTTATATGATTATTCTGCAGAAAAGAAGGCAAAGCTTGCTGCAATAGAGTTTAAAGGATATGATGTCACGTGGTGGAACCAAGTCCGTGCTGAATTTCACCATGCGGACATGATTATATCACTTGGGAGGAATTGAAGCGAGAGATGAGGCGACGTTTCGTTCCCGCATACTATTCATGAACAGCATTTGCGGCTGAAGCGTTTAGTCCAAGGGGATCACACAGTTGATGAGTATTACCAATAAATGGAAATGTGCCTGCTTCGAACAATGATCAATGAGATGAAGAATCCAAGATGGCTCGCTTCTTAGTTGGGTTAAACAAAGAGATTCCAAACAAGGTAGACATGACAAGTTACACTGATATGACTAAGATAGTTCATTTTGCTAAAAGGGCAGAACGACAGATTATCTCTGAATTTTCTCAACACCAAGTTACTAGTGCAGCTGGTAATAGTTCTACTCCATGGCGTCGTCCACAGCAGCAAGGTGTAGGGTCACGATTATCTGCTTTTGATGCACCTTTTATGCCTTCACGTCAAGCTTCTTCTTCAGCAAAATCATTTGAGCCAAAGAACAAAGGGGGCAGCTTCCAATCGTTCTAATTCTTCTCCTTTTGACGGAAAGAAGAAGACAAGTAATATTGAGTGTTTTAAGTGTGGTGGACATGGCCATAAACAAGCTGAGTGTCATAATCGTCGTGTTATTATTGCTCTTGCCGATGGTTCTTATGATTCACAAAGTGAAGAAGTGGATGCACATGATGACATCTTTTCAAAAGATGAGAATATGGAAACTTATGAGTACGAGGCTGAGGAAGGTGAATGTGAGTTGAGCCTAAATTGTTTGGCATGTCGATCATTTAAGTATGCTGGTGAGGGAGGTAGTCCATCAATTACCACTCCTCATATTGCCCAGGATATTACTCATACTGATTTTGATGATCTCCTTGCTGATTTGAGTGACATGGAAGATGATCTTTCTACTCCTGAATTGGTGAACATTCACAGGGCAGTAGAAATGATTATTTGTGTTCCTGATGTAGGGGAGGAGTTACCACTATGTTGTCTTTCATCTATTCCATCTGCCCTGCAGCCCTCTATCAAATCTACTTCTACATGTTTGTCCCATGACATGGATACATCGAACCATTATTTGCTGGTTCGTCGTGTTCTTTCTACTCAGTTGGTAGCAGCTGCGAAAGGACAACGGCATAATTTGTTCCAATCACGATGCAATGTGAAAGGGCAGGTATGTCGGTTTATAATTGATAGTGGCAGTTGCAATAATATTGTTAGTGCATTGCTTGTTGAGAAGCTTTGGTTGAAAACACGTCGTCATCTGCATCCGTGTCATATGCAATGGCTCAATAATTCGGGAACTGCCAAAGTGTCCTCCATGGTGAGGTTATCATTCTCCATTGGTGATTATCATGATGAGGTGGACTGTGACGTTGTTCATATGCAAGCATGCCATATACTATTGGGGTGTCCCTGGCAATTTGATGTGGACTCTATACATCTTGGTCGCTCTAATAAGCATACATTTGTGCATAACGAGAAAAAAGTTGTTCTGGTACCATTATCTCCAGAGGAGATCCGTGCTTCTGATGTTGCTTGATTAAAGTGAGAAGATAGAGAGAAAAGACAATTGAGTGCGAACCACAAAGATAGTGAGAGAGTGGATCCTAAACCATCCTACTCCAAAAAGCCTATTGACAATACCAACAGAGGTCAACAAAAAAATGAGTGTTTGTTAGTGACGAAGAGTGATTTAAGAGATGCGCGCAACACCACAACCCCTTTCTTTGTACTCTTGTGAAAGGAAACTGCTGATACTAATGACTTAACATCTAATGGCCTAGCTTTGTTCTTGATTTATTACAGGACTTTGAGGATGTGTTCCCTGATGAATTGCCGCCTGGTCTTCCTCCTGTTTGTGGCATCGAGCACCAAATTGACTTGGTTCCTAGTGCTACTCTTGCCAATTGACCACCATATCGTACAAACCCAAAAGAAACAAAGGAAATTGAAAAGCAAGTAAAAGACCTTCTGGATAAAGGGTATGTGAGAGAATCTCTTTCTCCTTGCGTTGTTCCTATGCTTTTGGTACCTAAGAAAGATAGATCTTGGAGAATATGTGTTGATTGTCGTGCCATTAACGCTATCACTGTTAGATATCGTCATCCTATTCCTAGGCTTGATGATATGCTAGACGAGTTGTGTGGATCTATCATTTTCTCTAAAATTGACTTACGTAGTGGTCACCATCAAATACGTATGAAAACTGGTGATGAATGGAAAACCACTTTTAAGACAAAATTTGGGTTGTACGAGTGGTTAGTTATGCCATTTGGTTTGACTGATGCACCCTCGACATTTATGTGTTTAATGAACCATGTTTTGAGATCCTTTATTGGCAAGTTTGTGGTTGTTTATTTTGATGCTATCATGATTTATAGTAAACCTTTTGACTCACATATTGATCATATTCGTCAAGTACTTGCTGTTTTGAGAGCTGAAAAGTTGTATGGTAATATTGCAAAGTACACCTTTTGCACAAAGTGTTGTTTTCCTTGGTTTTGTTGTCACAGCATAGGGAATACAAGTGGATGAAGGGAAAATCAAGGCCATAAAAGATTATCCTAGACCTGAAAATATAAGCCAAGTCTGGAGTTTTCATGGCCTTGGATGTTTTTACCGCAGATTTGTGAGAGATTTTAGTACAATCGCAAGATGTTCCATTCAAGTGGGGAGTTGAATAGGAACAAGCTTTCCGAGAGTTGAAAAGAAGACTTTGTGAAGTGCCACTACTACAACTACTGGATTTTGGTAAGACTTTGGAAATTGAGTGTGACGCTAGTGGTATTGGTATTGGAGGTGTTTTAATCCAAGAAGGCAGACCTGTTGCATATTTTTTTGAAAAGCTAAGGTCCACATCTGAACTTTGTTTATGATAAAGAGCTCTATGTCTTTGTGTGTGTTTTGGAAAATAGGCAACATTACCTTTTGCCTAAAGAGTTTGTTATACATTCTGACCATGAGGCTTTGAAATGTCTGAAGAGTCAAGGTAAGTTAAATTGTCAGCATGCTAAATGTATTGAATTCATTGAAACAATTCCCTATCTTGTAAAATATCAGAAAGGTAAGGATAATATTGTTGCTGATGATTTGTCAAGAAGATGTACTTTGATTACTCAATTAGCAAATAAAGTGCATGGTCTTGAGTCTATTAAAACTATTTATTCTAATGATTCTGATTTTAAGGATGTGTTTTCTAGGTGTGTTGAAAGGAAAGGTTTGGATAAGTTTTATATGCATTCCAGTGCTAATAAATTATGCATTCCAGCTTGTTCTGTGAGTAGTGTTCTTCTACACGAGGCGCGTGTTGGTGGCTTAGCTGGCCATTTTGGAGTTACGAAGACCCTAGATATGCCCTCTGATCATTTCTTTTGGCCTCACATGAGACGTGATGTCCAACGCCACATCGAGAGATGCACAACATGCTTCAAAGCTAAGTCTCGCCTCAATCCTCATGGTTTATACATTCCATTACCTATTCCTAGCATACCGTGGGAAGACGTTTATATGAATTTTGTTGTTGGATTACCTCGGACTCGGAGGGGGAGGGACTCTATATTTGTTGTAGTTGATAGATTTTCGAAGATGGCCCACTTTTTTCCATGTCATAAGTATGAGGATGCTTCACATGTTGCTGATTTATTTTTCAGGGAGGTTGTTCGTTGACATGGCGTTCCCAAGACAATTGTTTCTAATCATGATACGAAATTTTTGAGCTACTTTTGGAAGACATTGTGGTGTAAATTGGGCACCAAGTTACTGTTTTTGACTTCATGCTATCCACAAACAGATGGTCAAACAGAGGTTGTGAATCGTACTTTATCAACAATGCTACGAGCTGCCTTGCAGAAGAATTTAAAGATGTGGGAGGATTGCATTCCACATGTTGAGTTCGCTTATAATAGGGCAGTACACTCAACCACTAATTTCTGTCCTTTTGAAATTGTTTACGGTTTTAAACCACATACTCCTTTGGATCTTTTGGCTTTACCCGTGCAGCATAGAGTGAATTTGGATGCTGCAAAGCGATCAGATTTGATTAAGAAATTGCATGCAGAAGCAAGGAAAAATATTGAGAAGAAGTCCATTCAGTATGCAAAACAGGCTAACAAGGGCCGGAAACAGGTTACATTCAAACCAGGTGACCTTGTGTGGCTTCATCTACGTAAGGAGCGATTTCCCCAAAAGCGCAAGAATAAGTTATCATCTCGAGGAGATGGTCCGTTTAAAGTACTCGAGAAGATCAATGATAATGCTTGTAAGATTGAGCTACCTTCCGACTACACGGACGCAAGTTCAACATTCAATGTCAAAGACTTTTGACCCCTTTCTTTGGAGAACTTGAATTGAGGACGACTCCTTTTCAAGAGGGGGAGGCTAATGAGGACATGCCTAGTACCAATGCATCATCTGATAAGAATGCTAGTGACATTGTGGGCCCATTACTAGAAGCAGGTCTAAGCAACTAGAGAAGGAAATGCAATCCCAGGAGAACAATAACATTTATTTATTTAATCCTGATATTTCAGAAAATATTGTGCTTTCATCTGCTTGTTTTATGATTTTCAGAATGATGGTTTACACGAAGATATTTAGCATGAGAAGGCAATGGTTTAGGAATAAAGAATTACCAAAGAAAAGGCACTTATTTGGGGCTACATTTTTAATGGAGAAGGAGAGAAACCACCACAACCATTGAAGACCATACAACATTGAAGGAGCTAATAATAGGAATACACAGCCATCGCATCTTTTAATTTACTTGATGACCACTACCTGCATGCATCCACACGTCCAGGACGTGCATTTCAGTTTCTTGAATAGCATCTAGACCATCACTATAAATAGCTATGTTTAGGAAGCATGAGGGACTTTTTGGCTTTGCAGTTTTCAGAACACATATGTGATAATCTGAGTCTTGAGGGACTTACAACCTTTGTTCTTTTGATTCCTGAGGGAGTTGCAGAACACCGAACTGCACTTCATCCCGTTCGTGCCTTCATGTCTATATTGCGTGGGCTGGCTTTGTCGGTACGTGGAAGGGCGATTGTCTCAGTAGTTCGTCGTCTGTGCAATATCTCGTAGTGCACTACCACTTCGTCAGGTCACATGATGATAATTATCTCAAGAATCAACATCCAGCGTCACGATCAGGCCACAAAACACATTCGCATGTATTTCTGTATGGGCGTTCACATCAGTATAAGCCCCCGGGCATATGGCAGCAATTATGTTATGGTTATCGAGTGTAAATCGAACAGTCGGGTAGGTGAGCATTAAAAGACCACTCCCTCTCGTGCTAATTTTCACTGCAACCTTTAATTTTAACGTGTCGTAATGACATCACACCCCTATTTGCAGAGATTAGACAAGTCATAGCGCCTCGACTTCCTCCCAAAGCACCGCACGAACGAGGCGACCTCGTCATCACACCTGGCACTATCAGATCTTGATAGCGCCATTTCTGTAGCATGACTCATTTCCATAGCTATAAATAGATACATCTGGGGCTATCTATTTTCTTTTCCCCCTTCCTATTGCCCAATAGAAACTCATAGAGCTTGAAACCATAGCTTCCACTCCATCTCATCTCCCAAGTCATGTTCAAAAATAGGTGCAGTAGGACCTCTAGCCCCAAGGCCTCTCGCCATGGTTTCACCAGGTGTCATCATCGTTTCCTCTAACGATGAGGAATCGATCAAAAGGCCTAAGAGGAGAAGGAATATAATGTCCATCGGAGGTCATTGACCCTTCACCCGCCACCTATGGCATTTCCTCGATGGCGACACCGTGGAACGAGCGGCACAGGAGTCAGTGACGTGAGCTACACAGGAGGGAAATGAAGATGGTGGTGATCTTAATGAGATCATAGACCTGGCTACCAACAAGGTCTTCGGCGATGGAGCCCTCGAACCTCCGGTGGTGAAGAAAGTGGTGTCATCTTCTTTGTTGATAACCAACAGATCACCTTAGCACCCTGCAGAGGGCCACTCGGCATCGTCAACGCCGGTCAGCAGCTCTAGCAGGGTCTTCACCTCGGCCACCTTCCTAGGCCCCTAACCTAGTCGATGTCTGATCCCTGAAACGATCAGCTGCCACTCTGCAGGGGAATGAAAGAGATTCCTTGACTCGTTTAAGGGCAAGTAGGGGTCCAAATACTTCTAAACTCTTGAAGGTGGTAGATCTTCACTATTTGTAAGAGCTAGGCAAATCTTTTCTGTTAACAATATGTAATAGGATAGTCAGTTTGATCAGAATATAATCGACTTACCTTTGACTTACCTTATCTATGAATGGAACTATTGGAGTTGGTCGATGTGCCACGAGTTTTTGAGTATTAGCCATAGTGATCCAGGTTGAGTTACTTCAACTACTATATAGGGTGCTTCCCACTTAGGTGATAACTTATGGTGCTGATCCTGTTTCGGCACCTTTTGTAAAACAAGGTCCACAGTAGTGAGTGTCACGCTCGAATGGATGCTCGATCACAATACTCCTCGAGTAAATTGATATCGTCCGCTTGTGATTGCTCTTGCCCTTCTTCCGAGTAACTTTCCACTTGACGCGATCCATAATTCAACTTGGTCAGGATCACTGCTTCTGTTCCGTAGACTAAGAAGAAAGGAGTTTTACCGGTGGCCCTATTAGTCAAAGTGCAAATGGTCCATATACCGAGGTAACCTCTTTCACTCATTGTTTTGAGTAGGCCTTTAGCCTATCGAAACCCTAGTTTTGATACCCTACAAGACTATACCATTGGTGCGCTCAACCTGACCATTACTTTGAGGGCGAGCTACTAAAGTGAACAAATTTTGATGCCAAATTCTTCACAGAACGCGATAAAGGTCCCACTTTTGAACTAGGTACCGTTGTCTATAATTATCCGATGCGGAATTCTAAATCGAGTAATTATGCTCTTCATGAACTTCTTAGCCACTTCTATGGTTATCTTCCCTACAAGTCGGCCTCGATCCACTTAATGAACGTGTTGATAGCCACAAATAGGAATTTATAACCACCTTGGACCCTTGGGAACGGTCCCAGGATATCTAAGTCCTAGACGGAGAAAGGCCAAGAGAGGGGAATTTTTTGCAGAGCTTGGGCTGGTCAAATGGTCTGCCTTCCAAAAAATTGGCACCTTTCACACTTTTTGACCAACACAGAAGCATCCTGGAAGGTAGTTGGCCAATACAATCTTTGGTGAAAACTTTTCCAACCAAGGTGCGGTAAGACACGTGATTACCACACATGCCTCCATGGATATCGAGCAATATTTTTTTATTGCCCTCTTCCTGAGTGATGCACTTCATCAAGATTCTGTTACTCCCCTTTCGGTAGAGCTTGCCATTTACCAAAGCATATAGCTTGGACTTACGAGCAGTTTTCTCTATAGACGCATCATCGTTAGGGACCTCTCGACCTTTGAGATAGGCTCAGAATGGGGTCATCCAAGTCAGCTCGCGTTCGAGTAGCGCAACTACCATTTCTGCAAGTTCTGCCTCGCTGACCTGACAAGACTGCTGGTCGAGTTGGGGAGCATCTATTCGCAAACTATCGGGGCAAATGGTTTAATGAGTTTCTGAACAAAGACTCCCATGGGCACTAGTGCTCGAGAAGAAATGAGTCTAGCAAGTTCATCCGCACTAGAGTTATCACTCCTTCCAATATTTGTTACTTCTAGCCCTTCAAACTTTTTCTGATACGGGCGCGGCCCGATCTTCTCGGGAAGTGCCGATGATAAAAGATGTGAAGTAGATGATGTCGCTAGCTGAACACTCGCACCAATGTATGAACCCTCAACTCTTCGGAATACGCTCAACACACACCTGTAGATGATCATCGCGAGACCACAAGTGACGATCGCCAAGTCCCCAATTTCTAGCGAAACGACAACTTGACCTTGGATTACATAACAATAAACAATGATTGCCTAATTCTCTCTCAGCTATCCTCGCATGAACGTTGGTATGAAAGAACAAGCAATAGCTATGTTTCAATCTTATGCATAAAGCGGTCTGCCCTCTATGGGTCGTGGACTATACTATATATACTACCTAGGACTATGGAAACCGAATTGGACTCATTACAACATAAAAAAAGGAAACCTAAGCTAAGACCAACATATTATTTTGACGACTGAGACCGACTTGATACGAATTTAGCAATTGAGTTGGATCCATTGGAAAGGTTATCAAATAATCTTGCCAGAGGGTATTTACACAGCCTAATCTGACTTAGTATGAGAGACTTATGGTACGTTTAATCGACGTCTGTTTGGCTGCAATAAACTGAGTCTGAGTAGGCTTCAATCTTTTCTATTATGCTACTCCTTGATTGATTCTGTGTAGAACTTGAAAGGAAAGTCTCCAATTCTTTTGGAAAGTCCTTGTACACAACAAACAATAAAGCTCATGCATCCCTCAGCTCTTCTTTGTCTATGTGCCAACAAACAATAAAGCTCTTCTTCCTCTTGTGCATCGTATTGATCTAAATACCTAAGCACAAGTAAATTACAAGATTGGGGTAGTGTAAAATTCTTCTTAAAATTAATGAAATGGTCATTAAGAAACAAGTTCACCTGATCTTGTATTTTCTTGGCTCGTGCTCTTGTAATTTGTCCAGTTGACAACTCAACGTGTACATCGTGATCATTAGGTGGCGGTGAAAGAATGTTTCGTAAGGTTGACCTCATCATCTCCCCACTCTTGAAAAGACATCTCCCTCGACGCTAGATCGTTACCACCAAAAAATGGTGATAAATCAGCAACATTGAATGTAGAGCTCACACCGTACTCATCTCTCGGAAGCTCGATCTTGTATGCATTGTCATTGATTCGCTGTAATACTTAAAACGGTCCATCACCTCTTGGCAGTATCATTGACTTGCATCGTTCTGGAAAATGATCTTTGCGATAATGTAACCACACTAAATCGCCCGGTTCAAACAGTACCTTCTTCCTTTTCTTATTTGCTATCTCAGCATTGTACTTCACCTTCTTCTCGATTTCTTCTTTTGTTTTCAAATGTAATTACTTGACACAATCAGCTCGCTTTGACGCTTCCATATTTACTTGGTGTTGACTTGGAAGTGGCAGCAAATCAAGTGGCATAATTGTTTAAAACCATACACCACCTCAAAAGGACACATTTGAGTAGTGGAGTGCATAGCCCGATTATAAGCAAATTCCACATGCGGCAAACAGTCCTCCCACTTTCTTAGATTCTTCTTAATTATGGTCCTTAGCAGTGTTGAAAGTTTGTGGTTCACCAACTTCATTTGATCATTAGTATGGGGATGAAAAGTTGTGTTGAATAACAACTTCGTCCCCAACTTACCCCAAAGTGTCTTCCAGAACTAGCTTATGAACTTCACATCACGATCCGACATAATGGTACCTGGCACACCATGCAACCTCATGATCTCCCTGAAAAATAAGTTAGCAACATGCGACGCATCATCGCTCTTGTGGCATGGAACAAAGTGTACCATCTTCCAAAATTGATCCACAACAACAAAAACAGAATCTCTCGCCCTCTTAGTTCTAGGCAATCCTAAAACAAAATCCATATAAAAATCCTCCCATGGTGCATTAGGAACAAGGTAGAGGAGTATATAACCAGTGTGGATTTAACTTCGATTTGGCCTTGTGGCAAGTAATACATTGTTGCACATGCCTTTCCACGTCATGCCTCATCTTAGGCCAAACAAATGATCACTCAGCATAGACAATGTTTTCTCACGTCCAAAATGCCCCATCAATCCACCTGCATGAGATTCCTGCAGCAAGAGCAAACGTACAAACAATTCTGGAACGCATTATTTGTTAGCATGAAACAAAAATCCATCATGTAAGTGATACTTTTCCCATCCTTTTCCCTCCTTTCAGTGCGCATAGGGAACAACAAAATCATAGTCATTAGCAGATAAATCACGCAAACTCTCTAAACCAGGAACTTGCACATCTCAATGATTTAAAAGCACATTTTTTCCTCGAAAGAGCATCAACAGTCACAATTTCTTTTCCCTTCTTATATTTTACAATGTAAGGAAACGACTCAATGAATTCAACCCACTTTGCATGACGACGGTTCAGTTTATATTGACCATGCAAATATTTTAAGGATTCATGGTAAGAATGTATAATAAACTCCTTAGGCCATAAATAATGTTGCCACACTTCTAACACTCGCACTAACGCATAAAGCTCCAAATCATAGACCGGATAATTTAACTGGGCACCTTTCAGTTTCTCGCTGAAGTATGCTACTGGTCTACCCTCTTGCAGCAAAACACCACCAATACCAATTCTACTAGTATCACATTCAATTTCAAGAATTTTAGTGAAATCAGGTAAAACAAGTAACGGTGCCTCAGTTAATCATTTCTTAAGCTCATCAAAAGCAGCTTGCTGTGCTTCCCCACAATGAAATTCAACATTCTTTTTAGTTAATTCATTCAAAGGGGCGACGATGGTGCTAAAATGTTTAACAAAGCGTCGATAAAAACCAGCGAGACCATGAAAGCTCCAAATTGATTAACATTCATAGGTGTAGGCCAATTTTTAATAGCTTCAATTTTAGATTCATCTACTTCTACTCCCTGTGCTGAAACCACATATCCTAGAAATATCACATGATATTTGCAAAAAGTGCATTTTTCTAAGTTACCAAACAGCTTTGCATCACGTTAGACTTCTAGCACTTGGTGAATATGTTCAATATGTTCAGGTTAAGTACGGCTGTAAATCAAAATATCATCGAAGTACACAACTACGAATTTACCAATGAAATGTCTTAAAACATGATTCATTAGTCGCATGAAAGTACGAGGCACACTGGTTAAACCAAAAGGCACGACTAACAACTCATACAAACCAAATTTTGTTTTAAAGGCTATTTTCCACTCATCCCCTTCTTTCATCCTAATCTGATGGTAACCACTACGCAAATTAATTTTAGAGAAAATAACAACACTGCTCAATTCGTCTAACATGTCATCTAAGCGAGGAATAGGCTGACGATACTGAATAGTGATATTATTAATCGCTCTACAATCTACGCACATGCGCCATGTACCATCTTTCTTAGGAACCAAAATAACAGAAACGGCACAAGGGCTTAAGCTTTCATGAACGTACCCTTTGGAGAGAAGCTCTTGCACTTGTTTCTGAATTTCTTTCGTTTCCACAGGTTGGTATGGTATGGTGGTCGATTAGGTAGCATCGCACCTAGAATCAAATCAATTTGATGCTTTATCCCTCTGATCGGTGGTAAACCAGCGGGCACCTACGTTGGAAACACATCGCTGAATTCTTGTAAAACACAAGAAACACCACTAGGTAGAAAAGTCATGTTGTTAGTCAAAAGTAATACATCTTTGTACAGCAGTTCAAAGTGCACCAAATTAGGATCCTTGCTGAATTCTGTCATCTCTGATTTGGTGGCTAGCATTACTAAATTCTTCTCTCCCTCAATTTTCTTTGTACCACTTAGATTTGGCTTGTGGCGCTCACTCACCAAAGGTGGAGTCACTCTATGTTTCTCTCCCTCTTTCTCACTCTCGACATGCACCTCAATTTTCTGCATTGAAGAATTCACAATCTATTGTGGTGTAAGCGGCTACAAGATGATCTCCTTATTCCATTGGAATGTATAGCGATTGTACGCCAATCGTGAATAGCAGAACAATCATATTGCCACGGCCGTCCCAACAGCAAGTGACAGACCATCATAGGCACAACATCACAATCTACAGTGTCGGTATACTTACCAATAGTAAATGTCACACACACCATATAGGTCACCTTCACTTCCTCTTTATCGCTCAACCATTGCACATGATACGGCTGTGGATGTGGCAAATACTTCAAACCCAACTTATTGCACATGTCTTTGCTAGCCAAATTGTGACAACTACCTCCATCAATAATAACTTTGCACACGGGGGCGGCCCGATCTTCTCGAGAAGAGCCGATGATAAAAGATGTGAAGTAGATGATGTTGCTAGCTGAACACTCGCACCAATGTATGAACCCTCAACTCTTCGGAATACGCTCAACACACACCTGTAGATGATCATCGCGAGACCACAAGTGACGATCGCCAAGTCCCCAATTTCTAGCGGAACGACAACTTGACCTTGGATTACATAACAATAAACAATGATTGCCTAATTCTCTCTCAACTGTCCTCGCATGAACGCTGGTATGAAAGAACAAGCAATAGCAATGTTTCAATCTTATGCATAAAGTGGTCTGCCCTCTATAGGTCATGGACTCTACTATATATACTACCTAGGACTATGGAAACTGAATTGGATTCGTTACAACATAAAAAAGGAAACCTAAGCTAGGATTGATGTATTTTTTTGACGACTGAGACCGACTCGATACGAATTTGGCAATGGGGCTGGATCTGTTGGAAAGGTTATCAAATAAGCTTTCCAAAGGTATTTACATAGCCCAATCTGACTTCGTATGAGAGACTTATGGTACTTTTAATCGATGTTTGTTTGGCTGAATAAACCGAGTCCGAGTCGGCTTCAATCTTTCCTATTTTGCTGCTCCTTGATTGATTCCGTGTAGGACAAAGGAAAGTCTCCAATGCCTTTGGAAAGTTCATGTACAGCTAGCTGCATATGACCTTTAGACACCTTGTGATAACCTTTTGCTCCCGCGCATCCCTCGGCTCTTCTTTGTCTATGTGCCAACAAATAATGTAGCTCTTCTTCCTCTTGTATATCGTATTGATCCAAATACCTAAGCACAAGTAAATTACAAGATTGGGGTAGTATAAAATTCTCCTTAAAATTAATGATATGGTCATTAAGAAACAAGTTCACCTGATTTTGTATTTTCTTGGCACGTGCTCTTGTAATTGGTCTAGTTGGCAACTCGATGTGTATATCTTGATCATTAGGTGGCAGTGAAAAATGTGTCGTAAGGTTGTCCTCATCATTTCCTCAAGGTTTTGCACCTGATTAGATAAGCCGTCATGTTGTTGTTCGAGCACTGGTGCTCCTTTTGCACCTAGTTTACAACCAGCTATGAGTCCCCTTCCACGAGAGGTAGCCTGATTCCAAGTGATGAAGCTATGTAGCTCCCGTTTACCAGTCTTTCATATTCTGTAACATTGTTGGAAGCTTTAAAATTTAGTTGAACAACGTATGTGAGTTCGTCGCCTGTTCAAGATTTATGGACAATGCCAGCCCCCAAGCCTTGAAGCATGAGCGTTCCATCGAAGAAGAGCGTCCAGTGATCCTTAACCACACATGGCTTTGTTTCTTTGACACTTGTCCATTCGGCAATGAATTCCGCTAGTACTCCCGACTTAACGCTTGTTCGCGATGTGTAGTATATGTAGAACTCATTGAGCTCGATCGCCCATTGAGTGATTCGCCTAGTAGCCTCCCTGTTGAGTACAGAAATAGTGTCATAGCTTCCAAGAAGACGTCAAGACTGCATATAGCAACTTCTGCACTTGTGGGTCCTGTAGCTTAACGTCGTGTAGTACTTCGCTCACGTAGTAAATAGGTTTCTGGACCTTGGCCTTTTTCTCGGGACATTTTTGCTCGATCACTAGGACCATGCGTACAACTTGTAGGGTTTCTGCAATGTACAAACATAGATCCACTTTTTCATTAGGCGGTGCTAGAATTAATGGAGATGATAAATACCTTTTTAAATCCTGGAAGGCGTTCTCCGCTTCTTCTGTCCATTCGAATTGGTTATGTTTCTTCAGCAGCTTGAAGAAAGGCACCCCTCGATCGCCCATCCTGGAGATGAATCGATAAGGGCTGCTATGCATCATGTCAATTTTTGAACTTCTTTTGAGGTGACTGCATTTGGTCGAGCGCCTCAATTTTACATGGGTTTGGCTTTGATGCCTCGACTTGATACTAGGAAGCCGAGAAGCTTGCCAGACGAAACGCCAAATGAGCACTTCTCGGGATTAAGCTTCATACTCCTGAGGTTGTGGAATGTCTCCTTAAGGTTGTTAATCAATGCGTCTTCGGTTTTAGACTTGACTACAATATCATCGATATAAGCTTCAACATTGAGCCTGATCTAGGGCTGTAAGTAGTTTTGAATACACCGTTGATAGTAGCACCAATATTTTTTAAACTGAAAGGCATCTTTACATAACAAAATACAACAAAGAGAGTAAAACAAGCAGTTTTCTCCTCATCCTCCTCCCACATGCTAATTTGGTGATACCCCGAATAGGCATCTAGAAAACACAGCAAGGGACAACCCACCGTAGAGTCGATGATCTGGTCTATGGAAGGAAGAGAAAAAGGATCCTTGGGACAACAAACTCGTTGGACTTGGAAGTGCCAGCAAGACTAACAAACTTGGAATTCTCAACCTCAACAACGGCTTGATGCTTCTGGCGCTTAGACTCTGCACCTTTTGAAGTAGTTGCCATCCAAAAGAAGTGTTTGATCATATCTAAGCTTTGCTTATCGTATTTGACCACTGCATGCTAATCCCCTTTGACAGTTATGACCCCTTTGGGGCCTGGCATCTTGAGTGTTTGATACACATAGTGCACCATGGCCATGAACTTACCTAGAATTAGGTGGACTAGAATCACATTGTAAGATGTCTCATAGTCCATGACATCAAAGGTAACCTTCTTTGTATGGAAGTTGTTAGGCTCTTCAAATGTGACTAGCAGCTTAATCTGGCCAAAGGATATATTGGATGAATTTGGGGTTATACCATGAAAAGGCTCAGCTCCTGCCTTGAGCTCTGACCTTGAAATTTCTATCTTGTCTAACGTCTTGGCAAAGATGAGATTAAGCGAACTACCCCATCAACCAATGTTCGATGTATATTGATGTTAAGGATAATAGGCTGGACCACGACCAGGTATCGACCAGGTTGTGGAACCGCAGCTGGGTGGTCAACTTGGTTGAAGGTGATCGGTACCTCTCACCATTTGAGGTATCGAGTAAGCCATGTTCGAACTAGGTTGACCTCTCTCTCGACTGCTTTGTACTGTCTCTTAGACTAGTACGTGGTAGATCCTGCAAAGATGTGTGCCAAGCTCTGATCGGCCCTGTGAAATTCAGGTTTTTCGTCTTTAGCTCTGACTTGGCTTGTTTGCACTGATACTCAACAACAACAGCCTTGAGCTTATCATCGACCTTCTTTTTAATGACATTGCATTTGTTAAAGTTGTGTTGGTTGGTTTGGTGGATGGGACACCACTTTCCACCACCCTTTGTTATCCCTGGTGTTGTGCTTGTCACCAGGTTTATTCTTCTTCCCCCCGTTCTTCGAGGACTCAAGATTGTCCTTACTAGGCTGAGAGTTTTTAGCATGTGCCTGAGCTTCAGCACACTTTACAGTCTTGTCGGCCAACTCAAAAGAGTTCTTTGACCATTCGGATCTTTCTAGTGGCTAACTTGCCGACCAGATCTGTGTCCTTGACACCTCACTTAAGGCAATGAAGACTAACTCGTCGGAGATATCCGGGATCGTGTTTCACCTATCACTCAACCTCTGGATGAAGTCTCAAAGAGATTCGTCTTTGCCTTTGTTCAGCTAATGAAGATCCTTCTCCATTCCTGAACGCTCGAACGTGCCTTGGAAGTTGGCGATGAACTGAGCCTTTAGCTCAGTCTACGATCGGATTGAGTTCGGAGGCAAGTTCAACAACTAGGATTGTGCTAGCCCATCCAGTGCAGTCAGTAGATAGTTGGCTATCACCGTATTGTTACCACCCATCACTCAAATAATAGTGGTATAGATTTGCAACAACTCATTAGGATTGAGCTTTCCATCGTATTTTTGGATCGAACCCGCTTTGAACTTCTCTGGGCATTGTATCGACTGAAGCTCAAGTCTGAAGGCTTCGCAAACCCCATCAAACTCTTTAGGAGGCGGAGGAGGAGGATTGTCACACCTATTCCTTCGAACAGGGGAGTTACGTTGATCATCCCGTCCTGGAGATCTACGCTCATTTTAGCGTCGATCGTCCTCACATCATACCTCGCGATGGTTATCTATGACTCTTCGTAGATCATGTCGATCGTGAGGGATGTGGTTTCTTAGGTCTTCCTAGTTCCTACGCCTATGAATAGGGCAGTTACAACCTGGCCCGTAGGACTGAGCTTGACCTCAACCTCGACCACCTGAGCTTCCCATCTATGATTCGTTGACTCGGGGATGTCCGCATCCATGGCTCCTTGAACTGGTGCCTTGACGACTCAGGTGCCCAGAAGCGCCAAGGTTGTTTACTCGAGCAGCCTGGATTTTAGTCGCATCAAGTAAAGTCTTCACTTGATTGAGTATCAGGATTAAGGGATTCACTGGATCCAACTCGAGGAAGGATCTTAGAATCAAATGAGCGCCCTAGACGTTAGCCTCTGGAATATTGAAGAAACCATTACCGAGGTTTGGCTATGGTTGAGTCGATGAAGCCTCGTGATAGTTTTCCTGAGAGTATTCGTTCCTCGATCTCAGGATCGGTGCTGGTGGAGGGGTACCCACTTGAAGTTGTCATGGAAGACTAGAGGGCACCTAATGTCCTGCGGTTGATCGATGATCAATAGCATTAGGAGCTAACTGGGCACCAGCCATAGACTTTCCTTGCGATATATCTCCAGCGACACCGGTACCATGGGCGGCGGCTATCGCTGCAAGGTCTATGGGAATCCTGGCGCCATTGTTATCTACGGCATTTTGATTACCGCCATCGGGTCATCTGGTGGGATTCTGACTCCTTGAGCCATGAACACGAATCAATCCGTTCGAATGCTCTGGCTGTCGATCGAGTTGCCGTTGCCACTCTCCTGATCCTCGTCCTCGCTATCGGTGTCTATCCACTGGAGAACATTAGGCTCATTGTGATCCCAATCGAGATGTCCCACCTCACGGTCTGCACCCAATGGGTTGGACTTGAGAATACCAGTGTGGATCATTCAACCTTGATTGTCCCAGTGGAAAACCATAGCTCCAAAGAGGATCACAGATCTGGTAGGAGGTGATGAGTAGATGGCTTCCGTTGACTCAAAGTGGTAGTAGAAACCTTCGTTAGAGAAACCAGCACAGATGTGAACTCGAGAAATCATCAATGCTAAAAAACAGAAGAAGTCCCCTACCTGGCATGCCAACTGTCCAAGATTAGTTCTTGACAAATCCGTAATTGACTGGGATACCTTCGAGATCAGGGATTGAACACGAATCGAGACACGCGAGTCAAGTCCCCAGTTGGAGTAATACCTTACATCCTATATGGATGGTGATGTGTATGTATTCTCTCAAGTACAAGCAATGTGTCTAGACCTATTATAGGGAATAGATTGGATCTAAGCTAAACTAAGTATGATGTCACCGAGTATCTCCTATGGTCTTGGTGCTTGCGTCGAGTTGCAGATGCCTCTATCTCCCCTAGGGGTCTAGGTCCCTGCTTTATATAGGGCTGATATGCCACCTCCTATCCAGCCGTAGTTGTTAGGGAATCCTTCATCTTCTCTACCATGACAAAGTAAATGAATCCGACTTGGATACTAGTTGTTCTTGAGTTGGGCAAAAAATTGAGACATTCCTAGTATACGTCTTCTTGATTTCCAGGTGTTTAGGTACCGTAGTTTCGGTTCCATAGTATCTGGAGTTGTTATATATGCACACAGTTATTCCTTGTCCATGTACAGTGTACTCCTTATGCATACATACCCTATAGTTAGATATTCGACAGACTCTTTTTCATTGGCGTTTGTTGGAGCAAGAGTTGGTCATGCTCCAGCAAGTATGGCGAGAGTTTCTTCTAAGGAGGAGACTCAACCTTAGAGACGAAGTTTAAGAGGAAGGAACACCACAAATGTATTGATAGTAGAACAAATGGATCGATCTAGGGGGAGTATCACAGGTTTGCTGTGATGCGTGTTCTGTGTCCATCGAGCCCCCCCTGTTTTGGGTCCCTGTCCTAGACGACTATGGACCCATATTTATAGGGTCATGCGTAGCTTGGTGTACAAGTTATCATAATGTACAAATATCTGGGACCTGACCGAATTACTGAGCCTTATCCCGGATAAGTACTTTTTACCCTATTGGGGAGATAAATATCTACCATGGTAATTATCGTGGTGCCTACCCCTTCGGCATGAAGGCATTAGCCTTCAAGATGCTGGGGTACCTTTCTCGCTAGGCCTTTTCAGAATCTTTTTGCCCAGCGGAGTTTTTGAAGAAATATCTCCATCGCGGGGGTTTTCGGAAGTCTCTTGATGGTGCGGAGGTTTTGTGAGGCTCTCCATTGTGCGGAGATTTAGAAAAGCTCTTCGTTTCTACTGGAGGTTTGGTAAAGCTCTCCGTTTTCACCGGAGGTTTGGTAGAGTTCTCCGTTTTTACCGGAGGTTTGGTAAAGTTCTTCGTTCTTACCGGAGGTTTGGTAAAGCTCTTCGTTTTGACCGGAGGTTTTGTAAAAGCTCTCGGTTCTCACCAGAGGTTTTGTAAAGCTCTTCGTTTTTACCGGAGGTTTTGGTAAAGTTTTTCGTTCTCTCTAGAGGTTTTCTAAAGCTCTCCGTTTTTACCGGAGGTTTGGTCTCTATAGTTATCAGAGGTTTTGGTAATACTCTCTGTCTTTACCGGAGGGTTTTTTAAAGTTTTCCCATTTTTGCCAGAGGTTTGTAAAAACTCTCCGTTGTGCGGAGGTTTGGAAAAGGCTCTCCATTTTTGCCGGAGGTTTTGTAAGGTTCCTTAGAATGTATTAATGCCGAAGGCCCTACACACTATCGGAGCTACGCAATATCTTTTAGGAAACCTAGGCAGTCTTGCCTTTCAGGTGACCTAGGCATGCTATGCCGTGGTGAGTAGGCATGTCGTGTGCACCACAACAATGTCCACCAAGGATGTGCCCTAGCGCGTGGCATTTATATGACTGAAGCTATGCAATGCCTTCCATGGCACCCTGGGCATAATCTGCCTTGCAGGTGACCTAGGCATAAGCAGCGCTCGCGCTATATAAGCATGTCGTGCAGAGAGGATTCCTTGCGACAGCATTCCTCAGAGTACCGTATCCTCACATCAGGGCAGTCCCTTGATATGCGGCATCCATACAGTATCGAGGCTACACAATACCTTCCAGGAAACCTGAGCAGTCTTGCCCCCCAGGTGACCAAGGCATGCTACGCGTCGCGGTGTGTGGGCTCCACTTCCTACTAGGGCAAAGCCTACACTCCGGAAAATCTTTCCAGGTGACCTTGGGTTTAGGCAAGTGATGCTTATTGGTGCGTGGGCTTATCACGCCTCTGGAGAAATCCCCCAAGGGCACCACAACTACATTACCAAGGAAGTCCCTTGATAACTGGCATCTACACACTATCGAGGCTACACAATACCTTTCAGAAAACCAAGGCAGTCTTGCCTCTAGGTGACCTAGGCATGCTACACCTGCGGTGTGTAGGCATGTCGTGCAACGAGGATTCCGTGCGATAGTATTCCTCGGAGCACCGCAACTCTGCCATTGAGGACATCCCCCGAGGAGTGGCTTCGACACCCGAGGCTATGCAAATGCCTTCCAGGGCACCCTGGGCATAATCTGTCTTGCAGATGACCTAGGCATAGGCGGCGCCCATGGGTGTGAGCCTCACTGTCTATCGAGACTACGCAATGCCTTACAGGAAATCTAGGTAGTCTTGCCTTCCATTTGACCTAGGCATGCTACATCCATGATACGTGGGCTTGTCACGCCACCCTAAGATGTCCTACGGGTGGCGTCGCAACATGGTCTATCAAGGAAATCCCTTGATACGTGGCAACTACACTTCCGAGGCCACACAATACCTTCCAGGAAACCTGGGCAGACCCGCCCCCCAGGTGACCTAGGCACGATGCGTCTGCGGGAGTGTAGGGATTTTGCATGGTTATACTAGCTAAGTTTTGCAGTCTACTGTTGGTAATAAGAAGCTATTTGTAGCATGAAACATAGCTAGGTTAAACAACTGCTCATGCTAAATGAGAATGTAACTTAAGTTCTACTGCATCTACTTAGCAGCTATCTATTGCAAAAGACGTCTAATAATATGGTTGGAGCCTTGGAGGCCTCCAACAGACTCTAACCTTGCTGCATGAAAGACGGATCACTAGGTAAACTACTGGGTAGTTAACAATGGGCTTACCTTGGTACGAATAAGATCTCTATTGTGAGGCTTGGCGGCCTTGAAGCCTATGGTTAGGCTGGGAGAGGCGGTGCTTGACCCGCTCAGCCTTTAGCCATTTCCCGGCTCCGGAGGTAGTCCGTTCGGAGCCTGGTGGTGGCACGTGGGAGGCGAGGTCGAAGGCTAGTCAGGAGAGGCGGTCCTTGACCATCTCGGCCCCTAGCCACTGCCCGGCTCTGGAGGTACTTCGTCCAGAGCCTGGTGACGACGTGTCCCTGACTCTGTTCTTGTTGCTGGGTATGGTACCGTTGGTAGTAGGGTTGGTGGTGATGGTGCAAGGTTGAGAAGCCAGGGATTCGCACGGGAGTTTTCCCGAGGCCTCCGAACTCTGCGTCGTCCTTTGCCGGCTCCTTCTGCAGCCAGGTATTCTGCTTGACTTCCGAGGTATTCCTCCCAGAAGGTCATGAGGGTGCGACAATCGTTGGTGTTGTGGTCGCACCCTGGTCCGTGCATGACGCACCCGTGTGCCTTTGGGGGCATCGGAGCTTGGAGTTGTCGTTGGGGTTGCTGCCGAAGGTGGTGTGCTCCGAAGCCTCTGGTTTCCTAGGGTTTTCATCCCCCTTGCGAGATCAACGAGGCCCCCCGGTGAACCGGCTTTTGGAGCCGAAGTGGTTCTGACTATGCCTCCCCGAATGAGGCGGGCTTGGAGTTCCCTGCGCGCGGTTGGCGTTGTGAGGGCGGCGTTGAAGGCACTGGTGGGGTCCGCGCCCCCCGGAGCCCTCCGTCTCCTTGGAACCCTTTCTTTCCTGAGGAGCCCAAGGAGGGCGCTGGGTGGACAGACTTTTTGAAGATGTTGGCTCGCTCGGGGTATCCTAGGTGTGGTCGAAGGGGATACCTGGGGACCAAGCCCAGTTGAGAGCATTCCTGGGTTGGACCGCCTAGAACCATTGGGAGGCGACCTGCTTGGCTGTGGCTTCGGCCGCGTCCTCTCTTGAAGCGGTGAGGTCTTTGTTGTGTAGGGGCTGGAAGGCCTTTGTGCCGTTTGGAGTTCCTGTACTGACCCAAGGTTCTGGGTTGGCCAAGGTCTGAGGAACGCTATCCCACACGGTAGCGGGGCTGGAGCATGATATGGTGCGTATGGCTGAGACAACCATGCATATGGTTGCATGCTTGCAACGGTGGGTATGACGGCTTTAGCCGATTCTCTGGTGATTTTCCTGGTGGATTCATACCTCTCTTAGCACTTCTATGTTCGAATCCCCACGGTTGGAGCAAGAGTTCGTCTTGCTCCAGCAAGTACGGCGGGAGTTTCTTCTAAGGAGGAGACTCAAGCTTAGAGATGAAGTTTAAGAGGAAGGAACACCACGAATGTATTGATAGTAGAACAAATGGATCGATCTGGGGGGAGTATCACAGGTTCGCTGTGATTCGTGTTCTGTGTCCGTCCAGCCCCCCTTTTTTGGGTCCCTATACTATGCGACCATGGACCCCTATTTATAGGGTCATGCGTAGCTTGGCATACAAGTTATAGTAATATACAAATATCTAGGATCTAACCGAATTACTGGGTCTTATCCCGGATAACTACTTTCTACCCTATCGGGGAGATAAATATTTACCGTGGTAATTATCGTGGTGCCTACCCTCTGAAGGGGATGAGCCGATCGCCGATTGCGGCCCGACGCCGCACTGTCAAGGGTGTCAGGATAGCCTCCATCACACAGGTGTGTCAGAGCAGCGTCCATTAGTTTAGGCCTTTAATGCCGGTCACTTCTTTGCAGGCAAAGCACAACTGGTGCTCCTCTTCTGGCAGATCTTTCCCAAGGTCCGCTGACTCACCCTACTATCTTTGGGAAGGCAGCCCGGGCCTCCCGAGGCTGGGGCCTCGGGAGGCATGGCTTCAGGAGATGAAGCCTTCGGGAGGCAGGACTCCAGAAGGCTGGGGCTTCAGGAGGCCGAGGCTTCGGGTGATCGAGCCTTCGGGAGGCCGTGTTTTGGAAGGCTTCGGGAGGTCGAACAGGCGAAGCCAAGGGAGGGCTTCGTAGGTGCGAAGGGGTACCGTGAAAGGATTTGATGATATCGGAGATAGAGCTTTTAACAAAGGGTTCGGAGATCAAGGCTCCAGAGGGATCTGGATGGTGATCTTGGTTATTTTGAATTTCAACGAGAACTATCATATATGTGTGTCATTGGTTATTTTGAATATATTGTTCTGGAACCTGACAAATATATCATCTAGGTCAGCACAATAGTCTGATTCAACTTTTTTTTAGTGGAGTCTGAATCAACTTTTGCTATTGGGGAGGTAATCAGGTAACTGAGGAAAGAAAACTATCAGGTGGCTACTAATTCACAAATTTGTTATAGGAAGATTATGCTTGAATACTATATGGATTTATGTACTGTAGATGATGGCAATGAGACTTTAAGGCCTTTTGGAACGCATGCATTTGAGAAAACATAGTAATAGGAAAAATATGGGAATTTGTTAGCAATGCAAGTGTAATATAGATAATTGCAAAGCGTAGGAAATTTGTAGAAATTACCATTTGTATTAAAAAAAACTGGAATTTGAATGACAAATGAATTTTCCATGAGCCATGCCAAAAGCCAGATAATTTCTCACTACTACAGAACTTGTTCATCAGTGTCGGTTATGCGAAAACCGCCACTAAAATTTTATGACTACCGGTTATTAACCTCCTGTGCCTAAAAAATGATTGAAACGTAAAGAACTAGCACTGAAACTGACTATCGGTGTCGGTTAGTGTTACAAATCGGCACTAATACATCAGTGTCAGTTCTAGTCACGAACTGTCACTGATAGTCAGTATCAGTGCTGGTTAGTCATGAAGCGCCACTGCTAATTGCTACAGTAACCAAGCTAAAAAAAATTCGAAGTCCTCACGTGGCTCCTCACAAACCAACTAAACCGAGCCGAACCTTATATCTTCCAGGCACAACCTTAACCCTCTCACCCGCTCTCCTTGTCTCATTTCTCTCTCTCTCTCTTTCTCTCTCTCTCTCTCTCTCTCTCTCTCTCTCTCTCTCTCTCTCTCTCTCTCCTCTCTTTCGATCTCACCTCTGTCTCGATCCAGGAGGAGGTGGAGGTGGTGGCATGGGGGAGGTGGGCATGAAGGGAGAGGAGCACCATGGGACGTAGCATGGGGAGCAAGGGAGCCAGCGCTTGCGAGGCTGCGCTACAAGGTGGCGTCGGTGAGGCGAGTTCGGGAGCGAGCTTTGATGAGTTCGGGAGCAAGCTTCGCGTCACCCAGGTCCATGGATTTCTTCTTCCATTTGATTTGGTTCCCTTGTTTTGATCTAAATCTTACCCTTCCCCTTCCCTTGATTCAATTCCCCTTGCCCTTGTAGCTGGAATGTAGCAGGTGCACCGAGGTGGGTTTCATCGTGGTTGATGTCGAGCAAGGCTTTGTCATGGTCGCTGGAGGTTGTAGTTGATCACTGATTTTGTTTAGGTTAAAAGAGCCCATTTGTGTAGCTGAATTGTGGAGTGTTAGTTAGAATTTCTTGTAAATTGTTTGTAAATCTAGTTTGAATAACTTGATTTGTTGCATAAAGGGATAAGAATATTATATGATTGTTTGATCTCATGTATATGTATTTCTGCTTGTGTGAAATGGGGAAATTAGTGTGTCGATAGTAGCGAGATCCAGGAGCGGCATGGCGAGGTTCAATGGTGACACGGCAGGATTGATTTCTTCTCTTTTTCTTTTTCTTTTGTTTCGGGAGAAAGGCTTCACTGCCGATTGGATATATGAACCGGCAATAATAATGAGTTTCTGTGTCGGTTCCATAACCGGCACTGATAGTCAGTGACCATTAGTGCCGAGTAATTAGTGACGATTCAATACCTGCTACTTATGGTGATTTTGAACCATAACTGATGACATGTTCTATAGTAGTGTCTCCTAATTTTGTTGTGGCAATATGAAGAAACCTCATCATGTAGCTTTTAGTAAAGGAAAAGTCTAATGGGAAAGCAGTCACCCATGTATAGTGACCCTCTCGTGCGTGGAGAACTCGATGGGGATGACGACCACGACTGACACACCAATAGGAGTTAGGGGCCATTTTTTAGAAACACCAATATGACTCGTAAATGCGCACACACTCACATCACTATACGCACGTACTCAGATATCATCTACCGAAGACCAAAAATGTATAACTTGCAGATTGACAAAGACACTACAGGCGTATTACTATCGACAGGTATATCGCCTACCACTGAAAGAAGATTCTATCTTAGTAAGACATACAAGTAAACATGGTGTTCGATCCCTGATGAGGCCATCTCCAGCAGCTACCTCAAATTTCATCCTCAAAAATACTATTACAGCATCCCTTATCACTATTACAGCATCTCTTCTTTTTCATCTCCAGCAGCTACCTTATTTCCTACCCTCTACTTTTTTTCCAGTGCTACAGTACACTGCAAAGTACTGTAGCACTAGATTCTGCAAATTTGGAGCTACTGCTGGAGTTGGCCTGAGTAGAGGATACAAGGAGAAAAATTCTCCGGTGTAGCGCTGCATAGGCTGACTCTGCAGCACAACTCCCGATTGCAGTAACACGTGCTATTATCGATCTCAAAGTGTTAGGTCAAGCCAGCACTGAGCCAAGCCGCGATCTAGCCTCATCTCCCTTACCCATCGCGGGCTAGCCGAGCCGCCCATCTGTCTCCTGATCTGAGCGCCTAGGGCCCTATCTACCACCCCGCCCTGAAATAGGGGCAAAAGTGAGGGATTTTGAAAGCTTTTTTGTTTAATTTGATGATTTGGGAAGTTAGTCCGTGCGTCTGATCTCTTCAGTTCTCAATTGCATTCTCCATGTGCTAGGAGATGGTTAAGCTGTTATTATGGTTCCGGATCAATCTGAAAGTGACCAACTATTTAGTCCAAGAGTACGCAAATGCAGCTTTCGTTTGTTTTGGCGTCATTGCTAAGAACTTGAGGTTGGTTACCTGCGTATTCAGTTAATGCGGAGTCTCTGTAATGCAAGTAGTACAAACTAGTGGATTCAGAATTCAGAATTTGATTTGTTGCAATATTCATGATTCAACGTTCAAGAGTCTATGTAATTCAGAATTCAAGAATATTTTCCAGCATATCTCACTGGCTTCTTCTTCTAGGAATGCAAGAGAGGACCATCATCACATCCTCACTGTTAAAAACAATGTAACTACTGACGACAACTCGAATTTGTCATGCAGTTTGTTGTAAGGCAAACAACAGTACAAATAGAAACTTATTGTGAAGGGAATTTAACAAAGCAACTGTATGAACTGACTAGGTTGGAGAATTGGATGGGCTTGTGCCATTTCTTGCTGGTATACAAGGTTCACTTTGAAGATTTGGTTGCCACAACAAGGGTATTGATTCTGGAGAAGACTGATCTCTATAGCACATCCTTGATTGTTTACATGGAGCCACCGTAGGAAAGCGATCCAGACACCCTGATGCACATCCTTGATTGTTTACAGCATGTAATTGTTCATTTGCACTGTAATTGTTCGTTCATTCACTGCACAATTGAATATACAAATTCTTCCCCTAGACAGTCCAGATTGATATCTGACAGGCATTTTTTCCTCGGTTCCTCCATACTCCAGCCAAATTTGGAGTAAAACCAACAAGACATTGACATATTTTGTTTATGGAAAAGAAAATTAAGACGAAGGGCAACTATCAGTAGGTGAAACTTGTGAATATGACATCACTGGACAGTAATATGGAATGAGATACACAAGTTTATTCAAATTGGATTCTCCTAATGTTACATCAGAATATATTTTGGATCGACGAGACAACAAGTCAATCACAACCTATGATCCATAAATTTTTACAATTGTGGTTCATAAATGTTTACAATTGTGATCCTTAAATCTTTATAATACACAACACAAAACTTCCTATGATCTTTCTCTTTATCTTCTATTGATGATGCCCAAGTGCCTGCTGAAGATGAGCACTAAGAGAGCTCAGTTTTGCTGGATCAGATAGCAACTGAGTCTTTTTAGTGGAACTTTGCGGAGGTGGCTAAGCAAAATCTACATTAGTCAATGCCTTGAGAAGCAACTTATCCCTTGAATTGAAGGGTCAGTGCCTTGAGAAGCAACTTATCTGTCACACTCGGTTATAACGGACAAAACTAAATGCAGCTTATGTGTGCCTAAGATATTCAACACATATAAGGATGTCACAGGTGAAGTAACAAAAGCAATATTTTTATAGAATAAACGTTAAACTCTTAGAGCAATTGATATATATTGTCTTCTATGAAGATATCTGCAATGAAACAGAAGCACTGGTGCCCAACAACACCGCAGGCAACCGACCGGGGGACATGCGCCTAGAACATCACAATCTCATCTTGATAGTCTTCAACATCTTAACTCACTGAGCAGCACCACACGTCGTATGGCATAGGCAAAATAGGAAGTGAGAGCACATGACGCGCTCAGCAAGTGTGAGAAAGATAATGATATGTAGGTTTATAACAAGAATAAGTTAACACATGGTATATTTGCATAAATGCAAGTAATGAAAAGATATTTAGACTCAAAAAGCATTAAATAATTAGGTCCTGGTACTCCAACGAATGCCAGCCAAGTGTCTAATTGATATGCTAAGCCTTACTCATATCGGCCTCATGTTTGGTATGGTATTTCTTGGGTTGTCGCTCCACAAACCGGTCCTTATATGTGACACTTAGGCAAAGGCTATCCAACAGGAAAATAACCAACAAAACCTAACATCTCTGCTTGGAATGTATCCACAAGCCCACTACATGATCCACTATTATCAAATGAACTCCTTACCCAAGTCCTAGGGTTCCATGTTACTAGAACAAGTTCATCATCACCATTGCATATCCACTAAACATATATATGACACTTTCCAATATCTCAAAAGCATGGCTAAGCATTGTACCCAAGAGACTCATATCAACTACCACTTGGACTTCAAGGAATGTAAAGAAAGAATTAGGTAAATCCCAACGTAGGTCACTACATTGCATGAAATTTTGTAAAACAAAACATTTAAAACATAGGTTCAATATGATCAAGGACACTTGCCTTTTACCCAATGCTGCTCAGTGTTGAAGAAACCTTGGTCTTGAAGTCCTTTGAACTATTTCGGAATGCTATTGACTAATTGCAGGAACTACCGATAAATAACACAAACCAAACACTAAGAACAACATACCAAATATCATCAAAACAATTTAAAAGCACTATAGTTGGATAGGTATGATTTTAGAAATATTTACATGCAAGAATCGCCTAATTCGGAGTTAAGATGAACAGAGAACAGCTTTTGGGGGATGGAGTAGACCGAAAAGGAGATGTTGATATACCGGAACTGTCTTCCTATGAGAAAAAGCTTTATTGCACAATCACTACGTCAGGCTTGACAACATTAGTGCGCATGATTCAAGAAGTATAGGGTTGACTAGACTAAGGAGAATGATGTGGTGCTGACTTGGCATGTTATGCAAACATCAACTTGGATTAAAAAAGGGATACGCTGAGATTTAGTCTCGACCACTCATGATTGATCAAATGGCCAGAGGTTGCACTTCTAGGTTAAGGGTACTACCGGTGACTCTCTGTAGTGGCGACGGCTTTGGTTTCGTTGGAGATGGTGATCAGACACGTGGCCACTGACATTGATGTTGGGGTTCAATGGTGTTTTAGCGAAACGAGGGGAGCATAACGAAGAACGCGGAAAGAATAACTCATCGGTATGGTTGGTTTTGGATGGGGTCATTAGAGATGGCGGCAACACAACAATGATTGCTGCTAGGTTTGGTGGTAACCGCGAACAGACGTAGCAATGAAGATGCTCGCATTACATTAGATTGGCTATGAAATTTGAGAAACCATCTGAACAAAGACGTTCATATATCCCAGGAACACAATTCTGTAGCATGGGTTTGGGTAGATCATCCCCTGAGAGGAAGAACGATCAGCGAAGATGAGATGGGTGATGGTTGCGACATGCTGTTGTTGGCAATCGCGTTCTGCTCGTGTCGCTGCACAAACGGGGATGGGCTCCTATGGTCTTGTAGAAGACTCGATGGGACACACTATGACGTGGTTGATGCATCCATACGACTTTTGAATTGACGAGGAACGCGAATGCAAATCTGGTGCGCGCGCAGAACGTGCCTAGAAACCAGACAGTGGGCATGTCAACCTTGATTCCACTGGTTTTGCTGCTCTAGTAGCCAACCTAGTTGGTGAGGGCATAGGGAACATCATGGGAGATGCAATGGTGAAAGGGCTTGGCGATTTGACCTTTGGTGAGCCAGGAACATCAATGCCAATAAGCTACGACGTAGCTGTCCACGACGGCGATGACCATGACAGTGTAGATCGGGCTTTAGCCAGGGCTAGGGCTTAGCTTGAGACTTAGTATGATGGTAAAAAAGTAGTAAGGGAGGAGAATAAAGGGTCCTCACCTTTCTTCAATGGTCGAGGAAGGAGAATTCACGGAGACGACGACGTAGTGCATCACAGGCGGCGGCGACAGCTCCGACGAACGGTGGCACACGAGCAGGGTACAAGTGGCGTCTAGGGCTTGGGTCCATGGAATATGGATAGGAGAGGGTGTGTAACTCCTATTTATAGGGGTAGGGGTGGCTGGTTGAGGTGGAGTCCAAGCCGAACACGAATCGGATTCGAGTTCAAGTTGGTTAGGATTTCTTTTTTCATACCTATCTATTCTGAGGAAAATATCTCTACCATCTGGACTTCAAATTGGACGTTTCTTAACTCTAACTTGTAGTACTCGAAAAGATATACAACTTTAGTATTCATTAGAACTTCTAAAACGCCATCTTAAGTTTCAAAAATCCATCACAAGATAAACTATTTGAACTCAGACTTATCTGTATAGCACTAATTTTGGAGGTCATAACTTCTAGCTTCATTATCCAAAAGGGGACTTTATAGGTTTAAATCAAAGCTTTCGACGAGACCTACAACTTTGGTATTGTCAAGATTTGCTTTTGAGACCGTTTTGAACTCCGAAATTTCATGGGAAGATGAGGCTGTCCAGGACTCCGCGAAAATTTACAGATTTTGTGGGTCTTTTTGTTGGACCTTCTAGAAAACATGGCTAAGAGTTTGGACTTGAGCAAGATTAGGCCCAAAGACACTTCAGATATATCTAGGGTTTAGAAAATAATCTTTTGTAGAGAAATTTAAATAGGATTTAAATTTGAATTTAGATTTGGATAGGATTTGAGAAAAAGAAAATATTGACTTTAAACAAGTATTTGGATAAGATTTGAATTGAACTAGAGAAGGATCAGGTATGATCAAAGATTGAATAGTGATGAATCCAAGAATTTTGAATTCCAACCATTAAGATCCTCAACTTATTCACTACCGAGTCTTGTAAAAACTTTTTCAAAATCTTTTTCACTCAAAACACCAAATAGAAAGAAAAAGAAAAAGAACTCTAATGCATTTACCTGGCTCCTAGCGAAACTCAACATGTAATGCACAAGAAATAATAACCCATATTGATTGATTATTTATGAAAATAGGTTTTAAACCTATTATACTGGTGAAGCTATTTAATAATCTTAGAAAATTTTAAAAATTTGTAAATTCTGAAAATCAGGGTGTTATATTATCCCTTGAATTGAAGGGTTCTAGTAGGATGGCCTCAGGAAAGTATATATCCTACATATATAACAATTGCAACAAGAATGATCATGGTCTGAAGAGTAACAAAATAAAAAACAAGATGGATTTCTCATTGCAGTCATATCCATCTTCTATCCCTGAACTGTAGCGTTGGATTTTTGCAATGTACAGGTTCCAATGTACTTGGCTCCCTCATTTTGCTAGATAGCACATGGCAAAATGATGCAGAAGGACATGCAAACAGAACATTCAGACACAACCTCGATTTGTGTTGTCTATAGGACATGGAAAAATTATGGTGTATAAAAATCTCACAAATTTTACACAATAAGACCTTGCTAGTAGCAGCATATCCTACCCGACTAAGTTTCTGTTGAAATTATGCGTTTCAAACAACCCCCAAAGATTCATGTGCAATCTAACAAGGGAAGAAAATAGCTCCTATCAAATTTGCACTACTACACAAATGATTTGGTAGGACTCCCCTGTACATACAGTTACTGTGGAGCCATCCGTGCAAATATTATTACAGACGGCTCTAAACAAGAATCGTCTGTGATAATGAGTAGATCCCTTCGGAAGGGGTAGGACGCTTTTAGTACAGATGGTTCCAAAACAGGAACCGTCTGTATTAATATTACAGACGGCTCTAATTACGCCGTCAGTAATATTAATACACACGGCTCGCACTTGGAGCCATCTGTACTAAAAAGAATATCAGAGACGGCTCCAACCAAGAGCCGTCTAAGAAAATATCTGAGGGGAGGCGGGACACTTTAGTACAGACGGCTCCGAAGATGAAGCCGTTTGTATTATTAGCAGTACATCATCCCCTACCTCTAGATAGAAGCAGAACAGTGGCGTCGGATAGTGAAGTGTTTGTACGCAGCTTTTGGAGATGGCGATTTTAAACAAAAAAATGTTAGATTTCGGTGAAAACTTGAAGATTCATTTGCATTTGTTACTCCAAGGTAAGTGTTATGCTTTATTTTGGTTTAGATGGTCTAGATTTTAGTTTGGAGAGCTAGCTAGATATAGATCTAGATCTTGATCTAGATTTTTTCCATATTATCATAATTTTGTTCTATTTATTAGATGATGTAGATTTGTGTTCTAATTTAGTCTTGAGAGATCAACTATATGTATATCTAGACTTAGATTTTTTCAGGATGACCTAGAATATATTAGTTGTTCTAGGTATATACGAAGCTCAAAGTATAGATGAAGGTTTAATTATGTGATAGTATAAATGGCTAGCTTTAATCTAGTGTTAATTTAGATAAATTTTGGATTTTTGGTATATAAACATAAAATTATCAATAACAATAGTATTTAACGGCAAGTTTTGAATTAATGTTTGCCCTTATTTTAGATATTCATATATATAATTAATATAATGGTAATAATTAATTATTTTCGAATTAATTGTCATTTGTATGGTTCATTCATGCATGCAGGCATGGTAGCTCCATTTTTTTGATGAAAATATTGGTTGCTCTATTTTATTAGGTTGATTTGACATTAATTTACTTCGTACATTGTAGATGGATCATGGCTGGATGTACGGTTCTCATACGAACCAAGAGTACCGTGATGGTGTGACGGTTTTTCTAGAAGCTACTGAGGAGGATCGATTGGAGAAGAGTGTTGAATTTATATATTGTCCTTGCTGCGATTGTAGAAACGAAAGATCCTTTCTTAGACAGAATGCAGCCCTACAGATCCAAGCGCACTTGATTATCAGGGGCTTCAAACCGGACTATACGAGTTGGACCAAACTTGGTGAAGAGCAGAATATGTTACATGAAGACATTGGTGTCGTCGAAGAATCTGAAGTCAACGTAAGAAGAGAAGATGGCGAGGAATTTGGTGCAGATGATGATGACTGTGGTGCTGCAGGCGACAATGATAGGTTGGATCAGATGCTGGCCGATGCAGATATGAACTTGAGGACTCAGAGAGACTTTAACAGATTCATGTGCTTGATCGAGGGCTCAGAGAAGCCATTGTTCCCTGGATGCAAACCGGAATACACAAAGTTGTCATCCGTGCTTGAACTGCTTAAATTGAAAGCAAGCGATGGTTGGTCGGACAAGAGTTTTATGGCGCTATTAGAACTCTTATCGGACATGCTTCCAGATGGAAATGAGCTGCCTAAAAGTACATACAAAGCAAAGCAGGTTCTTTGTCCATTGGGGATAGATGTAGAAAGGATACAAGCATGTCCGAACGACTGTATCCTGTACCGTAAAGATCTATTAGACTTGCAATCATGTCCAGTGTGCAAAGCATCCTGATACAAGCGTAAGAGTCAACCAGAGGACGATGAAGTGCAGAAAGGGATTCCTGCTAAGGTGGTGTGGTATCTGCCTATAATTCTACGTCTTAAGCGTCTGTTTGTGAATCAAAACGAGGCTGAATTGTTGTGCTGGCACTCGGAGGGCCGCAAGCAAGATGAAAAGCTAAGGCACCTTGCCGATTCTACCCAGTGGAGAAATATTGACACGATCTTCGACGACTTTGGTGCAGAACTAAGGAATATAAGGTTTGCTTTGAGCACGGACGGGATGAATCCTTTTGGGAAAATGAGCAACAGGCACTCCACTTGGCCAGTTGTTCTCAGTATTTACAACCTACCTCTTTGGTTGTGTATGAAGCGGAAGTACTTGATAATGACGCTGCTTATCTAAGGCCCGAAACAACCTGGAAACAATATTGATGTATACCTAAGACCATTCCAAGGCACTACAGTGGTCAAGAGGTGCACAATATGATTAAAGATATCGATGTTGTGTTTGGAAAGGGAAGTAAAGAATCTAAGGGTATTGATGGCATGTGGAAGAAGAGATCAATATTGTGGGAGCTACCGTATTAGAAGCACCTTGAAGTTCGCCACTGCATCGACGTCATGCATGTAGAGAAGAATAGGTGCGAAAGCTTAGTTGGTCTTTTACTTAATATTCCAGGCAAGACGAATGACGAACTGAACGCAAGGCTTGACTTGGTTGATGAATATCAGGCCCGAGTTGGCACCTGAGCCCTCTGAAAAAGGTAGAACGAGGCTTCCTCTAGCCTGCTATAATCTAAAAAAGGCCGAGAGAATCAAACTGTGCTGGTGCTTGCATGGTGTGAAAGTTCCATTCGGTTACTCTGCCAACATCTCAAAACTTGTTTCGATGCAAGATTTGAAATTGGTTGGCATGAAGTCCCATGATTGCCACGTGTTGATGACACAGATGCTTCCTGTTGCAATCCGAGATATCCAGCCAACCTATCTCCGAGACACAATCACCAAGTTGTGTTACTTCTTCAACACAATTTCTCAGAGGGTCATTGATCCCGAAGTACTTGATGATTTACAAGCCGATGTGGTGAAGACACCGTATCATCTTGAGATGTACTTTCCTCTGCGGTTTTTGATATCATAGTACATGTTATCATTCACCTCATGAGAGAGATAAAGATATGCGGCCCAGTATTCCTACATCAGATGTACCCGTTTGAGAGGTACATGGAAATTCTCAAGAAGTATGTACGGAATCGATCTCGTCCGGAGGGCAGCATCGTTTAAGGTTACACAACCGAAGAGGTAGTCAAGTTCTGTATCGATTACATTGAGCAGATCAAACCAATTGGTGTGCCCATGTCTCACCATGAGGGAAGACTGGATGGCAAGGGGACCATAGGTAGGAAATCAATCATTGCTAACTTTACCGCGTTATCTAAAGCCCATTTCACGGTCTTGCAACACATGACTGAAGTAGCCCCGCATATCAAAGTGCATAAGGACGTGCTACGCAGAGAGAATCCAGGCCGTACGGAGGCTTGGATCACAAAACAGCACAACCGCAACTTCAATAACTGGTTGGCAGCGCGATTCAGTAATAATAGTTCAACAGAGGACAATATTGGCTAGTTGGAACGATGGCCAAGTCACACAGTCATGATATTTGAAGCATACGACATAAATGGGTACACTTTTTATACCAGAACACGGGATAGTAAGAACACAGTACAGAACAGCGGTGTGCGCAGATGCCTTCCAGGATAAACGTCGTGGGGTATGTGCGTACTATGGGTACATATAAGAGATTTAGGAACTCGACTATGTACGTTTCAAGATCCCCCTCTTTCGGTGCCGTTGGGTCGCACTCTCAAGTGTTAAGGTAGACAAGTATAGAATGACTACTGTCGACCTCGAACGTGCCGCATACAAAAACGAACCATTTGTACTCGCCAAGCAAGTTGTCTAGGTCTTTTATGTGCAAGACCCGGCAAATCCAAAGCTTAACGTAGTGCTTCAAGGAAAAAGAAGGATTGTTGGAGTTGAGAATGTCGTGGATGAAGAAGAGTACAATCAATTTGATGAGTACCCTCTTGGAGAAGGCACCGCCATTAACGAAGAAGGACTTCCGACCGGGGCTGCTTGCTATCTGCGCATCGATCATCAAAAAGGGCTTATTGTTAATGCTGTTTGATGTTACTCGATTATTATGTACCTATATATTGCAGTGTAATATGTAACAATGAATGTTATGATTTTACTTAAAAATTTCATCTCATTAATTTGGATATTACAGATAGTACATATTTAATCATAAATTTACATATAATTTTTTTCTCATTTGGATTTTTATGGATTATTTATGATTTTTGCAAGCTTCAATGTTTTGCTAGAAAATCAATATTACAGACGACTTGTTGTTATGACCCGTCTGTACTAATGGTAGTAGTACAGACGACTCATATTTATGACCCGTCTGTACAAATTTGGCTATAAATAATGTTTCGTCCAACCCGCGCCGCACCAAGGGAACCCTAGTCGCTCGTCTCCCTCACCAGCGACTCCTCCTTGGTGGCTCCCTCCCGGCGGCTCCCTCCCGATGACCTCCATTTCCGGTAGCCCCCTCCCGGCAGCTCCCTCTCGGCGACCTCTATTCCCGGCGGCCCCTTCCCGACGACCTACATCCCGGTCGCCCTCGTCCCTCCATTGCGGCTCCTCTCGGTCGACCTCGCCCTCCATGTCTGGCATCCAGAGCACGTCATCGAGGCTCGCCTAGTTCCACGCCTCCTCCATGCAACGCTCCTCATCGAAACCCTAGTATCTGTGCTGATTTGATTGAGGTGTCCCTACTGGTTCATCTACAAATTGATGGTGGTGACCAGATGCAAAAGTGCTGAGATGTATGGAAATTGATGGTGGTTCTAGTTGCTATCATCTTGCTGGTTGGTTAGCCCTTAGCCAAATATTGCTACTGCATTCTGGTCACCACTTTCGCATCTCGTCCGAACACATATTTATGCCTGTGTGCTCTGGGCAATATTGTTGGTTATGCTTGTGTGCTTGATGATGATGAAAATTCACTGAAAACTGGGCATTTAGTTTAAGTACAATAGTCGGAACTTGTAAACTTCTCTATTGCATTGCTATCTCGAGCAGGTTGGAAGGTGTTGTGTTGAGACTCTTTGTGCAGTCTCTGTGTACTGAGTTCTTTAGCTCAGTAGACTAATGACTGAATTTTTGCCAAGATAATGACTGAATTTTTGGCAATAATTAACTAAAACTGCCTGTGTGCTCTGAACAATATGGTTGGTTATGCTTGTGTGCTCGATGATGATGAAAATTCACTGAAAACTAGGCATTTAATTTAAGTACAATAGTCGAAACTTGTAAACTTCTCTGTTGCATTGCTATCTCGTGCAGGTTGGAAGGTGCTGTGTAGAGACTCTTTGTGCAGTCTCTATGTACTGAGTTCTTTAACTTGGTTGCATTCTTTCTCTCGATCTAGGAACCTGCAGTTCTGGATTTGTAGCTATTGTGATTGATGGAGCTGTAGAATTGATGGTATACTCTGTTTCATTTTTGTACTTCTGAATCTGAACAATAGCTCTTTCCAGAAACCTTTACTTAGCTTCAGAGAATATATGGCAAGTTCAGTTTCTAGGTGTGATCTTAGCTATATGCCCAGTTCTTGATGTGTTTCATGATCAGCTTGGGAGCAGAGCTTTTAGTTCTGGAGCCAGCAGTATAGATCAATCTGAGAGCAATTTTTTTCACTCTACCAACATAATGTTCAGTACTGTATTTTTACATACATGATGAATGATCTTGCTATTTATGCACTTATGGTTCATTACTGCAAGTTCATATATATACTTTATGTTATGTTGGGCTCTTATCATATTATGTATGAGGTCAGTGAAGTTCAGTTTTGTATTCTCTGTTTCATTTTTGTACTTTGGAATATGAACAATAGCTCTATCCAGAAACCTTTACTTAGCTTCAGAGAATGTATTTACTTCTGAATCTGAACAATAGCTCTTTCCTTTTCTTTCCTCTATTTCTGTGAATAATCTTCTACCATTATAACAAGTTCCTAATAAGCATGTGATTTTTTCTATTTTCAAGATGGCGTCTGGAGATGAACGCGAACTGCCTCCAGCATCTTCTCGTCAACAACAAGAGGGGGTCACTTTTCAACGAGATGCCGATGCCACTTCTCAAGAGCAAACAGAAGAAACTAGGACGCAGAAGTGAATGCGAGGTGGCCGAGGCAAAAACCAAATGCCCACGGGTCACTACACCATAACTCACGTCAATGAGGCAGGCATGCCAACACAGCCCCAGCAAGCTCAGCCGGCATTCCGTAGAGCATGCGCCTCACTCGGATGGACAAGGGTCAGGATAACCTACCTAAACTGGAAGGCCGTGCTGCAGAGCGAGAAAAGCTTCTTGTGGGAAACAATTAAAGCCAAATTTGACTTCTTTAAAGAGTGCTCCTTGGAGAAAGTGGAAAGACAAGCAATAGCCAAGATGGACAAGGCTTGGAAGACCTTCAAGAGTGAGTTGTATAATACATATGTGAAGCAGGATCTGGTTCCCAATAATATTGCTTATGGGTATTTGGTAGATTAATGGGCAGAGTTTGTAGAGAGGTGCCAGTCTGAGGAATTTCAGCAACAGAGTTAGGCTAACAAGATGCGCCACTCACGCAACACTCACCTCCGTAGGCTCGGCATTGGTGGGTACGTGCGCAAGGAGTTGGACTGGGACGAGGAGGATGAGCAGGCAGGTCAAGAGAACCGCTCCACACCATTTTCACAGATCCCGAGGAGGCGGGCCCGGAACTGGTTTCGAGGAAGGGCTGTATGCTCGGTCGATGGTTCCGTCACCTTCAGGAAGACAGAAACCGAGCAAGTGGCCCAAAGGATCCTGCAACTTCCGGAAGAATCCACTCAAGGATCATTCCATCCATATCAAGAAAAGACATACTAACCGTGGCTTTAGGGAACAAAGAGCACTCAGGTCGCACGCGTGGCATAGGTGTTTCCGTTCCATGGAAGTTGGGATTCCCTGATGACGCTGATTCATATAGGAACCAAAGGAGAAACAAAGCTGAGCACGATGCAGCCGAACGTGAACGGATGAGAATGGAGATTGTCACTACGGTCAAAGCAAGGACGCAAGAACAAATGGATATGCTTGCAAAAAGAATGGAACAACGGGTTGAGGAGCGAGTACAGGCAATGAGGTAGCTGGATGTAGCCACAACACGTGAATATCCACCGGCTTAGCACTGGAGTAGCTGCGCATCTGCACTAGGCAACGATCCAGATAACATGCTCGATCAACAGGACTTCCCTATCAGCGAATTTGAAGGTAACACTCCCGACGACGACATTCCAAAAGAGGTCCCGAGCGAGAGATACCCCGTCGATGATATAAAGGCAGCCACTAAGTGCAAGCATCATTGAGGGCAGCGCGGGAAAAATATAGTCAACATGGCTTACGAACCGGCAGTGATAAGGGCATCACTGTTGGCTGTTGGCTTGAGCCAGCAGTGATGCCCTGCTCTATCTTCACTGCCGGTTTAATCCACAGACCGACAGTGATAGCAGGGCATCACTGCCGGCTTGTTATATGAGTCGGCAGTGATGTCTCAACTATAAAAAAGTTGCCCTCTCCTTCCCCAAGCACGAGCACACAACAGAGAGGAGCTCTGTTTGCTTGGTGGCAGCCATTTTTGGTCACTAAGTTCTTAGTGGCTTCAAAATTTTGAGGAATCCTCATGCCCTAGGTGTTCCAAGGTATGTAAGTTCATCTCCAATGCATTTCTAGTTGAATTTTATTTGCTAAATTGCTCTATATTTTGAAAAGATGGAGATGCACCTATGGCCATGATGTTTTAAGACAATGTAGATGCAATTATATCTCATTTATTATAGGGAAGCTTCAATTAGTAGCTTATGGTGGAAAGTGTCTTTATTATTGATTTACATTAGCTATAGGTTTGAGCATATTTATTTTTTAATTAATTTAGCAAGCTCCTATATAGAAACTTTAGGTATGAGCGTATTTATTTTCAATTTATAATGAATTAGAAAAATTAGCCATGATATTTAGGTATGTTGCAAGCTCCAATTATATTTTTATATTTTAATTAATTTGCATGCTCGTATATGAAAACTTTAGGTATGAGCGTATTTATTTTGATTTTTAATGAATTAGAAAATTTCTCCATGATATTTAGGTATGTAGCAAGAACCAATTATATGTTTTATATTTTATTTAATTAGCAAGCTCCAATATATAAACTTTATGTATGAGCTTTTTTTTATTTTTACTTAATTAGTCATACAAAAGGGTTTAATAATAAAGAAAAATTCTAGGGATGGCACCAATTACTCATCGGAAGCGTACGTGAAAGCATACAAAAGGCGGCTTCTCTAACCTGGGCCAATTGCCGATAGGAGATGATGAGGTAATTTATTTGTTGGTGATCGCAAAATTTTCTAGATGCTATGAATTTGGATTCACAATAATGATATAATTGTAGATAGACAGAAGATGGATGTACGATGCGAGCCGTGTGAGCGCAGAGTACAAGAACAGCGTGGATTGTTTCCTGGTACAAGCCGTGACGCACAAGTCAAATACACAGTCTCAATACATGTGTTGTCCATGCATCGATTGCGAGAACAAGAAGCGGTTTTCCACCACCCAGCAGATATATTCCCACTTGATGCCAAGGGACTTTATGCCTGGCTATACTCGTTGGACCGAGCACGGTGAAAATGAGATCATACAGGAAGAGCAATACATTGGCAGAGAAGATGAAGACTTGTGCACCGATATGCTGGCTGACGAATACACTGATATGCCCCCTACTGGAGATACATTGGTCAATGATGATCTAGACGAGATGTATGCCGATGCCAATGATCTGGAGCAGATATTGTGCAATGGGGAGGGGAACTTCACCAATGAAAAAGCGAGTTTCAAAAGTTCCAGTGTATGGTAGAGGACTCTAAAACACTGTTGTTCTTGGGCTGCGAGAGTGAGAACACAAAGTTGCGTACATTGCTTTCACTGCTAGAATTGAAGGCAAGCAACGAGTGGTCTGATACAAGCTTCACAGACTTGTTACTGTTCTTGCAGAATTTGCTTCCATAGGGAAATGTGCTGTCCGAAAATACATGCATGTCCAAACGATTGCATGTTGTATCACAGAGAGCATGTAGACTTGGAAGCATGTCTCGTCGGTGGTGCATCATGGTACAAGCGTGACCATGATGATATCGATGGTGAAGGAAAGAATAAAAGGCCTCCCATCAAAGTGATGTAGTTTTTTCCTATAGTCCCCTAGTTGAAGCATTTATTCACAAAAAAAAGGCATGTCGAATTGTTGCGGTGGCACGCCGAGGAACACAAGGATGATGGAATGCTGAGACACCCCGCTGGGATGATGGAATGCTGAGACACCCCGTTGATTCTACGCAGTAGAGAAACATCGATAGGAAATACAAGGAGCCCTTTGCAGAAGATGTGAGGAATATAAGATTTGGGTTGAGTACGAATGGGATGAATCCATTCGGCAACAAGAGCAGTAGTCATAGCACTTGGCCTATGACTCTATGTATCTACAACTTTCCTCCTTGGTTGTGTATGAAGCAGAAGTACATTATGATGCCGGTGCTGATACCAGTGCCGAGGCAACCTGGTAATGATACCGATGTATACCTGAAACCATTAATGGAAGATCTTGTAATACTGTGGAACGATGGTCTGCAGGTATGGGATGCATACAATCGAGAGAACTTCACCATACGCACAATGTTGTTCGTAACAATCCAGGATTGGCCTGCCCTTGGAAAACTATCGGGTCAGACTGTTAAAGGCGACTGTGCATGCGTGCATTGTTTGGATGAAACAGAGAACTTGTGGCTGAATAATAGCTAAAAATGGTGTACCTAGGTCATCGTAAATCTCTTCGCAAGAATCACCCGTACCGCAGCAACATGAGAGCTTTTGATGGAAAAGTTGAGACTCGATAGGTACATGAAATGGTAAAGGGACTTAGGGTTATCCTTGGAAAGGGACGCGGGAGTACACCGGTTCCAAAATCTACTCTGAGAGCTCCTATGTTCAAAAAGAAATCTATTTTTTATGACTTAGCTTATTGGCTGGATTTGGTGGTTCGACACGCAGTCGATGTCATGCACATTGAGAAGAATGTGTGTGATAGCTTGATTGATACGTTAATAAACATACCTGGCAAAACAAAGGATACACTCCAAGCACGAAAGGACCTAAAATGTTTGAAACTCAGACATGATCTACATCTCGACAATATGGAAGAAGGAGACTAATATCTTGGTCCCGCTAGCTACAGTATGAGCAAGATGGAGAAAATTGCAATGTGCAAGTGCTTGCATGGAATCAAAGTTCCATCGGGTTACTCTGCCAACATAAAGAGACTAGTAAACATGAAAGATTTGAAATTAACTGGCATGAAGTCTCATTATTGTCATGTGATGATGACACAGATGCTTCCAATTGCAATTAGAGGTATTCTGCCGTCGAAGGTCCGAAACCCAATCATAAAGCTGTGTTTGTTTTTCAACGTGATATCACAGAAGACCATCGATCCGACCAAGTTAGATAAGCTACAGGAAGACGTGGTCGAGACTCTATCCAAGCTTGAGGCATTGTTCCCTCCATTGTTTTTTGATATCATGGTGCATCTCATTGTTCACATTGTGAAAGAGATACAGATTCTTGGCCCTGTGTTTCTGCATCAGATGTTCCCTTTCGAGAGGTTCTTGGGAGTTCTGAAGAAATATGTTCATTACCAAAATTAGCCAGAAGGCTGCACGGCCGAGAGCTAGGGAACCGAGGAGGTCATTGATTTCTACGTCGACTACATGAATCTCAAATCAATTCGTGTGCCTGTATCTCGCCATGAGGGAAGGCTACAGGGGAAAGGGATGATAGGTGCAAACTCATTTTGCACTAATGACCCCGTTTCATTCACGCAAGCAAATTTCGTATTTCTGCAACAATCAGTTGTAGTGGACCCATATGTCGAAGAACACTAGAAGATGCTACGCACCATAAACCTAGGTAAGCCCGATGTTTGGATCGCGCGAGAGCACCGAGATCATTTTGGCGCCTGGTTACGTAGACAGGTGATGTATAAGTAGATAGAGTGTGCTCAGTTTCAGCACAGCTCATAGTTCACCCAATACCAAGTTCTGTCAATGCGAGTGCAACATACATGCCAAAATGACATTGCTATATACAACCAAGGTTGGCAAGCAATCAACACTGTGAGAAGGGACTTGATCTATTACCAATTTAGTCTATTAACAATGCAACTATGATACATTATCATATAGTTCTACTTCATTAATCACAATGGTGTTTTAGCACAACTCATAGTTCTACCAAGTTCCAAACTGATAGCGGTCGGCGAGGAACCCAATACCAAGGAGGGCGGGGGATTTACCTTTGCTCTATCGATTGGTGAGGCGGGCGGCCGTGGACGATGGCGGCACGAGCGGGATGGTGGTGTAGGGAATAGAGACGGCGGTGTAGGGGACGTAGGGGACGGAGACGGCAACCTCAGCTCCAGGACAGGGACGGTGGGGCTCCGGGGATGGGGACGGTGGGGCTCCGGGGATGGTGAAGTCAGGGAGGATGCGGCGGGGACGGCGGTGTCGGCGAGAAGCCGACGGTGTCGAGGAGGCGGCGATGCTATGGAAGGCACAGGCAAGGCTCAATTTTTCTAAGTGTCAGAGGGCTGGCGTCGAGCAATATAATATAGGGGAGGGCTTTCATTGCCGGCTCAATTCGAGCACCGATAGTGAAAAGGTACCTTCACTGCCGGCTCAATATAACGACCAATAGTGAAAGGGTACTTTTACTACCAGCTCAATTTTAGCGCCGGCAGTGAAAGGGTACCTTCAGTGCCGGCTCAATATGACAACCGGCAGTGAAAGGGTACTTTCACTGCCGGCCCAATAACTTCACCGGTAGTGAAAGTTGTTTCACTACCAACCTAATATGTCCACCGGCAGTGAAACCCCTTTCCCTGCTGGTGGCTTGGGGTGCAAAAGAAATTTCAAAGTTTCGCTCCCGCGCGAAGAGACTCAAACCCACGAATTGCATAAGTAAGACCGAACAAACCGCTGCGTAATTTGTACTATCTATACTTATTAACATTCTGTTGACCTAAAATCCTAATACATATTTATTCAAATTTGAATATAGGTAATTCAATATAAATTGAAAAATAAATATGCTCATAACTATAGGTAATTCATTAAAATTGAAAATAAATATGCTCATAACTATAGGTAATTCATTAAAAATAAAAAATAGAAATACATAATAATAATGCTAGCTTGTGCTATTGCTAATTAAAAATTAAAAATCAAAAATCAATATGCTCAATAATAAAGATATCTTCCACCATAAACTAGAAACTGAAGGTTCCATAACAAAAGTGAGGTATATTAATTACATCTAAAACAAATTTGTACATAGTAATTAATACAATTTAGCTACTTTTTCTTAATGATTCACCCTTCATTATGATCATGGCGTACATAGGGAGGTTCGTCGGTGTCTTCCATGGGACCAAGGTCGACATCCACTCTAAAAGGAGGTAGCGCGTCGAATTGATTGTAGTCTTCCTCGTCAACAACATTCTCCACTCTGACAATCCTTCTTTTTCCTTGAAGAACCACGTGGCGCTCCTCCTTGTTAGCCGGGTCTGGGTCCTTTACATAGAAGACTTGTATAACATCGTTCGCAAGTACGAATGGTTCTTCTCTGTATCCAACAAGTTTTTGGTCCGCTGTAGTCATACCGCACTTGTCGATCTTCACACCCCCTGTGAGTCTGACCCATTGGCACCGGAAAAGAGGAACCTTTAACACTCCATAGTAGAGCTTCCAGATCTCCTCTACGAATTTTATAGTAGGTCTCCCTATTTCCATTGCAGTCGTAGGCATCTATACGGACACCGCTATTTTGCTTGGTGCTCTTATTATCTTTAGTTCTCGTATAAAATGTATAGCCATTTATGTCATATTCTTGGAATATGAGGATTGCAGTTGACGGTCCGTGAGCCAACATAGTCAAGGACAACCTCCAAGACCCGCAGTATCCCAAGTGAGAGTGACAGGTGGCCCCGGTGGCCTGTGCTACAACTGTGGGCGCGTCGGGCACTATGCACGTGATTGCCCTTACCCCAAGGCAGGAGACGTGGTGACTGTTCCAAGGCCACCACCCGCTCAATCTACTCCACAAGCGTCCCAGGCTACGCACGTCCCCAAGCGTGGCCGAGTGCGCCTTGTCACCAATGAAGGAGCTTAGGAGGATGACAGCATGCTCGTCGGTACGCTACTTGTGAATTCTCATTCCCCAGTTGTTCTTTTCGATTCTGGTGCATCCCATTCATTCATCAAGGAGGGTTATACTTTGAGACACAATATAGTTATCGAGACCTTACATTCTGCCTACCATATCGATGCACCTGGGACTAAGTTAATAACCAATCAGGTTGTTCCTAAGGCCAAGATTCTCATTGAGGAAGTTCAATTTTCTGCAAATTTGATCTTGCTGGATACTAGAAGAATGAACGTAATTTTAGGAATGAATTGGTTAGCCAATATAGTGCTCAACTTGATTGTGCCAAGGGAGTCGTGTTTCTCAAAAGTCCAAGGGGTGAACGGGTTTCTCTTCACCTTGGAGAGGGAGGTCTCCACCTATATGCTCTAATGGTTGCCACAGCCACAGATCTCCTAAATATTCCTGTGGTTTTATGAATTTCCTGATGTCTTCTCAGAAGAACTGCCAGGAATGCCACCCGATAGAGCAGTAGAATTCTATATTGATCTTGTTCCCGGTACAACCCTAATTTTGAAGAGGTCATATAAGATGTCGCCAAATGAGTTAGCAGAATTGAAGACGCAAATTCAGGAGTTGCTTGCGAAGGGCTTCATTCGTCCGAGCTCCTCACCTTGGGGATGCCCGGCGCTCTTTGTCAAGAAGAAGGATGGCGCTCCGTGGATGTGTGTTGATTACCGTCCTCTGAATGAGGTCACTGTCAAGAATAAGTGTCTGCTTCCTAGGATCAATATTCTATTCGATCAGTTGACCAGTGCCCGGGTCTTCTCTAAGATTGACTTGAGATTGGGCTACCATCAAATCAAGGTCCGATTGGAGGGTATTCCAAAGATGGCTTTCTCTACCCGTTACGGTCTTTATGAGTTCACTGTCATGTCTTTCAGCTTGACTAACGCACCGGCGTTCTTCATGTACTTGATGAACACAGTCTTCATGGAGGAATTGGACAAGTTTTCCATAGTTTTCATTGATGACATTCTTATCTACTCCAAGACTGAAGAGGAACATTCTGAGCACCTCCGTGTTGTCCTTGGCAGACTTCGAGACCACCAACTCTATGCCAAATTCAGTAAATGTGAGTTCTGGCTCAAGGAGGTCACCTTTTTAGGGCATGTTCTATCCGAGAACGGTGTTGTCGTTGACCCGAGCAAGGTGCAAGATGTACTCAATTGGGTTCAGCCCAAGAATGTCACCGACATCCAGAGTTGTCTCAGACTTGCGGGCAATTATCGTCGGTCCATCAAGAATTTCTCCAAGATTGCTAAGCCCATGACTGAGCTGTCGAACCAAGGCAGCGCGTTCAAGTGGTCCAGTGAACGTGAATCAGCTTTCCAAACCTTGAAGAAACTGCTCATGACCGCTCCCGTGCTTGCTCAGCCTGAAGTGGACAAGGGTTTTGATGTCTATTGCGATGCTTCCCGTATAGGCCTCGGATGTGTCCTCATGCAAGAAGGCCAAGTTGTTGCTTATGCCTCACAGCAATTGAAGTGCCATGAGGAGAACTACCCAACCCATGATTTAGAGCTCGCAACAGTTGTCCATGCCTTGAAGATCTGACGCCATTATCTATTGGGAAATCTCTACCGTATCTATACGGATCATAAAAGTCTCAAGTACATTTTTACTAAGGCCGATCTGAATATGAGGCAAAGAAGATGGCTTGAGCTGAACAAGGATTATGAGCTGGAAGTACATTATCATCCCGGCAAAGCAAATGTGGTTGCCGATGCCTTAAGCCGAAAGGCTCATTGTCATTGTCTTATGATCTCGCCCAAGGATTCCACCCTCTGTGATGATTTTCGAAGACTTGGTTTTGAGATGGTTTCGAAGGATTGCCTTTCCAACTTGGAGGTGAAATCAGTTCTCATCGACCAAATTAAGGAATCTCAGAAGAAGGACAAGGGCATGGAAATGATTTGTGATAAGATCAAGGAGGGGGCAAGCCAAGTGCTTTACCTTGGACGAAGAGGGTGTCTTGAGGTTTTAGAAGAAATTAGTGGTCCCTAAAGTTCTGGAGTTGAGAAAGAAGATCCTGTATGAAGCTCATGATTCCTTGCTATCCATTCACCCAGAGAGTACCAAGATGTACCAGGATCTCAAACCCAGCTTTTGGTGGACTTGTATGAAGCGAGAGATCACTCGATATTTAGTTGAGTGTGACATCTGCCGAAGAGTGAAGGCCAAGCATCTTAAGCCAGTCGGTACGCTTCAACCCTTGGCCATTCCATCCGCTGCGTAGTTTTTCTTTGTGTAAACTGCTGCAAATGGTTGCATGCTTAAGAACTTGTAATATAACTAATTACTCGCTTTTTTAAGCTATATTGCGATATACATGTTGAAAAGGCATGTGTTCCGATCTTGGGCATGAAACATGTGCCGGCACTACCGGGATGGTATTCTGGATAATCATTGAGGCTGTATTTATTAATATTGATCCTCCTGATGATTAATTATATTATTGTTTGGACGGTTCCTTACAAATATAGGCCTCCATCTTCGCCTTCTAGAACTGAAAATCAACTCCATCGAAAACACAAGGTTTTATGGAATACCTATCTGAAGCCGTGTTTCCAATTACCGATTAAGATCAATTAGAAAGGAATAAGGCTCTGATACCAATTGTAGGATCGAATATGCGAAAAATACTCAATCAGAGGGGGGTTGAATGATTGCGGAAACTAAATTCAAAGGTTAACTCACACAAATCAAATCTCGATTTATACTCAGTATTCCACTCGAAACAGAATGTACACACTCCAGTAAAAATGATGTACAAAAAGATCTGCTGGTTGGATTACTCTCAAATATTGTCAAAAGAAACTAGATTCAAATATGAAACTAACCCAACAAGTATTGAGTAAATCAGATATGTTGATCAATAGTTATTCCTGGTCGAAGTAGACTGTCTTAACCAGTACCGAGTAGATCAAAACTTAGTCGAGTTGACAAAAAGCTACTCGAGAACAAACCAAATCCACTCGAAATTTTCTCAGATCAAACACTAGAAATTCTAGCAAGGTTTTGGATAGATTAAACCAAGATGAAACTTGATAAAAGCACAAGATTAAACAAAAATGAAAACTAAACATGCAGAATATAGAATATAGAGAAAATTCTGAATCAGCAACTCATCAACTTACGAAACTTGGTTTTCATTGCATAGATGAGTTTACAAGATGCCTCTCCAAAGCATCCAACAAGTATTTTCACAAAATCCCAAAACAACTCTCTCTTGAGTTTCTCTATCTCTCTTCTACGTTCTGCACGCTTCTACTACCCAATACAACAAACCTCTCTATTTATAAGGTAGCCACACGCACAAACGTGATTGAATCGAACTACAACTCCCTGTCGTATTCAATCTGGTCTCTATCCTCCTCTAATCACAAGAGGACAAACAACTTCTGCTAATTAAGCTAATTAGCCAACAACTCTTACGTAATCATGCATGCACATCTCCCATGCATACATGCATATACGTAACCAACTCAGAGTCAGTCTCTGACACTAACTCTTGTCTCAAGTCCAGCCACCACACGACTCCCTTGTCTGCTCCGACTTAAACAGGAATTAGTCTTCACGTCCTCTCACGATCATATTACATCCTACATCCATCACGAAGCCTTGTCTCCATATGCATTGTTCTCTCAGCTCAAACGTCCTGCATGACATCCTCAATCACCACGACCTCAGTTCCTCCTGAACCTAGTTGCTGAACTTCAATTCCTCCCTGAACTTAGTTCGTTGATCCGTCATCGACCATGTTCGTCTTCGAGCAGCACCTACACATGAATCAAAAAATAATCGAGTACGAGCACAAGTCCTTCCCAACTTAACTCGAGATCAGTTCACGTAACACACACCAACTCCAAGCAAAAACAACACGCTAACATAAGCATACCCAACTAATGATAGTGCATCAAACCAGCTATGCTATCCAAGCACATCTTAGCAACTCATGAACATCAACCTAATGTCATTATGCTAAATCACTTTGCTCTACCAATTTCATCAATCAAACCAATTTTTCATCACATGATGTCACAACGAGAATGCAAGCCCCCAAGCATTATGGTTTTAATTGCAATGTGGTTATCGAGTAAACTCGAACCGCCAGGTAGGTGGGCATTAAAAGACCCCACTCCCACTTGTACTCGTTTTCACCGCATAATTGATTTGACGCGTCATAAGGGCTGGCCATCCCTTTTTGCAAAGACAAAACAAGCCATAACGCCATCATGACTTCCACCAATGAGCTATGCACCCAAGGCAACGCCATCATTTTGGATCTTGATGGCTACGCTTACACAGTGCGACCCGTTTTCCCCACTATAAATAGAGGGGACTTGAAGCCTTTTATCTGCACCGAAGAGGAATGAGGATGGTGGTGATCTCGACTGGATCATCGACCAAGCCGCCATCAAGGCCTTCAGCGATGAAGCCACAGTCGCCTTCTTCGTCGACAACTGACAGATCGCCTTCATGCCAGGCAAAAGACCACTCGGAATCACTAGTGCTGGTTAGCAGCTCTAGCAGGGCCTTCGCCTCGGCCACTTTTCCTGGCCCTTATGCTGGTTGACAGCCGATTCCTGGAGTGATCAGCTACCGCTCAAGAGAGGAGTATAAAAGGTTCCTTGACTCATTCATGGGCGAATGAGGGTCCATACGCTTCCAAACTTTTGGAGGTGGTGGATCTTCACTATTTGCCAGAGCTAGGTGGATCCTTTCTACTAATTTTGCGCTAGCCACATAGATTAGAGGAAAAGGGAAAGATTATGTAATCGAGTAGCTAATCAAATTGAATGTAATCGGCTTACCTGTAACCTACCTTTTCCATGAATAAAACTTTTGGAGTTGGTTGATGTTCCACAAGTGCTCGAGTATCTCGCCGTTTGGAGTAGAGAGTCGTACTGATCTAGGTCGAGTGACTTCGAGTACTATGTAAGGTCCTTCCCACTTAGGTGATAACTTGTTGTGCTGGGCTTGTTTCTACACCTTTTGTAGGACGAGATCCACAGCAGTGAGTTTTCTAGGCTGAATTCTCTGGGTTTGATATCTACGCAACGCCTAGTGAAACTTAGCCGCTTGAATAGATGCTCGATCTCGGTACTCCTTGAGTAAATTTATGTCATCCGCTCATAATTGCTCCTACCTTTCTTCGGAGTAACCATCCACTCGAGATGATCCAAACTGCAACTCAATCGGAAGCATCGCTTCCGCTCCATAGACCAAGAAGAACGGAATTTCACTGGTGGCTCTATTGGTCGAAGTACAAACGGCCCATAGTACTGAGGGAAGTTCTTTCACCCAACGTTTCGAGTAGGCTTTTCGTCTGTCGAAGACCCGAGTTTTGATGCCCTCTAAGACTATACCATTAGCACGCTCAACTTGACCATTACTCTGCCAGTGAGCTACTAAGGCAAAACAAGTTTTTGATACCAAATTCTTTCCAAAACACAATAAAGGTCCTGCTTCTAAACTGTCTACTGTTATCCGTAATTATCCGATGCAAAATGCTGAATCGAGTAATTATGCTCCTCATGAACTTCCTGCTCGCTTCTGCGGTTATTTTTCCTATAGGTTCGGCCTCTATCCATTTGGTGAACATGTTGATATCTACAAATAGGAACATGTAACCACCTTGGGCCCTTGGTAACAATTCCTAGATAGCCAAGCCCCAGACAGAGAAAGGCCAAGAAAGAGGAATTGTTTGAAGAGCTTGGGCTAGTCGAGTGGTCTTCCTTCCGAAAAAATGGTAGCTCTCGCACTTTTTGACTAGCTCGGCAACATCCTGGAGGGCTGTCGGCCAATAGAATCCCTAACAAAAAAAAAATCGACCAAGTTGCGAGAAGACGCATGATTACCACACATGCCTCCGTGGATATCGAGCAGTATTTTACGACCCTCTTCCTGAGTGATGCACTTCATCAAGATTCCATTACTACCCTTTTGGTAGAGCTTGATGTTTACCAAAACATAGAGCTTGGATTTATGACAATTTTCTCTACAGACGCATCATCATCAGCGATGTCTCAACCCTCGAGATAGGCTTGGTATGGAGTCATCCAAGTTAGGTTGTGTTCGAGTAGTGCAGAATCTGTGTCTGCGTGTTCTGCCTTGCTAACGTGGCCAGACTGCTATTCAGGTTGGGCAGCATCCGTTCGCTGAACTGTCATGACAGATGGTTTAAGGAGTTTCTCAATGAAGAACCCTATGGGTACTGGTGCTCGAGAAGAAGCGAGTCTAGCAAGTTCATTCACAATAGAGTTATCACTACTTCTGATGTGCGTCACTTCTTGCCCTTCGAACTTTTGCTCGGACTTTCGTACCTCGAGTAAGGAAGTCGCCATGTTGTCGTCTGAGCACTGGTACTCTTCTTGAACTTGGTTCACGACTAGCTGTGAGTCCCCTTTCACAAGAAGTCATTTAATTCCAAGCGATGTAGCTATGCGGAGGCCGTTCAGCAGTCCTTCATATTCTGCAACATTGTTAGAAGCTTTAAAATGTAATTGAACAACGTACCTGAGTTTGTCACTCGTTGGAGATTTGAGTACAATGCCAGCCCCCGCACCCAGGAGCTTGAGCGATCCATCAAAGAAAAGCGTCCAATGATCTTGGACCATGTTTGTCCTTGTTTCTTCAACGCTTTTCCATTCGATGAGGAAGTCCGCTAACACTTTGAATTTCATGCTTGTTCGTGTTGCGTAGCTTACGTCGAACTCATTTAGCTCTATCACCCATTGTGCGATTCATCCAGTAGCTTCTTGATTGCGTATTACATCCTTCAGCGGGTATGTAGTCATGACGGTAATACTGTGCACTTGAAAGTAGTGCCATAATTTCTGGGAAGACATCAAGGCTACACATATCAGCTTTTGTACTTGTGGGTACCATAGCTTAGGATCGTGTAGAACCTCTTTCACGTAGTAAACAGGTTTCTAGACCTTGGCCTTTCTCTCCGGACTTCCCGTTCAACCACCAGTACCATACTTACAACTTGTGGGGTAGTTGCAAAATACAAAAAGAGATCCTCTTTTTTGTTAGGCGGTGTAAGGATTAACGGAGATGATAAGAACCTTTTTAAGTCCTAGAAGGCGTGCTCCACTTCTTCCATCCACTCAAACTGATCTTGTTTCTTCAATAGCTTGAAGAAAGGCATCCCTCGCTCGCCCATCTTGGAAATAAATCGACTAAGAGCAGCAATGCATCCTGTCAGTTTCTGGACCCCTTATAGTGTTCGAGGTGACCGCATCTAGTCAAGAGCCTCAATTTTGCTCGTGTTGGCCTCAATGCCTCGACCTGACACTAGGAAGCCGAGAAGCTTGCTAGACGACACACCAAATGAGAACTTTTCAAGGTTGAGCATCATACGATACTTCCTGAGGTTGCGAACATTTCTTTGAGATTGTCAATAAATGCATTTCCAATTTTGATTTGACTACAACATCATCGGTTTATGCTTCTACATTGCGTCCGATTTGGGGTTATAGATAATTTTGAATACACTTTGATACGTAGCACCAGCATTTTTCTAAACCGAAAGCATCTTTACGTAGCAAAATACACCGAAAGGAGTAGTAAAAGCTATTTTCTCCTCATCCTCTAATCCCATGCTAATTTGGTGATACCCTGAATATGCATCTAGAAAACATAGCAACTCGCAACCTGCCATAGATTTGATGATCTGGTAGATGCGCGAGAGAGGAAAAGGATCCTTGGGATAAGCCTTGTTGAGGTCGGTGAAGTTGACACATATTGTCCATCTGCCATTGGCCTTCTTGATGAGGACTGGATTTGCGAGCTATGTAGGATGACGCACTTCTCGAATGAAGCCCTCCTTTAGGAGCTTATCGACCTCCTCCTGGATGGCCCGCTTCCTATCTTACCCCTGTCATATTGGACGGTTGCCATGCGAACATGTCTTGGTCTTCCTGGAGGAAGGTGATGAGCTCGAGTTCCTATTTAAAGTCAGGATTGGCCCCAACCTTAACCGTCTTGGATGGTTCAAATGGGTCGAGGGGCACTGCCTTGATGCAACCATCGATCTTTTTATTGCTGACACCGTTGTTGGTCTTGCCTTTGGCGTGGTTAGATTTAGAAGTTCCAGAAGACTTATGAGCCCAGAATCTTTGGCCTCGACAACACCTTGGTGCCTTTGATGCTTAGAATTTGTGTCCTTAGGAGTGATGGCTACTTGACTGAAGTGTTCGACCATATCCAGGCTTTGCTTGTCGCATTTCACCGCTACGCCCTGATCTCCTTTAACTATAATGGCCCCATTGGGACCCGGAATCTTGAGTGTTTGGTAGGCTAGTGAACCATCACCATGAACTTGCCCAGCATTAGGCCCCCTAGGATCACATTGTATGCCGTCTCGAAGTCTGTGACATCAAAGGTCAACTTTTTTGTATAGAAGTTGTCGAACGTGCCAAATGTGACCACCGGCAGCTCGATCTGGCTGAGAGGCATGGTCGATGAGTTGGGAGTTATGCCGTGAAAAGGCTTGACTCCTGTCTTAAGCTCTGATCCCTGAATTCCCATCTTGTCCAAGGTTTTGGATCAAATGATGTTGAGTGAACTACCACCATCGACTAGAGTTCTGGAAACTTTGATGGTCGGTTGAACCACAACTGGGTATCGACCAAGATGTGGTACCACGGCTGGATGATCAGTTTGATCAAAGGTGTTCGGCTATTCTGACCACTTGAGATATCGAGTGAGTCCAGTTAGGGCTAGGTTGACTTCTCACTCGACCGCCTTGTACTGCCTTTTGGACTCATACATGGCGGATCCTCCGAAGATGTGTGCCAAGCTGTGGTTCAGCCTCGTGGAACTGGGGCTCATCACCCTCAATGTTTGACTTAACCTGCTTATTACCATGCTCAGCATTTACCTTGATCTTTTCATCAAGTTTCTTCTTGAACACAAAGCACTCATCGAAGTCATGCTGGTTGCTCCGATGGATGGGACACCACTTTCCACCACTTAGACTGAGGTCTTTTTTGTCCCTAGTGTTGTGCAATTTGCTCCTTTTGACCACAGCTATAGTTGTATAAGGACCCATGTTCTTGTCACCTGGCCTGTTCTTCTTTCCTCCACTCTTCCAGGACTCGGGTTTGTCCTTACCAGATTGAAGGTTTTTTTAGCGCACACCTATGCTTCTGCTCGTTTTGTGCACTTATCGGCCAACTCAAAAATCTCTTTGACCGTGCGGATCTTCTGAGTAGCTATCTTTCCACGCAAATCTGTGTCCTGAACACCTCGTTTGAAGGCGATGATTACCGACTCATCGGAGATGTCTGGGATCATGTCACTCTTGTCGCTGAATCAGTGAATGAAATCTTGAAGGGATTTGTCGTCGCCTTGGTGCAGCTGGTTGAGGACGTTCTTCGTTCCAAGGCACTCGAATGTGCCTTGAAAATTGGCTATGAACTGAGCCTTAAGTTATGCCCACAAATGAATCGAGTTGGGCAGCAAGTTTAGCAACCAGGACCTTGCGGGTCCATCAAGGGCAGTTAACAGGTAATTGGCCATTACTCGATTGTCACCACCGGCTACTCGAATGATAGTGGTGTAGATCTGCAGCTACTCGTAGGGATTGATCTTCCCGTCATACTTCTGGATCGAGCCTGCTTTGAAATTCTTGGGCCACTGAATTGACTGGAGTTCGCGTACAAAAGCCTCACAGCCCCCGTTGAACTCTTCAGGAGGAGGTGGTGGAGGAATATCACACCTGTCTCTTCGAGCAGGGGAGTCATGTCGACCATCTTGTCCTGTAGATCTGCGGTCATAGTAGCGATGATCATATTCACGGCATTCATCACATCAGTTTTCGATCACAATACATAGATCATGCTGGTTGTGAGGAATACGGTTCCTCATATCTTCCTAATTTTTGCGCCTATGGATAGGGCAGCTATAGTTTGGCCCACAATATCATATTCGGGCTTGACCACCTGAGCTTCCCGTCTGAGATTGCTCTACTCAAGAGCGTTCCCGTATGTGGCTCCTCGAGGCAGGACAGTTCCTACCGGGGGGCCTAGAGTTGTGGGGATTGTTTGCTCGAGCAACTTGAATCTGAGCCGCATCAAGTAGGATCTTGACTTGATTGACCTAGGAGTCAGTGGATTCGTCGGATCTAATTCTAGAAGGGATCTAAGAATCAGATGAGCTCTTTGCACGTTAGCATCTAGAGTACTGAATATGTCGCTACCGAGGCTCGATTGCGGTTGAGTTGATGAAGCCTCATGATGACTATTTGGAGGGAGCTTGTCCCTTAAGCCGTGGGCTGTCATGGGTGTAGGTACACCTACCGGAAGTCATCGGGAAAGGCCAGGGGCATCTGCCTTCCTGTGGTCCACCGGTGGAGCATCGTGTCGGGTGCACGTAAGGATCTAGATTCGGATGTTTTGAGTGGTAACTCGGCTCCAGTACAGTTCGCAACGATGGTTGTCGCTGGATCTCCAGGAATTTTTGCGCCATTGTCGACCATGGTGTTTGGATCTATCGCCATTGGGTCAACTGGTGGGGGTTGTCGCCTCTAGCCATAAATATGAATCTATCTGTTCGGTAGCTCTGGCTAGCATTAGAGTCACCATCGCCCCCCTCGTCACTGTCAAGTGTCCATATAGTGGAGAACATTAGGCTCCATGGGATCCCACTCGAGATATCCCACCTCGCGGTATGCATCCAATGGTTAGGACTCGAGGGTACTGGTGTGGATCAGTACACCTTGATCATCCCAACAGAAAACCATAGTTCCAAAGATGGTTTCTGAGCTGACGGGAGGGGACTCGAAGATGTCCACCGTCGACTTGAAGTGGTCATAGAAGCCGGTGTCGGAGAATCCGACGTAAGAGTGAGCCTGAGGTATGATTAATCCTACAAAATAGAAGAAGGCCCCTACCTGGTATGCCAACTGTCGAAGACTAGTTCCCAACAATATGTCCGTAAATTGACTGGGTACCTTCAAGTGTAGGGATTAGTCACGACATGAGACAAATGATGTATATAGGTTCCATCCTTCGATTAGAGTAATACCCTATATCCTGTGGGGTGTTGCTGCCGTATATTGATGATCTCGAGTACAAGTAATGTGGCTAAGACTATTACAAGGAGCTGATTGGATCTAATCTATCCTAGGGCTAAAGTTGTCAAGTAGCTCCTCTGTTGGGGTCTTGATGCTTGCCTCTGTCTTTTCATCGTTTTTTTCCTCTTCTCTTCCCCCCAGCCTTTCCGCCTTATATAGGGGTAAGGTACCAACTCTTATCCAGCTGTAGTCGATATGGAGTTATCTTCCTTGACGTCCAAATAGATAGATTTGTTTTGAATACTGATCGTATCAAGTTTGGTAACCAATCTAAACCGTCCTAGTATGTACTTCCTTGATTCCTGGTGTATCAGGTACCGCTGATTCGATTCCATGATATTTGGAGCTTCTGAATGTGTGTCGTATATACCCTGTCTGTGTATGATATACTCCTTATGTGCATATGCCCCATAGTTAAGATATTCGACACCTTCATGAGGCAATGAGAACCAAGCTCTTATATAGCATCGCATACCACCCTCAGATCAATGGCCAAACTGAGAGGGTGAATAAGATCTTAGAATATATGTTACAGGCTTGTGTTATCATGTATGGCCAGAAGTGAGAAATTTGCTTGCCATTTGCAGAATTCTCTGACAACAACAGTTATCAAGCAAGCATTGAAATGTCACTATTCGAACCTCTCTATGGCCGAAGATGTCGAATGCCATTGAACTAGTCTGAATCCATCGAAAGAACTTTTCTAGGTCCGGATTTGATCAAAGAGGCAGAAAAACATGTTCTGACTGTTTGCAAGTGTCTCCTCACGGCTCAATCCCGATAGAAGAGCTATGTGGATTGTCGTCGGAGAGAACTTGTGTTCGATATTTGAGATTTTGTGTATCTCAAGGTGTCCCTACTCAAAGGAGTCTAATGCTTTCAAATCAAAGGGAAGCTAGCACCTCGTTATGTGGGACCATTTCAAATTGTTGCCCGACGTGGAGGAGTGGCTTATCAGTTGGACTTGCCTTCGTCCCTATCTGTCGTTCATAATGTTTTCCACATCTCGTGGTTAAAGAAATGTCTTCGTGTTCCAACCAAAGTGATCAAAGTTGCAAACAAAGAGTTGCAACCGGATCTTTCTTATTGCGAGTATCCAATCTGCATCCTTGATGAAACCGAACAGAAGACGCGACGCAAATCAATTAAGTTCATCAAGGTTCAATGGAGTAATCACTCCGAGGATGAATCCATGTGGGAACGAGAAGATTGGCTTCATGCCAATTATCCTAAGTTCTTCTACAACCTGTGAGTGTTACCTTTGTATTATTCCTCACAGTGTGGCCTATTAATATTCCCCAAATCTTTTTCTTACTACGCAAATCACGAGGTTCCTAGAGTCACCGTATTCTCCCTGACTCGTACCGAATCTCAGGACGAGGTTTGTCATGTCCTAAAACCATAATCACATAATTAAGTCTAATTATGCATCATTAGGGTCATGATTAATTTTGGGGCAATTTATTATAGCACATCATAACACTTTGATTTGAGTCAATCGGATGAGAGAAAGAAATTTGGGAGAGAGAAGAATAGAAAGAATTCGCAGTGAAAATGGACTCTTTCTCTAGCATGTGGGCCCCACCAGGCCCACTCTCTCCTTCTCTCCACTTGGGCGGCAGCCCACTCCCTCTCTCTCCTTCTCTCCACTTGGACGGCAGCCCACTCCCTCTCTCTCCCCCCCATTCCACTCTCGTACTCCCTCTCTCCCTCAACCGGCCAAGACAACGAGAGGAGCTCCCCCTCTCACTCCCCTCTCAAGCTCTCTCTTCTCCCTCGGATTTCTCCCTCAATAATCGAAGCCGAGGTATGCATGTGCTATCCACGCATTCCCTAGCTCATGAGGTTCCCATCTATCCAATATATTTTCATTTTCCCGAAGGATTTGAGCTGATTTTGATCTCTTTTGGTGTTCTTGGTTGAAGAACGAAGAGCACCGGTGTTCCTCCTTTTCCCTGTGTGATTTCCTCCGTCTCCTTCGTCATCTAGCGAACACTAACCTCAACAAGGACCCTTGGGTAAGTTTCCTAGGCATCCGTGGCAAGAATCCTCAGTTTGGATGGTTGGATTTTGAATTTTGAGTTAGGATTGTGAAGTTCTTGAATTCTTGAACTTCGGAGCAATTTAGAGGATTTGGGTGAGATTTGTGTTAGGAATCGAGTTGTTAGGTTGTGGAATGAGTTCTTAACTCTATAAACTCTCTCAAACATGTTCCCCTTTGGTTGGGAGAGGCTCACAAATCAAATCAGCAGTTTTTCCCCATGAATAATTGCGTTCTGCAAAACTCCAGACAGTCCGGATAAAAATCCATAGAGTCTGGATAAATATGGAGTCTCCTGAGAATTTTTTGGAGACTCCATAGTCTAGAAGTCTAGAGAAAAATCTGGAGACTTCGGAGTTACTGTTGATCAGGCCTTTTCTTCTGTGTTTATAAATTGTAAATTTCATAATTAGTTCATTCAAACTCCAAAAAATCAGGAAATCTGTTGCACCGTATGAGTATGAACTACATGTTAAAAATGTTGGAACTCAAGCAAATACTTTTGCTAATTAATTAATTAATTAAATGTGTTTTGGCTTGATTAGATCACAGTTAATTAATACCATGTCCCAAAATTATGAAATCTCATGAACAATTCATGTTATGATTAGTGACATCTAGGAAAGATGTTTTCTTGCATTATAAAGCATAGTTTATGGCATTGTATCATACGTATATTGTGGCATACTTTGTTGCACTTCATTCACGATCATCATTGCATGCGTTCTTGTTTAGTTGGCAAAGAACCGGTCCGTGACCCGGCCGCGGTTTAAGACAACGCCAAACTCCTCGAATTCTGTGAGTGTTGTGCGGGTATCATTAGGCGGTCACCTCAACAGCAAGGCAAACATCTAAGCAAACTTCTCCCATTAATTTGTACCATATGCGTCATATGTGATAAATTACGCTTTATGTATATTATGCATGAGTTCAAGTCGATGTCGGGTTTATGATGGGTAGAACCTATGTTGATGCACTAATTCTCCTGTGTTGAATAATTTTTGATCCGTATCCTTGTAGCCTTGTTTTAATATGATGTTATCTAACTTACAATGTCATCCGTGATGCTTAGCAAGTACTTAGGTCCTCCGTAGAAGTCGAGCGGTGAAATATGTCATTGTTCGCGAGCATATGCTATAATTAATTATACAATGATCATAATGATGGGTTGATGGTGTTGGTTGAATGAGTGGTGAGGATGAGACGAGATGTGGACGGTGTTAGGGGTGTTTGTCCTACCCAGATCTGGAGTTCCCCTAGGTAGGTAGGTAGAGGGACCCGGACACTGTAGACCGCTTGCATCGTTTAAGCACTTATTATTGCAGTTGACTTTAGCACTTTCCGTGCTTACTACATGCCACATATGGGAACGATAATCTGATTGCTTTGTAGTTGTGGCTTTTTGGCGTGCAGATCGATGGTGTCGGGCATGAGGCCAGTTGGGGTATCCATTTTGCTCTAGGAGTAGTTCTGGATGCCCCCGCACCTATCGACGCATGATCAAACAGTCGGGGCTTATTGGAAAAGGTTGACATGAGTAGCCCTTGTATGGACATATGTGGTCATGCAAGCCGTATGGTTCTCAAGTCGTGTAGGTAAAGGAGTACCCCGTATAGGGTGTAAAAACATTTCAAAATACCGTACTCTCGGTCATGAGTATACTTTTGTCTACTTGTTGCAGTTGTTGAGGTTATGAATGTGGATTGAGGTGGTTGATGGGTTGACATGGTGCTTTACATATATTATTCTTATGGTTCCGTTTACATATATGTTCCATTGAGGCTTATGGGTTAGATAGTCGTGTTGGTCAAGTATAGATGCTCACACATGTTTATATCAAATTTCCCGTGTCAGGACTACTGGGATACTAGCTGGTTAATCGTTCTGATATTGGGCACAAAACACTTGACGAGACTACCGGAATAGTATTCTGGTTAATCGTTCTGATCTTGGCACAAAACACATGCCAGTTAATCGTTGTAAGTCATGATTAAGTAAATGATCGACTTTATAATTAATTAGAATACTGTTTGGACGGCTCCTTACAGTGTGGCATCAGAGCTTGGTTTAGTGAAGTAGCCTAAAAATACTTAGGACGTAGGTTAGTAAGTGTGTCAAACCCACTAAAGCAACCCACTAAAGTTTCTTTTATGCCTTCTCATGGTTGATATGTATGAACTTGCTATACTATGCCCCTAAGTGTAACGTATGCTTGAGTGATGCACTTGAATTGTTTGTTTATGCATTGTGTGGTTTTCTTATTGTGATGCATTTGTTAATTATGTTGCATCAACGTGTCCTGATAGCGGCAAGTATCAGGGGCTCAACCGGTGCGAGGTAGGGGCCCAGTGTGTTTTGTACAGTGATGGTACGGAAAATGAATATGTTAGCAATAACATATGAACATCCACCATACGATGGTAGTTATGGTCGTCTACCCATGTGATGATTAAATAGGGTGTCCCGTAAGGAGAAGGTACAGTAAGTGAATACGTGGGCAACCACGTATGAAACATCGCTTGTGCGGTGAGCTGCACAAGCACCATTCACGCAAATACTTATTATGTTCCTGCGAAAGGTGATGTATGATATATGTTCAATTGAGGCTTATGGGTTAGGTAGTCGTGTTGATCAAGTATAGATGCTCACACATGTTTATGTCAAATTTTCTTTCATATATGAAGTTTACTTAACCATGTGGCCTTTTCTTGCTAAGATACAAATGCATAATCCTTGGAGTTGGGCTATGTATAAGTGCTCATTATGGATTAAGTCTTGCAAGTACCTTTGTACTTACGCTGTTTTTTCAGGTACTACCAGCAAGGAGGAGTTGGTATTTGGCTACTTCACACCCGCCGAGGGTGGTGGCGGGAATAAGTAGGCAACTACTCGGAGGTTGCGCTTTTGGGGTGAAGCCTAAGGGCTTATGGCTTCACCCATCTTTTGCTGTCTTTAGCCTTTGTTTCTGTTGCGTGGTTTCTTTTGTTGGTCAGGAGTTGAACCTCCTAGCTCTCTTTTACTATAAATTATAATAACTTGGTAAATGCTTAAGAAATTGTAATTTAATGTTAATTACTTGCTCTTTATTATGCTATGTTCTGATGTTAAATGTTGGAAAGGCATGTATTTCGATCTTGGGCACAAAACATGTACTAGGACTACTGAAATAGTATTCTGGTTAATCATTGAAGTTGTGATTAAGTAAATGATTGACTTAATAATTAATTAGAATACCATTTTGATGGTTCCTCACACCTCCACGCATGACCCTTGCAATGACGGTTCAAGTGACAAGAAGTCTCATCATCAGAGAAGCTGAAGGGCTCACTCCGGCTTCTGCATGGACTCCAAAACATGGTTCCTTTGCCAGCATCTCAACGGCCTCCGGCCATGACATTATCTACACCTCCGAGCTTTACCGCTTCCATTAGGCTCCGAAATTGTCACTCATGGTTAATACTTGGAGACTCCTCGATGGATGGAAGCTATGTAATGGGATATCCTGACTATGATGCTGAGTTGGAGCTAGTTCCTTTTACATCTTCTCACCCCTTCTCACCTCGGGCTAGTGAAAGAGGGGATACTGTTGGGGGAAATACCCCAGCCCGCAGACATTGCTAAAAGTTCACCACTAGGATCTCCTATGGAGCCCTTGAGCTCTGGATCCAGAGTAGGAAGCTTGGCTTCTGGAGGCCACAGGCCCCTCTGGTAATTGTCCCCCAAGATAGGAGAAGAAGCCATCCTCCAGGGAGATTGGGGGTCATCTCTAAGGACCCCCGACGCCGCTGGTCTTGTTGGCCTCCCGGAGCCCTAGTCTCTCGGAGCCACAGCCCCGTGGAGCCCCAGTCTCTTGAAGCCCCATTCTCCTGGAGCCCTGGCCTCGTGGAGGCCCCTGTCTCCCAGAGCCTGGAGGGAGGAGCCATCAGACCTTGGAGAAAGATCAATCAGAGGGGGCCCATTAACCGTCCTCCACCTGCAAGGAAGTGACCTACATTTAATACGGCACAAGTAGAGATCATCCTGACATCTTGGCAGTTCGGCGCTGTAATAGGCGACTAGCAGAGTACCATACCTTTAGGGCCACTTGCACCACTATATCGCCATAGTAGATAATATCTTCTAAATTAAGGGCAAAGGTATCCCACCTAGACCCATGCTATGTGATTCAACCGGCTCTAGGCCCCTGGCGTATTGCGATATTTGTATCACTGTAAGGGCATACCTGTACATCTGCACGTTGAATGGCCCTATAAATACAAACCCTTGGCCATCAGGCCAAGGGACCAATTCTTTTTACCATCAACATATTTGGTGTTCCTCCCTCTCCACTTCTTCTCCAAGCTTGAGCCACTCTTGTGAGTAAGCTCTCACCGCACTTGTTCGTGCAAAGTATCTTCTTGCACCAACAGTTCTAATACCTAAAACTTCAAAAATCTGAAATAGTAAGCTTTAGACTATATGTTGGTTCATTCTGAAGATTCCATAAAATGGAAACCAGAACCAAGCTAAAAAATTTAGCAAATATGGAGAGAGAAAAATGTGAACTTTTTATTTATTATATCAAATGCAAAGTGTTCCACTGTAAGTAGTCTAACAAGTGCCTAGCTAAGGTTGGCATAGCACCAACAGCTTCCATGACTTAGAGACAAGCCTTGCATCTTTATGTTGATAGTTTGATTTGGTTTAGTTAGTTGCTTGGATCTCAAGTTTGCTTTTTTTTTTGATGAAACAGTAGGATTGTCCCCTACTGGTTATGTATTAAATTTAAAATAAAGAGAGAGTAAAAAATAGATTACCAACCAAAAACAAAAACCAAGAAAAGCCCTAGAACAATTATTCTAAAGAAGCAAGCCATTGACACATGTCATCAACTCTAGAACTTTTAGCTCAGTTAATTATTCGAGCGAAATCTTGCTTGAAAAAAATGCCAAACTGCTTGAACAGTTGGGGGCGAATCATTAAAAACTTAGTCATTTTGAATTACCCAGATGTTCCAGCACATGATTGTAATAATTTCTATCGCAAAAGGTATAGCAAGTCTTCTCTTGAAGATTCTGAAATTCTAAAACAGACTAACATTGGGGTTGGACTAGAGATTCAGCAATGCCCAGCAGTTCCTAGCAAAATTGCAGTAGAGGAAAAGATGAAATCTAGTTTCTTCAAGCTGCCAAAGACATAGATCACAAGTATAAGATGGGAGTGTCATATTTTTCCGTCGCATAAGCTCTCTTGTATTAAGCCTATCTTTTAGGAGCAACCAAAAGAAAACTTTATGCTTCATTTGAGAAAAAGTTTTCTAGTTCCATTAGAAGATCGGAAGAATAGGTCTATGTCCCATAAGTTAAATATAAACTTTGCTAGCAAAGAAGAGGGCACTTCCCTAAATGTAAGTCCAAGTATCATTATGAGAAGTAAAGGTAAATGACAAAGGTGATCTTGAAGCCGCTAAAACTGCTGATAATCTTGAACACACAGGGGTAAATGAAAAGACTCAGTTAGATTATTCAGATGAGAAACATGTTGAAGAGTAATTTTATCATTTCTAGCAAAAGAGAAGAGCTCAGGGAAAGAAAGAGAGGGAACAAAACCATTCCAAATATCTGACCACGGGAGAACTAAAGATCCATTTCCAACAATTGGTGATGCAATACCTTTATAAATATCCAGTAACTTAACTATATCTCTCCACCAAAAAGACCCTCTTCTAGAATTAGAATGTAAGGTTCCAGTTTTGTAATAGCTCTCCCAGAGTAAAATATACCCAGGGTAGGTCTTTCTTGTTGAAAAACTTATGAAGGTTCTTGAGAAGCAGAGCATCATTATGAGTTCTCAGCTTTATGAGGCCTCCTGTTTAGGTCTACAGACCATTTCCCATGAAGCTAGCAGTGACTTTTTACCAATCAAATCAGACACCCTCCATAGACAATGTCTTTTATAATTATCAATTTGTTTTATAACCCCCGAAGGAAGCCTGAGAGTGCACATATAGAAAGTGGGTAAAGAAGAAAGAACAGTATTCACCATTTCAAGATGACCAGCTTGGGATAAAAGAGTAGAAGTACAAATAAGCCTTCTTTTCAGCTATATTGATTAGAGGAAGAAAATCTCCCAGATTGGGTTTTGTATGACCGAAAGGTAAACCCAGATAAGTGAAGAGAAGACTTCCTTTTTGACAATTGAAAGTCTTAGAAAGAATGTTCATTTTCTCATCCAACACATTAATAGGAACCATGAATGACTTTGAATAATTGACCCTTAAACCTATAGATTCAACAAAAGTATTGAGCAAAGCTTTAAACACAAAGAGTTGTCTGGAGCAAGCTTGAAGGACAAAAAGTGTGTCATCAGCATATTGCACAATAAGGAGATCCTATTTAGCCCCAATTTTTAGAGGAAGATGAAGGAGACCTAGATCTTTAACTTTATTTAAAATGCTTTGTAGAAGATCTAGAGCCAAAAAAAAGAGGAGGGGTGAAAGGGGATCCCCTTGCCACACCCGTCTTCAAAATCCAATTTCAGAAGAACAATCTCCTTTTTAGAATAATGATAGAGATGTGATATTCAAAAGACCAAGCCAAAAAATTGGCCTCTCCTTGATGAACCATATTGATTTTTGTGAATAAGTGAAGTAATCACTTTCTATAGTCTGTCAGCCAGAATTTTTGTGATCAGCTTAATGGAGGAATTAAGCAAAGATATAGGCCAAAAATCTCCCACAAGACTTGGGTTGTCTTTCTTCGGCACAAGAGTGGTAAAAGAGCCATTGATGCTTTGAACATTTATATTTCTCTCCAAAAAATCCTTGACAAAGACCATAAAAATCATGAGCGATGATAGGCCAACACCTCTTTAAAAATTCCCCATTAAAACCATCCGGACCGGGAGACTTATTTGAAGGAAAGCCTGCAATTATCTTATCAATCTCCTCATTAGAGAATGGAAGATCCAACCATTCAAGATCATTTCCAGGGAAGTAGACTAGCTAAATCGAAGTGCATTTTTGAGAAATCTAAAGAACCCAGACGATCTCTATAAGCTTCCCATAACATGGCAGCCTTCTCATCATGAGAGGAATAAATTTTCACAGAGGCATCTATTAGAGACATAATAGAATTTTTTCTATTCTTGATAGTGGCATTCACATGAAAAAACTGTGTACATTCATCCCCAAACTTAATCCAATTTAAGTTACCCCTTTGTTTCCAATAAATTTTCTGCAAACAAGCAAATGAGCTAGATGCTGATGAAGTATATTTCTGAAATTCCATTTTTGCAACGAGAGATCACAGAAATCCTCAAGTGTATCAAGCAAAAGAATGATGACTTTAGTATTGGAAATAGTAGAAGCCAAACTTGATAGATTTTTTTGCCAACACCTGAAAACTCTTCTTAAATTTTTGAACTTGGCTACAATACTTTTTGCTTTGTCAGAATGACTCCTAGGAATTCACCAACCATGCTATAGAATCTATATAAAGTGCTCATGCTCAATCCAATAATTCTCAAATGTAAAGATTTTAGCACTAGGGATATCAATGCTAATGCTCACAAGACATGGCACATGATCTGGGGTTTCTTTAGAGAGAACAGTGAAAAAAGTATTAGGATAGGTTGAGGTCCAAGCACAAGAAGTGAATAAACAATCCAGCCTAACTTGGAGAGGAGAGTGCTGATTATTTGACCAAGTAAAAGATCTCCCTTTAAGAGGAAGTTCAACAGGGCGAAGATGACTGATAGCATCATTAAAACTGAGCATATCCCTAACATTCCCACCTAGCTTGTTCCTATCAGAGTGAGATCTGTAAAGATTAAAATCACCCATAAAAAGCCAATCCTCCTCATCAGGCAAATCAACACTTTGGAGCTAGTCTAGGAATTGGGCTTTCCCCTCAGCTGAACATGGATCATAGATATTGGTGAGAAACCACCTAGCCCCCGAGTGAACTGAACAAAACTCAATAGAAAGAGCAAATTCGTTGGAAAAGAGATGATGACCCAAGAAGGGAGAAGATTTCCACACAATTAAGAGCTCCCAGAGGCTCCAATGGCTGGCTGGTACTCAAAACCATCGAAATGCCAAGGACAAAAATTCTTGATAAAGGAGATATCCAAAAGTTGCCTTTTTGTTTCTTGAATACAATTGAGATCACATTGAGTTTCAGAGATCTTGCTTATTGATTGCATTCCATTTTCCATCCACATTAATGCCCCTAATATTCCAACACAAAATATTCCATTTTCTATTTACATTTCTTGCTTGCTGACTCATTGGCGCTAAAAGGAAGAAACTTGAGGTTGCTATCCACATGCACATCATGGGGATAGTTACCATTAAGGTACTTGTGCATTAACATAAATTCCAAAAGCACTTCACTAAAACAAAAGATTAAAAGAAGCACATCTCTAGGATGGCCAAAGACTAAAAATGCACCACTATCATCTTCACTTCTTGCTTGAGAATCCATTTCCACCATGTTTGCTTTTCGTACTATTTTCAGCCTTCAAGGAGCTGCCATTAGCATAAGAGTCTTCACTGGAAGAGGAAGCTTTTGAGACCCCAACTGGTTGATTGGGCACTTTTTTCTTGCCAAGTCTTTCTTCAATTAGCTTCGAGGGGTCAATATTGCAGAAGGACTCCCCCAAGCTCCTTATCACCTTAAAAGAAATACTAGGACGCTTAATGGAGCAGGCATAACATTTTTTATTAGCACAAGATTTTCTTTTAAAACCATCAATCATAGATCTAATTCGATTGCTTCTTCTCACCTTAATTTCAATGATAGGTTAAGCGAGGGCCCCAGAGGTTCTGTTCCTCTTGGGTGAAGGGGTTTCACCCAGATCCTTAGAAGTCAATCGAGCTTGATCTTGACAAGTTAGTTCTTCAATCTAAACATAGGAGTTGGGAACCAAAAGATCAACAGATTCAGCTTTATTCAATTGAAAGAATTCACAGGCCTTTGAAGCCAATAAATTTCTCACCTAGTCATAATAAAGAGGGGAAGAAAGAGACATTGCAAAAAAGGGAGCCCATCCCAAAGGAAAACTTAGAATTGAGATTAGAGCCCATTGGAGATCAAATGGGCCCATACAGAACTGCAACCAGCAAGATCAAAAGGGGTCCCAATACAGTCAAGAGTATGATGGAAAGTTTCAAATGCAGGGTCTGCAGATAGCCCAGTTGCATGCTGTATGACTCTAATCTGTAAATTTGTTTGGACCACTTCATTTTCTAAGTTCTGGACTTGTTGCAAAGAGTTAACTGGTTGGACATCTATTAGTTCATGGATCTGAATGTCATCAGGGAGAAAATTTGGAGGATCAACATCCACAATTGGATGATTATGTTGGGCCGAAATGGCCAAAACCAGAGGATCATTAAGATCAGGGACAACTCCCAAATTTTGAACCGAATTCGCAGAAGAGCCAGAAGCAGCTGAAACAAGTGAAAGAGAAAGACAGACTCCACTATTATCCAGATCATCATCTTCTTCTTCCTGTAAGTTTAGCAAAATGGGAACTTGATCATCAGGGATTTGATAACCTGGTAGAGGAACATGACCAGCATCTTCCTGAGCATTAGCCTGTATAGCATCATTTGGAGCCAAATTAAGATCCCATAGATGAGCTTGCACTTGAGGGGGAGGTAAAAGCAAAGCTATCCCTTGTGCCACTGGGTTATGAAGCTGATGGAAAAAGAGATTAGGTCCATAATTGCCATTAGGAGGTTGATCTTCATCTTGAGGGAGAACTCCTAAGAGATTCTGCTCCACAATTTCACATTGGACAATCCAAGAGAAGCCCTGAAACCCATCACCCTCTGTGATAACAATGAACTGAGGAACATCCTGGAGGTCTGTGACTCTTGCTTTGATCAAATTGTGGGCAAGACAATCATCTTCCCTTTCCCATACCAAAAGCTTTCCAAATGATTTAATTGTACCTAAGATATGCTTAGTGCTCCAATAATCCAGAGGAAAACCAATAAGCAATAACCAGCATTCTCTATTAAAGTTGATAGCTCTGTGATTAGGGCCTGCATTATGATTCACAAAAGTGAAAGAGCATCCGACATGTGGACCATGATGAACAAGAGCATCCTGTTCACTAATTCTAGTCAAGCAAACAAAAGCCGACCCTCTACCAGAAGGGCATAACTGAATTTCTTTAACTTCAACATGCCAATGCTCAACCAAAAACTGCAAAAGACATCATGAAGGTTCTCAAAGTGAACCTCACCTTCCGGAAATGGCGAGATTGAAGCAATAGCCACATCTTCGTTAACTCTATCCGTAGCCACATCAACCACTGCTTGAGCAAAAAGCTGTCTATTCTAAACCTCTTGCCTTGCAAATCCAGGAACTAAGAAAGGAGAGGGATCAATAGCATTGAACGCCATTTGGAAGCAAGGCTCAAGAACGACGAGTGGCACGATCTTCTGAGACGCCAAGAAAGCCCTAAGCTCTATATTGGAGGGAGAAGGCAAAGAAGGAGGCCTGGCACCAGAAGGAAGGCCAAGAACCACTAGCCCAAACTCACGAAAGAGGAAACGAATGTGGCCCCACTTGAGCCGGCCCTAGCAGTCAGAGATTAGGCTTAAGGAACCAACTTTTCTCAGGATTGCCATTCTAACTACTTCTGTTAATTCCATTGGAGAAGCCAAAAGAAGCCAAAAATGAAGGAGGAACTAGAATACCCGCAGGAGATGGATTTTGATGACAAAAAAGCGCAACATGGCCCCATTTGAAACACTTATGTAATTTAATCTAATACGAGCAGGAATTACGTAAATGATTAGGGGATAAACACCTTGTGCATCGCTGAAATCTCGGCTTGAATGAAGGATCTGAGAAAACCTTATTCAGATTTGAATGCGAAGAACCTAGATTGAGACATGATAATCTAGAAAAAAATTGATTTCCTAGGGAATTTTAAACGGTCAAAAACTGAGGTTCTTCTGGGATGCAAAGAAATCTATTTACCCTCAAGAGGGATAGAATTATAACCTGTAAGAGCATATGAAGAGAGGTTCATTTTGAGGGCTTCAGCATACGATCCTGTAGTAGACCTCTTGGACACAGTATGCCAAGAATCCTCTTCTTCTTGGAAAAAAGCATGAGATTCAGATTGCCAGTACGGTCCCCCATTGCCCTAGAGATGAAAGAACACCTTAAAAAGATAACATTCATAAGACTTGCAATTAGAAATGAAGAAACCAATGTCCTTTGAGGCCACTAAAAACTTGAAAGTTCTATCCTTCAAAAGCTCAACTTGAAAATCCGTGGCAAAGCCACCAAGCATTGATTGAAGAACAACGGCAATGGAATCCGGAGAAAGTTTAAACTGTGCATGACCAAAGGAAGCCACCAGGAAGAATGGCCTAACTGACTCAGCAGGAGAAATGACCACTGAACAAACAAATTTGTGAAGAACCTTCTCATGGAAAGAGATGCCTGGCTGATGGTTCAGAAGCAGAGGATCCATATTGAAGTCACCAGAGGAGAAGAGCACCAAGAGAAGGAGGAGATGAGCGAAGAGGAATAGTGATCAACGGGGACAATCACTGGGGGTGATCGCCGCCGCCATGGCGCCATTCGCCGCTCTCATCGGCGTCCTCCGATTGAGTTCTAGTCGTCGACATGATGATGCAAATTTAACTCAAGAAATGGAGTTTGCACTCTGCATTGCCATGAATTCACCAAAATTTCAAGGAAGGCTAGCAAAAGGAGAAGAAGGAAAAATTACCTTGGGAACCATGACCAGAAGGCTCGCGTAGATCTACTTCATCAGCACACTCTTTAGTGTACTTCTTTTCCTTCGTTGGGCACCTCTCCATTCAAATCTTCCCAGCAAGTTCAGGCCTCCACAAATCCTCCCAATCCTACAGATAACATATCAATATATGTGACACCTACCAGGTTATCACAGTGATATGAATTCACGAAGAATGCCACCTAGTAATAACTTATAAATCACATGATAATCTATCTCAATAACCACAACCAAAAGGCATAATTCATTGTTATGTTACAGATTTTCATTTCACCCAGGAAAAGGGGAAGTGTTATACTCCCTTAATGAAGGATAAATCAATTTTAGCATGCTTGTGGCTAATGCTGCATATTTCTAGACAAAGTTCACATGTTTTGGCTTCAGATTATGCCTTCTGAACTTGCTTTTTTGTAAGCTGTGACCATGGTGCCCCATCCATATAGAACCCCACATACTGAGCCATTAGGATTTGCCTCTCCGTTCTAGTTCCTGCACAAATGGACGTGATAAACTATAGTGAAAATGTAAACTATACGGAAACTATACATTGAGTTTTGTAATCTAAAATTCAGCAAGCAAATTGTTTTCCAAGGCACTGCAACATCACCTACATGGGCCAAAGTAGATATAAGCATTATCAAGAGAAACTAAAGGTATCACTTCTCACCTTCCATCTGTCACTCAGGCTATAAAACCAATCCTATTCTTTAGCATTCTGGACAGGCTCTACCAATCCCATACGGATGGCATAGCTGAGCCAAGAGTCCCCAATCGAAACAACATCAGCTGTCATTGCAGACTTTTGCTTAACTTGACCCTTGTCCAAAGATTGTGCCATCTCAGTGAAGAGCGCATTAAAACCAGACCTTGATCCACGAGGGAAGGAGCCACGGAGCGCGATGATGCAGAGGGGCACGAAGAGCGCGTAGGTCTTGTCTTCCACTTCTGCAGTGCGGCCTCCCACTCCTTGTCCTCTTCCTCCGCCAACTCCTCGACAGCAGCGGCTGGAGGAGGTGGGAGGGTGGGTCTCTCTCTCTCTCTCTCTCTCTCTCTCTCTCTCTCTCTCTCTCTCTCTCTCTCTCTCTCTCTCTCTCTCTCTCGGGTAGTGGCACCATAGGAGGCAAGGATTCTGGGACGACGGCGCAAGGGGGTGAGTGAGTGGATTTTTTTCTCACCCGGCGGGCGATCCGAGCAGCTCCTCAAAGGCTCACAAAGGCTGGGAGGTGGTGCAGTTTGTACCTCACCGATCGGATAGTCCATAGCTAAGGATTGCATCATCAGGCGGTTCAGAAGAAGTAGGTGACATGGACATCCCCACAGGAGACGAACGCGATGGCGTTTAGATTGATAAGATATGCTTAACAAGTGATAAATAATCTCAGCAAATAATTGAATACAGATGAAGTAAAGCTACACTAAAATCATGGAGCAAGTAAATTCCGCCCACGATAATGGAATCACATCCAATTCAATAAGAATACCAGATTGCACAATATAAACTGAGTAAAGGCAACATGTAATATGCTAAACAAGTGATCAAAAAAATCTCAGCAAATAATTGAATGGAGCTGAAGTAAAGCTACACAAAAACCCTAGGTACTATCATGCTAAGTCTCACTACACCGCTATAATCATGGAGCAAGTAAATTCCACCCATGATCATGTAATCACATCGATTCAATAATAATAGCAGATTGCACAATATAAACTGAGTAAAGGCGTCATGTAATATGCTAAACAAGTGCCAAAAAAATCTCAGCAAATAATTGAACGAAGCTGAAGGAAAGCTACACAAAAACTCTATTGTTGGAGCAAGAGTTCATCTTGCTCCAGCAAGTACGGCGAGAGTTTCTTCTAAGGAGGAGACTCAAATTTAGAGATGATGTTTGAGAGGAAGGAACACCACGAGTATATTGATGATAGGAAAATATATCACTCTGGGAGGAGTATCACAACGTTCGCTGTGATGCGTGTTCTTTCTCGCTGTGTCCATCTTTGCCCAGAGAACCATGGCCTCCTATTTATAGGGCCATGCGTAGCTTGGCGTAAAAGTTATCACAATGTACAAATATCCGGGATCTGACCAAATTACTGAGCCTTATCCCGGATAACTACCTTCTATCCTATCGGGGATATAAACATCCACCGTTGTAATTATCATGATGCCTGTCCCCTGAAGGAGGCGGGTCGGTTGCCAACTGCGGCCTATCACCGCACTGTTAGGGGCATCAGAGCAGGTACCGTCATGCTGGGGTGTCAGAGCAGTGTCCACTAGCCTAGGCATTTAATGCTGGTCACCACCTCGCAGGCAAAGTACGACCTGTTCTTCCCTTTTGGCAGATTTTTCCTGAGACCTGATGACTTACCCAGTAACCTCCTGGAACCCGGCCCGGGCAGCGGGAAGCCTCAAGGCCTTGGGAGGCCGAGCCTTCAGGAGGCTGAGCTCTGGAAGGCCAGGGCTTCGGAAGGGGAGGCTTCGGGAGGCCGAGGCCTTGGAAACTAAGCCTTCGGGAGGCTAAGCTCCGAAAGGACGGCGCTTCGAAAGGCGGAGGCTTTGAGAGGCCGAGCCTTCGGGAGGCTAAGATCTGGAGGGTCGGGGCTTCAGAAGGCGGAGGTTTTTAGAGCCCGAGCCTTTGGGAGGCTAAGCTGATTAAGCCAAGGGGCCGTCAGGGGTCCTAGATAACGACCCCCAATGGTAGCCTCTCACGAGGGCGACCAGCGGAGTTGTCGAGCCCACGGTTCCTTCGGAGCAGGGCCCCCGGCAGTCGCTGGCTTGTGGCTGATGGCTTGTGGTTCAAGAATCACTTGGCTTGTCCGAGGCGGTTTGACCCGGGTGACGGAACGACATATTGGATGACGTTGGCGACAGGAGGCATTGAATGCGCCCTGGGGAGAGGTGTAGTCCTGCTCTGTCAGGTGGGGCGTGGGACGCATATCGTCTTGTTGTTGGGGGGCAAGGCAGTCGGTTTTGTTCCCCCATGATTTTGGCATGGCAGGAGAAAGGACGGCGCGTGCGCCCGCCGCCTAGAGGGTGCAAGTTGCTCCATATTTATAGCAGGAGTGGGATTGCCCAGAGCAACCCTTTCGCCGACTTCTCGTTTTCATCTGCCTTTGTCTTCGGCGCCTTTTGCCTTGTGCAGTTGTCCTTTGATCCCTACTCTTCTCTCTCTCATAATCTAGCTCCTTTCTCCATCCTCTTGCGGTTCATATCGCTGACTTGAGTACCCCGAGTGAAGCCGAAACTCGGTTGGCGGGGGAGATGGCAGGAGTAGCCGCGACGGGGGGCCCTCAAGTGGCACCGGCTTCCCGCTACTGATGGGACCGCCACCAGGAGTGGAGCTCTGGCGTGCCAGCAAAAGCCACTCCTAGCAAACTACTGCACTGGGAGTGTCTGTAATCGGTGACGAGGAGCTCGACCGGATGGCTAGGGAGGGGAAGATTCCCGAAGCCCCTGGCCCATGAGGTCGTGGTGTTTGAAGACTTCTTCGAGGTGGGCCTGGGTTTTTTTCCTCGGTGTCGTTGCTTGAAGAGGTGCTCTGCCACTTCTATGTGGAGCTTCCACAGCTCCACGCCAACGCCATTACTCGCCTGGCCACCTTTGAGTGGGCCATGCGGGCGGAGGGGTGCGAAGGGAGGGCGGATTTCTTCGCGGCCCTCCACTTTGCTAGCTGCCAGCCGAAGTTGATAAAGATCGAGGGGACAAAGAGGCCCCTTAGTTTCGGGAGTATCAACTTCTAGATAAGGCTGCAGTATCGCGATGCCTTCCTAGCGAAGGCCATTATCGTATACCGGTTGGTGCGGTGGTTTCACTATAGCGTCAGCCCTGCATCGTTCCTTTGCTCCACGAACCGGGATATCGCGTATGTTCTGGAGCTGGAGACGGGGACTATGGACGACCAGTTTGCCTCAAGGCTGGCCCTTCTCCGGAGGGTGGCCGAAAAGATAAGCATGCGTGACCTCATGGAGGAGTTCACCATTTTGCGCGTACGGCCCCTTCAAATGGGCTGGAACTGCATTTTTGAGCAAGATGCAGAACAGTGGCCAAAGGTGTATTCTGGTCCGCCCGTCAGTGCTAGTGAGTTCCTTTGTAGTTGGGTTCTCGATCTGCCGATGTGATCCGTCTTTTTCCTTCCAGAGAGCTACCTCCCGCTGGAGCACATGACGGAGATCGCGGAGGTGATCCTGGGCCCCCTACTCTCACGGAGCTGGAGCGGCGGATGGCCCTAGCACGGAGCTGGGAGTGGTACAATCGTGTCTGCTTTCACCTTGGCATGGGGCTCCAGCATGGCGGGATCCTCCAGATCCTAGGGCTGTTGGAAAACGAGCGTGGGCAGGCCCCCCCAATGGTGTGAGGACACTCCAGGCCCAGCGGCCTTCAGCATCCGGAGGCTCGCATACTGGTTCAACGGCCGAGTCATCGGAGGTGCCCCTAGTTCGCAAGAAGCGCCTGAGGCGGGCTGGGAGCGTGAGCGATGAGTCCGAAGGCAAGGGCCAGGGTGGGAGCGATGACCGGGAGAAGGACTGGGCCTCCCCGGATATTGCTGATCACGGCCAATGCCAACGGAGAGGCATGGCCTCCGTGGATTGACTTTGGGTGTTGAGGATGCTACGGGTCCTCTTGTAAGAGGTTCGGGGGAACCAGGTGTGATTTGCTTCATTAGTCATATCCTTTTTTTTGGTCGTGCACGGGGATCTCAATTTGTGTTTCTCTTTTGTAGCGACCTTTGAGGTGGATGCGTCCTTGACTCCACCCCTGGAGTTCCCGGAGGCCCAGCGAAGATCAGGGACTCCTCCAGAGGGGTATTCAAGGGCCGTCTCTAGGGACGTGGCCTCGTTCCTATGGGGCCCTGAGTCAGCTGGTGGCCCACCAATGGTGGCTGGTGCCGGAAGCACCGTGCCCTCCGCCGAGAGTCCCTTCGAAGCAGTTGAGGGGGGCCCTGGCCTTGGGGTCCTAACCCCGGATGACTTCATGCTGCACCCGGAGGTGTCAAGGGCCTTTGCTGCGGCCTCCTCTCTACTCCAGAGTAGAGAGGTTGAGCGATTGTTTGCCCAGCGTCCCCTGGAGGAGCTGGAGGCACGGTTGGTAGCGGTGGCCCTTCAGGTCGGTAGTATTAGTAATGATTCGCTGGGTCCGTTGTTGAGTCCTGAGTAGCTCATCTTGTCTTTTTCCATCTTTGTGGTGCCTTGTAGAGCAAGTAATTTTGACGAGAGAACTAGGAGGTGCCGGGCGCTAGGCTTTGGAAGAGGCCCAAAAACGGGTGGAGTCCGTGGAGGGCTATCTTCATGAGGAGATGGTGCTTCGTGAGGGTGCGGAGGCTGAGGAGTGGAAGGCTACCGAAGGCCTCTGGGAGGTGAAGGACGTTGCCGATGCGGCCAACGCAGCCCGCGTGTCTGCCAAGAGTAACGTTGACACCCTTCGGGTGGCGGTGGTAAATATGCGGCAAGAGCTAGAGGAGGTTCGGGCATCGGAGAGGGCACTGCGTTCGGAGTGCCAGTAGTTAATGGTGCTTGCGTTGGAGGTGGCTTGGATTACCTCTGATGACTTAAGCGGCCTAGGGGCTCGGTGTTCGCCACTACCCTCTGACTCGGAGGCGTCGGTCATGCCTCTCTTCTGGCTTCAGTCCACCGCGAAGGTTATGGTTAGGGCTACGGAGGTCTATGCGAGGTCTAGTGCTCGTGTGGCCACTGTGCTTTAGCTGACCCTGCTGCACCAGGCGGGGGTTGGTCCCTTCGAAGCTTTGGAACAGCAGGTGCCGAACTTCGTGGTAGAGGCCTTCCAGCCAGAGGCACCTCCGGCGGAGATTTGTGCAGCCCTAGAGAACTTCCGTCGCGGCGTTTGTGCGAAGCATAGCCGGAGTGTGATCGTTGGGAGGTCGGGTGCTTCACCCGGGGTCCACAAGCACTTCGCGGCCCTCTGGGGGAGCTTTGGCTAGCGTTGTTGCCACACCAGAGCTGAGCGTGGATGCCCCGAAGGTGTAGCTCTGCCGCAGCTGTCTTTGTTTTCTTTTCTTTCCTGGGGAGGGGGGTCGAGTTCTAGTCTGTTGACCGCCTCCTTCTGCTTCATGTATATAATCTTTCCTTTATTTGATGGAAACCACACCTGTCTTCCTGTGTTTTACCTGTGCTATTTTTGGAATGTTTGTGCCTTTGTGTTTTAACCGGAGTCTGCTCTGTGTGTATAGGTATGACGGAGGCCTCATCCGTACCTTGGATAGTGCCTCTGGGAAGGGATCGAGTGCGTTTGGTGCGTCAGGGGCTACTCCATTCGTTTGTCGGCGGAATCGTTTCATTATGCCCCGTAATCCCGAGGGGCGTATTGACCCGCATGTGGCCGCCGACGTCTTGGTTAAGGTCGAACCAGAGGATTCCCCGGTGTCCGCTCTGGATGTATGTTTTATCGCAAGAGATGACTGGTGTGCGGTTCGAACGGCCCAGGAGGTTGCCAGCTCACGCTTCTTATGACGCTTGGAAATCCTCGAGCCTATCTTGGGTGAGGTAAAGGTGGAGGAGGCACAGGTCGCGAAGGCCTCGCCGGTGGGGAAGAAAGAGGAAGAGCTGGACTTCTCAGCCTTCAACTCGTATCCCTTCCCGGTGAATCCTTTGTCTTCTCGAGGCCGAGTCTCTATTTCGGGCAGTAGCCCTTCTTGCGGAGGGGGCTCGCGTGGGCCTCCTGTGTGCAGTCGTCATGGACGACTCTCCAGGTCCCACGGTGTGTCCGGGAGGCATGGCGGTTGGGCACCCTCGTCTTCCCGTAGTGGTACATGGGCGTAGTAGGCTAGCCAATTTGCTGGGCATAGATTCAATGTACAGCGATTAACTGTTATAAAAAGACCCTTTGTATGTCATGTGTGTAAAACTTGCGTTGTGTTAGCTTGTTGTTTTTGTTTCTTTTCCTCTCCGCTTCTTATGATTGATTGCGACGATATTTCTCCTGTGCCCCCTGTCCCAGCCCCTTTGCATCCTGTGGTTGCTCCGCGGCCACAGGGTGCGAGACTTCGAGGGGCATCGGAAGGGTCGAGTGATAGAGACTTTTAGTCGTGCTAGTGTTGGGGTGTTTATCCCTCCGTCATGTTAGGCCAGCCTGGCCTTAGAAATGACGGGGGGTGTTATGCCTATCCAGTATGAAGGCACTGCCTTCAAGATGCCGGAGCGGTCTTTGCCTATCCGCTATTTTTGGTTTGCTAGGCCCAAATGATGATGGACGGAATGCCTGTCCAGCATGGAGACTTATGTCTTCAAGATGCTGGAGCGGTCTTTGCCTATCCGCCACGTAGGTTAGCTAGACCTTAAAGATGGCGAACGGAATGTCTGTCCAGCACGGAGGCTTATGCCTTCAAGATGCTGGAGCGGTCTTTGCCTATCCGCCACATAGGTTAGCGAGACCTTAAAGATGGCAGATGGAATGCATGTCCAGCACGAAGGCTTATGTCTTCAAGATGCTGGAGCGGTCTTCGCCTATCTGCCACGTAGGTTGGTGAGACCTTAAAGATGGTGGACGGAATGCCCGTCCAGCACGAAGGCTTATGCCTTCAAGATGCTGGGGGGTCTTTTTTTCTTTAGAGAGGACTGAGTCAGGGGTTCTCTATACATAGTACTGGCAGAGGGTCTCCACGTTCCAACTATGTTCGAGAGGGGTCCCCTCTGTATCGGCCAGTCGGTAGGAGCCGGGTCTGTTAGACTTGAGGACCAGGTATGGGCCTTCCCATTTGTTGCGTAGCTTTCCTAGGGCTAGGGCACGTCGAAGCACTAGTTCGCCGAGTTTGAAGTTTCATGGCGCAACCCTTGGATCGTACCAGGCCTTAGTTTTCTTAATGTAGTGATCTAGGTTCTGAATGGCACGGAGGCGCGTGCCTTCGGAAAGGTCGAGGGAGAGCTCCCTTTCTCCGTCAGTTCGCGGAAGTTGTACCCTAAGTGAGCAGGCCTTGACCTCGGTGGGGGTCATGGCTTCGCCTCGGTACAGGAGGTGGAAGGGTGTGAACCCGGTGGCCCGCGTGACAGTGGTGCGGAGAGACCATAAAACCTTGGGTAGTTCGTCGACCCATAGGCCTCGAGCTAACCTGACGAGGCGGCGATTTAGGCTGGAGAGGATGTTGCCATTGGCCCTTTCGACGACTCCATTGTACTGAGGGTGTCGAATTGTTGCGAAGCATAATTCGATGCCGAGGTCGTCTCAGAACTGTCTAAAAGGCCCGGAGTCGAATTGCGGGCAGTTGTCCACCATGAGCTATCGTGGGACACCGAAGTGGCAAATTATGTTCTTCCAGAAGAATTTCTGGACATTTTTTATGTGATTGTAGTGAGGGGTTCAGCCTCGACCCATTTGGAGAAGTATTCCAATGCTACCACTGCGTACTGAAGGTTTCCTTTGGTGTAGGGAAATGGACCGATGAGGTCCATACCCCAACGAGCCAGGGGCCAGACAGGGGCGATTGGTTGCAAGGGGGTTGGAGGTCAGTGGCTTCGGCGACCCGTCCATTGGCATCCTTGGCAAGTGCGGACGAATTCTTCTGCATCAGGCATGATCGTAGGCCAATGGAGCCTCTGGCGAAGTGCCTTACCGGCTAGAGCACGAGGCACCAGATGATTGCCACAAAGGCCTTCGTGCATTTCCCTGAGGAGGTCAGTTCCTTCTTGTTTAGTAATACATCGAAGGAGGGGAGCGCAGACAGGTAGCCCCTGGCACGATGCTGGGTGTGGCGAAGTGCAATTGGGTCGTCTGGTTCTGTTGTTCCTCTCAGGAAGGATAGGAGGGGGCCTTCCGGTCCGCAGTTTGGATGGGGAGGATGGCGACGGCTGTCTCGTCAGGAGATCTACCAGTCGGGTGGTGCAGGGTCTTGAGGAAGGTGCCTATTAGTGGGTCTTTACCCGTGGCTGCGGCCTTTGCTAAGATGTCTGCCTAATTGTTGTTCGCCCGTGGTATGCTTCGTATTGATATGCCGCGGAAGTGTGCCTCGGCCTTGCGAATGGCCTTGAGGTATGTTATCATATCTGGATGCCACACTTGGAATTCCTTGTTCACATGATTGGCGATAATCTGAGAGTCGGTTCGAATGATGACTCTAGCTACTCCTCAAGCTCGGGCCTTTCGGAGGCCTAAGAGGACGACCTCATCTTTGGCTATGTTGTTGGTCGTCTTGAAATCTAGGCGAGCAGCGTATTGAACCTACTGGCCTGTGGGGGAGATGAGGACCGTGCCAGCTCCAGTGCCTGTGGAGTAGTATGCTCCGTTAGTGTAGATGGTCCGGATGTCTTGGGTGGGTGTAGTGGTGGGTTCGATGGGTGCCAGGGTCCATTCAGCGATGAAGTCTGCCAAGATTCGGGATTTGATGGCGGTGCGGGCTACAAACCTTACAACGAAGGGGGCTAACTCTACCACCAACTTGCTGATGCGTCACGTCGCCTCCCAGTTGCGAAACATGTCACCAAGCGGGTACGAGGTTGGGACAGTGATGTCGTAGGCAATGAAGTAGTGCCGGAGCTTGCGTGAGGCCATCAGCAGGGCGTAGGCTATTTTTTTGAGCTCAGTATAGCGTGTCTTGGCCCCGGCTAAGGCCTCCAAGATGTAGTATACAACCCTTTGAGTTGGGGCAACTGTTACTTTTTTCCTCTCGTACCAGGGCGGTGTTGACGGCGGATGTAGAGATGGATAGGTACATGAGTAGTCCTTCGTTGTGGAGGGGCATCGCGAGTGTTTCGAGGTGCGCAAGGTGTAACTTTAGGGCCTCGAATGCTGCCTGGCAGTTCGGTGTCCAGCTAAATGGCTTGGAGTCCCATAGCGTTATAAAGAAAGGGAGGTTGTGCTCAATGGATTTTGCAAGGAAGCGACTAAGGGTCGCGAGGTGGCCGGCTAGGCGTTGTACTTCTTTCAGATTGGCGGGAGGTGACATTTTTGTGATAGCACGATTCTTGCCCGAGTTGGCCTCGATGCCTCTTTGGGACACAAGATATCCTAGCATTTTTCCACCTCTAGCGTCAAATACGCATTTTTCTGGGTTCAACCGTACGCCAGCGGCTCAGAGGCTGTTGAATGTTTCTTGTAGGTCGGCAACGTGGGTGGCTTCTAGTTGGCTTTTCACCACGATATCATCTACGTAGGCCTCGACGTTGCAGCCCAACTGCTATTGCAGCACCTTGTTTACTAGGCGGGAGAAGGTGGCCCCGGCATTTCGAGGACCAAAGGGTATCCGGACGTAGCAGTATACTCCGAAGGGGGTAATGAAGCTGGTCTTGTTCTCATCCTCCGTTGCCATCCACACCTGGTGGTATTCGGAGTAGGCGTCGAGGAAGCTTAGCATTTCGCAGCTGGCTGTGGAATCCACCAGCTGGTCGATGCGGGGGAGAGGGTACGGATCCCGGGGGCATACTTTGTTTAATGACGTGAAATCGATGCACATACACCATTTTTTGCTATGTTTCTTGACCAAGACAGTGTTGGAGAGCCAATCAAAGTGGATGGCCTCTTGGATAACACCGGCTTTCAGTAGCTTCTGGACTTCTTCTTTTGTAGCTTCTGCCCGCTCCAGAGAGAGCCTACGAAGCCCTTGGCGTATGGGCCTTGCCTTCAGGTCGACCTGGAGCGAGTGCTCGATGATGCTGTGGTCGACTCCTAGAAGGTCCTGCGGGGACAATGCGAAGAGGTCGAGGTTACTCTGTAAGACGGCTAGAAGTTGGGCTTCTTGCCCAGAGGTGGGATCCGCACCTATTAGGAAGGTCCGATTGGGTTGGTCTTAGTGTATGGGGACTAGCTTTGTCCCCTTTTGGCTGTGGCCTCGGAGGGCAACGGTGCCCAGGGTGCGCCGATGGAGGATCTTTCGAGTCCTCCTGTTTCATAGTGTGGATATGGCAACTGAGGAGCGGAGCAGAGTGCCCATACTCGATGCGCCTAGCCAAGTCTTGGTCGTCGTGGATGGTTATTAGCCCCTGGGGTCCGGTTATTTTTAGGCAAAGGTAATTGTAATGTGGTATAGCTCCGAATCTGTTCAGGGTCCCCCGTCCCAGGATGGCGTTGTAGGCGTACGGTACGTGTACAACGTCGAAGGTGATAACCTCAGACCATGATGCAGAGCCCTCGCCGAAGATGACTGGGAGTTCTATCTGTCCTAGGGCGTTGAGGGGGGCCCCATTGAATCCCTGGAGGGGTCTGCTACTCGGTGGGAGCTGGCTTCGCGGAATTTGAAGCTGGTCAAAGGCATGCACGAATAGAAGGTCCGTCGAGCTGCCTCCGTCGACTAGTATTCTTTGGATCTCGACTTCGGCGATATTGGCTGAGATGACCAGGGCATCGAAGTGGGGAAATTTTACCCCTTCAGAGTCGTCGACAGTGAATGTTACGGGGGTGTCGGCCTAGTCGGGGGCCTGTCGATGGATGTTACTCACTCTGATGTGGTGTACCCTGTGGGCGTAGTCTCGCTGCTATCGTTTCAAAGTGCCATTGGAGCTCCCTCCGCACTCCTTCATCACTATACCGTTCTAGGGATGACTAGGGTGGTGAAGTAGTGCTAGTAAGGATTCTGTAGGGCCAGGTGGTTGACCTGTCAGTTGGCTAATGGCCTGCAATCTTCGGACTGCCCCTTGGGGGCCCCACCGTTGGAGACGAAGGCCACCTGCCTCCCGAGGTCTCCTCTCAGAAGGTGGTGAGAGTTCGGCAGTTATCGGTATTATGCCCTCATCCTGCACCGTGTAGAGTGCACCAGGACTCTTCCTCGGAATGCTGGTTTGGGGCGTGGCTTCACTCCGGGAGGCCTCCGGAGCATCCTCAGCCGCGTCCCCTGGGGTGACCTTGGTTCGGAGCCCCGCGGCATGGGCTGATACATTGCTGACGTTTTGGTGCCGACGATAAGGGCCTCCTCTTTGGGACCCAGCGGTAAGGGCCTCCTCGAAGCTCCTAGGAGCAGGGGCGTGTGATGATCCGGCCTGCGAGTGTGGTCTCTCGGAATTGCCACGGGAAGCCTCGCCAGCATGTGAGTGCCTCCGGCGGAGTTTTTCCTCCTCTGCCCGCGCATATTCCTCAAACTTTCTCATGAGGACTTCTACCATGCATATTGGGCGTCAGTTTAGTCAATCATATAGGGGGCTTCAGCCAGGCCCTGGGTTGCGGCATCAACGATCGAAGAGTCCGATATGCCCCTAATCTAAGCTTTGGTCTGGGAGAACCTTCGAAAGTAGTCCTAGAGGGTTTCATCTGGCCCCTGCCTTATAGTGAACAGGTTGCTGGAGGTTACTGGTTCGATGAAGGTGCCCTGGAAGTTGTTGTGGAAGAGGTCTCAAAGATGGGACCAAGTGTGAATGGTGTCTGGGTCCACCGCCCAGAACCAGCGTATGGCCACCCCTTCTGGGGCGAGGGGGAAGCATTTTGCCATGGTGGCCGGTCCGCCCCTGCTAGCCTCTATGGCTAGGGCGTAGGATCGGGTGAACTCATCGGGGTCTGAATTGCTTTAAACTTGCGCAACTTCGGGGTCCAAAAACCCTCCGGGAAGGGCATGGCCTGCAAGTCGGCCCGTAGGGGAGAGTCGCGGTCCTGTAGGGGGTCCTCACGACGCCGGCCCCAGGGCTCCAGGGATCGAACGGGTCGTGTCCTTGCGCCGAGGGGCTCACCTATTTGTAGAGCTTGGGTTGAAAACGCGCCGAACGTCCCAGAAGCGGCGGCGAAGGTGTGGGCAGCTTGTTGCTCGACCCGTAGGGCCATCCGTAGCTCCTCAATCTGTGCCAGGAGTACAACCAAGCATGATTGCTGCTCGGGCGGAGCGATGTTTCCGGCGGCAGCGCCGGCCGCAGCCCCTAGGGGCGTAACAGGGGCCTCACCTTGCTGCTGCTGGGTCCCTAGAGTAGAGAACCCTTTGGTGTCGCCTGCAGCTGTAGTTAAGGTTGGGTCGGTGGTGCCCGTAAGGTTCCCGTTCCCCCCGACTGGGGGGCCATTGTCAGTGCCCGGCCGCGTATAGCCAGCTGGACTGCTGCGTAGGCATGACTGGGGGGTCGGTCGCTGCCAATGTGGCCTTGGTGGTCTTTTTCTTGGGTGGCATCCTACCTCTCTTAGCACTTCTATGTTCGAATCCCCACGGAAGGCACCACTGTTGGAGCAAGAGTTCGTCTTGCTCCAGCAAGTACGGCAAGAGTTTCTTCTAAGAAGGAGACTCAAGCTTGGAGACGAAATTTGAGAGGAAGGAACACCATGAGTATATTGATTATAGGAAAATGTATCACTCTGGGAGGAGTATCACAACATTCGCTGTGATGCATGTTCTTTCTTGCTGTGTCCGTCTTTGCCCAGAGGACCATGGTCTCCATTTTATAGGGTCATGCGTAGCTTGGCGTACAAGTAATAACAATGTACAAATATCCAGGATCTGACCAAATTACTAGACCTTATCCTGAATAACTACCTTCTATCCTATCGGGGAGATAAACATCCACCGTGGTAATTATCATGATGCCTGCCCCCTAAAGGAGGCGAGTCGGTTGCCAACTGCGGCCCGTCGCCGCACTATCAGGGGCGTCAGAGCAAGTACCATCATGCTGGAGTGTCAGAGCGGCGTCTACTAGCCTAGGCATTTAATGCCGGTCACCTCCTCGCAAGCAAAGTACGACCTGTTCTTCCCTTTTGGCAGATTTTTCTTGAGGCCTAATGACTCACCTAATAACCTCTGAGAACCCAGCCAAGGCAATAGGAAGCCCCGAGGCCTTGGGAGGCCGAGCTTTCAGGAGGCTGAGCTCCGAAAGGGCGGGGCTTCAGAAGGGGGAGGCTTCGGAAGGCTGAGGTCTCAGAGACCGAGACTTCGAGAGGCTGAGCTCTGGAAGGCCAGGGCTTCGGAAGGCAAAGGTTTTGAGAGGCCTAGCCTTCAGGAGGCTGAGCTCCGGAAGGCCAGGGCTTCGGAAGGCGGAGGTTTTAAGAGGCCGAGCCTTTGGGAGGCTGAGCTGATTAAACCAAAGGGCCGTCGAGGGTCCTTGATAACGACCCCCAACACCTATGTATTGTCACCCTAACTCACTACGCAACTATAATCATTGAGCAAGTAAAATCCGCCCATGATCATGCAATCACATCCAATTCAATAAGAATAGCATATTGCACAATATAAACCGAGTAAACATGACGGATAACTCACAACACGTAGATTATTGTAAGGGCGAAATTTCAAATTCTATAGAATTTAATTGTGCAGTGAAATTAAATAAAATAAACCAAATAAAATTGACTTACAGTTAATTCTCCTCGGTCTGCTTGTTGTTCTTTTTTGTTTACTTTAGTGTTGTGGTCTTTTTTTGGGTTTCGTTTGGTTTCCCCTATTTAATTAATTATGCATTAGAAGATAAATGAGAAAATAGAAGTCAAAAAAGGGAAAAGTATAAAGCAAAAGAAATCTGGAAAAAAAAATCCCTGTTGGCCAACATCCCATCTTCTAGCCCAACTCTTCACCTCCACTCACTTTCCTCCTGGGCCACTTCCCTCTCCACCCCATTTGGGCCGATGACTTCTTCTAGACCATAGTCAGGAAACCGCATCCTAGCTCTTCTTAGACTGCAGGCCGAAGCCCAACATGCCATGGTGCCGCCCTCCCCCTCCACGAGTTTTTTTATTTTTATATTTTTTTATTAAAGATTTAAATAAATAGATTCCCCGTAGGAGAATTTGCAAAACTAGGCGCCTGCAGCCCTCTCAGGGGGCTGCAGCCCTAACCGCCCCCTGATAGGGCGGTTAGCCCCCCTTGCCACCCTCTGAGGGGGCGGTTAGGGCCTTTTTTCCCTCTAAAAATGTAATTTTTTGTGTAATTGAAGAAATAAAAAGGAAGGGGTGTAAGGAAATTAAGAATTTAAATTTGGAGTAGGTTATGTAATAGTCAGAGAATAAAAAATCAGTAATTAGCAGTCGCAGCATTTTACGTGGGTATGGAGTGCGAATGAGGACAAACATAGTATGACCACAGCTGCAGCCTTCGCAGTTTGTTTTAGAGTTAGTTCATCAAGTCTTGCCCATAGTGCATTGAACTTATGTTGCTGGTTTTGACTGCACAACTTCTTGAAAAGCTTCATTAACTCTTTGTTTTTAAACTGTCTATAGAAGTTCGCACCCATATGGCGCATGCACCACCTGCTTTTGAGGTCGGGCCACTGTGCTACTACACCCCGTCGCACGCTACCATGTTGCATATCCAGCAAAGCCTGCAACAATCCTGCATGTCTATCATGAATGAGACACACATCTAGTCGGTCAAGAACAATTGCATGTTTAACCCGCTCTAGGAACCAATACCAGTTGTCCCCGTTCTCACTCTCCACGAAAGCAAACCCTAGTGGCAGGACTTGGTTGTTACCGTCGACCCCAATTGCAGACAAAATATGCCCTTTGTACTTTCCAGTCAGGAATGTTCCATCTAGGCATATGATGGGTCGGCAATATTGAAATGCTTTGATAGTTGCAGCGAATGCAAAGAAAGCACGCTGCAACACTCTTTTTCCGCTGTACTCCACATCAGTAGAGGGGTAATGCTTGATATCATAGTAGCTATCTGGATTTCTTCCACAAATTGTGGCTAATTGACGAGGTAGATTGTGATATGAATCTTCATATGTTCCGAACCTCATCTCAATAGCCTTTTGTTTCGCCCTCCATGCATTCGCATAGTTTGTTGTGTACTAGAACCTTTGCTCAATAGCACGAATTATTGATCGTGGCTCATACCTTAGGTTGTCCACAATCTCTCCGTACATAACATTTGCAATGAAAGCGGAAGACATGTTCCGGTGGGCGAACTCTATTTCCTCAATGTGACAATTATGTTCCTTAACTATTGAGCATTGCCAGTAGTCTATCCATTTCCCTCTGAATGCATGCACCCGCCAAGGGCACTGAGGCACCAAACACTTCACATCGTACTCCCTTTTACTGGATTTAACAACCTTGAATTGCCTACGAAGAGACAACGACCAGAATTTCACTGCATCAATAACCACCAACTTCGAAAATTCATGATCCCACCACTGTGCAGGAACTGAAGCATTACCCTCCTCGTCAGACGAATCCCCATCAGCAAGGCCTTCCTCCAACTCTTCATCCTCCAAATCCATATCTTCAATGATGCTAGGGATGTGCTCCCCTTCATCAGCTACACCCATCGGTTGCAGCTCTGGAACATCACCAACTTCCTCCCTGGACCCGACATTAGCCGCCTCTGATTCATCTTCCACTGCCTCACTTGGTCCTGCTATTGCTTCCACAGAGTTCACCTCATTTTGATCTTTCAGGTACGCCTCAGCTAACAAAATAAGCGGCATGCCACGTTCACAACATATATCATATATCTATATACTGCCTCCAAGTTAATGTGGCTTCGATGGGAATAAGCTCACCAAAGTATCCATGACTAGCACGGCTGAGGACAGCTTTCAACTTCAGCTCATGTTGCTGCGGATCCAGTTGGAAAAACCGCATGAGCTATTTGCACACACCCACAATGGTCCTCTCATTAGCTTTACTAAGCCCCTTCATGACATGACGAAATCCAGACAGATCTACACCGTTAGGACCGTACCTAATTACACCCTCACCATAATATATCTGAAAAATTAATTTATCTGCCATCTCTGGAAACACCCGCAAACAAAACCAATGTTAAGACAATAAACTATATTTATAATTATCGGATAAAATAATTTCTAAATGCTATCCTAGGTTCGCAAATTATCATATAATGCTACCTCCTACATCCACAGGTACAACCCCAATATAGTAAAAATAATATACTAAAAATAATATTCTACATTGCACTGCTATCGTACCATTTTCTAAATAAATTTGATAATTTTCTAAACCCTAGGTCATACATGTCTAAAACCTATGTCATATACTACTACTGCACTAATTAACAACAATAAAAAGGAAAAAAAGACTTACCTGAAATTATTCTTCAAATCCGCGGCCCAAATGCAGCAGGGCTTCGTCGACCTCTCTTCCTCCCCTCTCGTCTCCTCTCTTCTCCTCCCTCTTCTCAACTTTTTCTTTTTTCGGATTATAATGAATTTTTGGCCTATTTTTTGGCCTTTTTATAGGAGAGGGCGGCCGGGCAGGCAGCGCAGCGCGGCGGGCGGGGAGGCCCCTTACCGCCCCCTGAGAGGGCGGTAAGGACCCCTACCCGCCCCCTCAGGGGGCGGTAAGGGAGCGGCTCGGGCAGGCAGGCCGTACCCGCCCCCTGAGAGGACGGTTAGAGGACCTAACCGCCCCCTGAGAGGGCGGTAGGCCTAACCGCCCTTTCAGAGGGCTGCAGGCGCCTAGTTTTGCAAATTCTCCTGCGGGGAATCTATTTATTTAAATTTTTAATAAAAAATAAAAAAATAAAAAACTCCCCCCCCCCCCCACTCTCTAATCATGGGCCCCAATATATAGTGTCATCTCATACCTCCTGCACCAACTTTCCTTTCCCGAATCCGACATGGACACCGACAATCTCTCATGCGAAATCAACGCCTTCAAGAGAAGTAAATGCCCGAAACATTTCTGAACCGAACCCATGACGATCTCCTTGTGCGGAGAAATTAAATTAAATAAACCAAATAAAATCGACTTAGAGTTAAGTCTCCTCAGTCTGCTTGTTATTCCTTTTTGTTTACTTTAGTGTTTTGGTCTTTTTCAAGGTTATGTTTGGTTTTTCTCTAATTAATTAATTACAAATTAGAAGATAAATGAGAAAATATAATTCAAAAAAGAGAAAAGTATAAAGCAAAAGAAATTTGGAAAAAAAAATCCCTCTGGGCCAACATCCCATCGTCTTTCCCTTCCCATCCTCAGCCCAATTTTCTAGGCCGAAACCCACTTCTTTTCCTCTCTTTTTTCCTACGGGGCTGCCTCCACTTCCTTTCTCCCTCGCTGGGCTGCCAGCCTTTTTCCTCCTCAGGCTACGGCCTAGCTCTTCGCCTCCACACACTTTCCTCCTGGGCCGCTTCCGTCTCCACCCTATTTAGGCCGATGACTTCTTCTAGACCATAGTCAACAAACTGCGCGGTAGCTCTCCTCAGACCGAAGGCCGTAGCCCAACATGCCATGGTGCCATCCTCCCCCTCCACTCTCTGATTGTGGGCCCCACTATATAGTGTCGCCTCATACCTCCGACGCCCACTTTCCTTTCCCCGAATCCAACATGGACACCAACAACCTCATGGGAAATCAACATCTTTGAGAGGAGTAAATGCCTGGAACATTTCCAAACTGAACCTGCAACGATCTTCTCGTCCGATTTTGTGAAAATCCTATGACAAAATATGGAAATCTGCTCGGGATTAGAGCTCGCCGCCACCATGTGCAACACCAACCCTAATCTGTCCTCTCCTCCTTCCCAGCTATAAATAGATGGTCATAAGTACCGCGAGCTCACACCTCCAACCACCCCAGCATAACCTCTGTGGAATTCCTTTGCGCCCTAGTGCCGCTCGAGAGCTCGCTCTCCTTCAAATTTGATAAAGGACTCCATTGTGTCTGATCTCCACCACCAAAGGCGCTCTATCATCACCGAGGGTGTAACAGTCCAAATTCAGAACTCAAAAGAAATAAAAACTATTTACAAATGAAATAAAAACTTCTGAAAAATTAAATAAACCCTAAGGATAGGTATGTGTACATAAGCATATGTACATATGTAGAATTATGTATATATGAGTATAGACATATATATTTGGAAGAGGCTATTTTCTTATTATAAGTATATAAATGTATATACATATCTATCTATAAATAATTGCTTGTTAATTGTTTGATTGCTTATGTGAGCTTATATAGAGAGAGAGTTTATGTTGTTTGTGTATATATATAAATATACAAATAAATAACATAGTATAAATAGAATTAGGGAGGAAAAGGAAATAGAAAAGGAAAGGAAAAGATTAAACCTATCTCAGGACGAAACCCATGAGCCAGCCCACCTTTCTCTCCCTCTCTCTTTTTCCCTCGGCCCGCCTGGCTTCTGGCCTGGCCTCTCTCTTCCCTCCCTCCCCTCTTCTTTTCTCTCTAGGCTATGTCGTGCTGTCTCTCTTCCAGTCCATAGCGCACGACATTGAAGCCCAAAGAGACGTCGTCTTCTTCCTCACGCTTCCCACTTTGGTCTTGTTCACCGACCAAAACGGAGATAGAAACTTGGCCAAATCCGGCTCGTCTACGCGACGATGACCATCTAGGACGCATACGTGAACGGGATGGACTCTAGTGCCGATTGGGACACTATCTACAATGGAAGATGATTTGAAGAGGTAGATCGAGCTCAGATTGAGACATATGGATGCCAAACTCCACTGAAACCCTATCCAACTCGATTACGAGCCCTTGCCCTCGCATGGATATGTATGTACCACCCTAGATCATCTCCTTATCGTCTGCAACCTTTTCCCCTGCTTTCCAGAGCAAAAGCGCTGGCAAAACCCCTCTTTTGACCAGCTCCGAGGGCCACCGCAGCCCATTGCTGTCGCTAGCCACCTGCGCTACTTCCCGACGACGACATGTAGCTTAAATGGAATCGTTGTGAGCTCCTGAGTCCTCTTCGCTGCTCGTCGGAGAGTTTGGTGAAGTACGGCTCGGTGTCGGTGTTTATCCAGGGAAGCAACACCGCGGATCAGCTCGTCGGCGTCGTTCTCACGTCGGGGTTTACCAGAGATCGAAGAGCAAAGATCTCATCCATTGGATCTAACGCGAAGGGCTCAGATTAGATCAAACATAACGGTTCAGTGAGGATAGATCGCAACCGTAGGATCTTGATCGATTGATCGACATTTAATGACATAACAACGCTGTCAAGCCGACCGGTTAACATCGTTAGGCCACGTCAGCTGCCCACGACAGCAAGCCGCGTCATTGGTTGCACTCATGTGGAAGTGCTACATCAGTAGATGTGCACACGTGGCAAGCATCATCAGCTTTTCTTTTTTAATTGTTTTATGATATGATGATGTCATAAATTGGGATTATGACGCAATATATGTTTTTTAATTATTAGAATAATTCTATTAAGATTTTAAACAATGTTTTTCTTTATTAAAATAATCTTAAACATAGGAATAAATTGGAAACTAGTTTTAATAATATTTTATCAAGTTTTAATAGTTTATTTAACTTTTAATGTTTTATATAGTTTTATAATTCAAATAAATGCTAGAAAATCCTAGAAAAATATCATAAAATCATATATGACTCCAGAAAATTCTAGAAAATTTCTAATCACATAACTTCATCTGTAGATAAATTTCATAAATGATCCACCTCTCTGATGAATCCTCCCTTCGAGAGCCTTTCTATTTCCTCTTTAATTGCTTCCTTCCGGTGGGGTGCAAACCGCTGGAGCTTCTCTTTAACCAGCTTGGCGTCAGGCCGGATAGCTAGCTTGTACTCAATCACCTCCCTAGGAATACAAGGCATGTTGGATGGTTGCTAGGCAAATACAAAGGTGACGACCTCGAGTTCCTATTTCTGGTCTAGGTTGGAGCCAACTTATATGGTCTTGGATGGCTCTGTTGTGTCAATTGTAACGGTTTTGACTATGCCATGACACTTCATGGCCAATTTAGGCCACGAGTCATTGGTCTCCTTGTCAGGCTAGTGCTGAGCCGCCATGTCGAGGCTCCGCTTGTCATAGTGAAGACCTGCCTTGGGGTAGCCCCAGACGGTGATGACTCTCTCAGGCCCTAGAATCGTCACACACTAGTAAGCATAGTACGTGACAGCCATGAATCTTGCTAGGGTTGGTCATCCTAAGATGCCATTGTACGCCATCTCAAAATCGACCATGTCGAACAGGATTTTCTCTATCTAGAAGTTGTTAGGCTTCCCAAAGGTGATGGGAAGAGATATTCGGTTGATGGGCATGGCCGAAGATTTGGGTACTATGTCATGGAAGGCCTGAGTAATCATCTTGATGGTAGATCGAGAGATGTGCATCGCATCGAGCGCACCTGTGAAAAAGGATGTTCAAAGAACTTCCTCCATCAATTAGCAATCAGGTAACCTTGCAGTTGTTGATCATAGGCTCGACCACTTTTGGAAAACGCCCTGGCCATTCAAAGTTTTTTGGGCAGTCATCTTGGCCGAAAGAGATTTCAATGTTTGACCACTTAATGGCTTGGCGACTCTTGGTGACAATGGCTATGACTCGGACCACCGTCTTCTACTACCTCTTCGACTCGTAGGACAAGAGCCGTTGAACATGTGGTCAACGGTCATGTCCCCCTCTTGGTAGGACATAGTGTCAAAGTCATCATCGCTGGATCTGGAGTACCTGCTATGGGTCGTTACCTGGGTCTTGTTCCCTTAGCCTTATCAACCTCAGCCTTGATCAGCTTTTGGTAGATGTGACATTGTTGTAGGTTGTGGTCATCGGTCTGGTGGAAGTCGCACCAGGTCTTGCTGGAGCGTTCACAGGTGCCCCACTTGTAGCCCTTGCCCAAGATGTGCTGGGATGCTTGTTGGGAAGATCTGCCAAAATTTCATTAGTTTTAGTTTTCTTGCCCTTACCTCCTTTGAATTCTTCTTGTGCTTGCCCTTCGTCGAGTGGTAATCTAGTTCGGGTTGGAGGCGCTTGATACCCGAGTCCCTCTCTTTGATGAAAAGGAGAGCCTCTTCGGCATTAGCCAGCTTGTTGACGATCTTCATGAGTTATTTGACTGTCTCGAGCTTCTTTCTATCGACGTCCTCAATGCATCATCAGCTCCTAACCGTTTAAGTAAATGCCTAGGTAACATCATAGTTGTTTATCTTTGGGATAGTGTTCCAGGTGTTGCTGAAGCATCATAAGAACTCGCACAAGGTTTCCTTCTCCATCTGCATGACATGAAAAAGGTCATTCTTCTTACCAGGGCAAACATACATGCCTTGGAAGTTAGCTCGGAAGAAGTCGCAGAGTTGTTCGCATGAGTAGATTGTCCCTGGCGGTAGATTGGTCAGCCATGTTCTGACCGACCCCTCAAGGGTTCTGGGGAGGTATTTAGCCATAACCTTTTCGTCTCCACAAGTTGCTTGGATGGTTGTGGTCTAGATTTGGAGAAACTCAATAGGATTGGTGCTCCCATTGTATTTCTCAATCGACCTCAGTTGTAATCGAGCTGGCTAGTCAACCCTCCTTATTTCTGGAGAGAAAGCCTTGCACTCATTGATGGCACCCTAGTCGATCCGGATAGCCACGGGAGCTTTGCCTATTCGGGTAAGAGACCGACCACAGCTTCTACTCGAACGATGCTAAGATAACCTCTAGTTAGGTCACTAACGAGAAGTCAAGTACTCCTCGGGGATCCTCGAGCATCTTTGCTCCATGATGACTTCACAGAGATCATTGATGGGATAGTTCCTGATCAGCGAGGTCTTGCACCTTGTTCTGGGATTGTGTCTCACTGGATCTGAATCATCGCAAGAAGGATCAGCACGGGTCTTCCCTCGATTAGAATTGTTCATAGTTGCTGCTTGATGAGAGTTCTCGGCCAGAAGCATAGCTTCCTTGGACATGTCATTCATCAAGTTGAGCTAGCCCTTGTCTTGAGGGGTAGTCAAATCTATAGTGGCAGGCTATCAGAGAGTTTCCTGTAGAAGTAGGAGCCTCTTAGCCACTGGAGATCTAAAACGCTAGGTTCCTTATTGATGATTGGGAAATGTGGGGTCTATGATCCTGTTCGGATTTTGTACTGGAGTTGTCATCGGTAGGGGCCGATTGTTATTCCCCACAGCCGGATCAGTGGGATTCTGCAGATTTACGGGATCATCATTATGATTGGGTAGAGCGGCACCCCATCTCTAATGGCGAAGACTTCTCAGGGATAATCCCCAGCAAAGGAGGAGTCCAGATCCATGGACAGAGCGGCACCCCGTTTCTAATGGCGAAGACTTCTCAGGGGTCGACAGAGGAGGAGTCCAAATCCATCATGGATTTGTCATCGGAGGAGACATCTGAGTAGGTACTTTGACAATCCATGTTGTCGAGAGCTACAGGGGAAGATCCCTGACTTGCGGTAAAAGTCACTTGCGAGAACATCTTGGTCACCAGGCAATTTGAGCCCGATGCCGTATTCTCTAGCACATTGGTCTATAAAATGACTTACCTCGTTGTTGGAGTCATCACTAGTAAGGTTGTCTCCTAGATACACCTAATCTACCATCGGGTCATTGTTGGTTGAGAGGGTAAAGTTATCGTAGAACCCTTTGTCCAAGATGCCGGTGCTTGGTGCAAACTTGCATAGAGTCAACGACATGTTGTGTGATGAGGATTCGGCCTTTGGTCATAATACCCACGAATAGCACCAGCTGTTGATGAATTTTGAACCACGAATTTTACAAATACGTGAATGAAGTAGGGGATATTCCCTGTAGCCTCATCATATAAAAAACACAGAGGTTTATACAAGTTCAGGCCTCCCGAAGGATAATAGCCCTATATCCTGTTGTCTTGTATTGATTATTGAGACAGATTACAAAGGGAGGGGTCTTGGCTAGCTAGATGAATCTAAATATAGTCGAGGGCTCCTTGCATGTAGTATTGACAAGATGTCAATGTAGATCACGAGTACAGAAGGCTCGAGAGCTTGAGGCTTTTGTATGCTTAGGCAATGTGTCTTGTGCCTTCTTGGTTGGACTTGTCCTCAGCATGAGTAGGATTCTGTTATCCTTACAGATAAACTTTCATATATGAGGGTTGTTGTGTTTCCCTTGGACTCCATCCTGAGTAGGATTATGTTATCCTTACAGATAAACTTTCATATTTGTGAGATACCCTAATACCTGCGGGCAGTTTCTATATGTGTAGGGATTTCTTTCTCAGACACGACGTATACTCCGAGAATACAGAAAACCTAAGAGATATGGATACGTATATGATAGTTTTATACTATCCATCTTCACTAACTATATGAACACGACCACACGGTCATGCCGAAGAAAACTAACTCAACGCTAACTATGCAAAGTAAGACAACACAACTATCAGGCGCACAAGATTATTCCATAAAAAATGACCAACTTTACATGGTAATTTGACAATGAAAAAATGCTGTTGGAGCAAGAGTTCATCTTGCCGTAGCAAGTACGGGGAGAGTTTCTTCTAAGTAGGAGACTCAAGCTTGGAGACGAAGTTTGAGTGGAAGGAATACCACGAATATATTGATGATAGAAAAATGTATTACTGTGGGAGGGGTTCGATGTGGTGTGTTTCTGTTTTTGCCGTTCTCTTGGGTTCTCCCCTTCCCGGCAAGGACCATGTCCTCCTATTTATAGGGACATGCGTAGCTTGATGTACAAGTTATCATAATGTATAAATATCCGGGATCTAGCTAAATTACTTAACCTTATCTCGGATAACTACCTTCTATCTTGTCGGGAGATAAATATCCACCGTGGTAATTATCGTGGTGCCTGCCCCCTAAAGGGGGCGAGCCGGTCGCCGATTGCGGCCCAGCGCCGCACTGTCAGGGGTGTCAGGATAGCCCTCATCACGCTAGCGTGCCAGAGTGGCGCCCATCAGCCTAGACCTTTAATGCCGGTCACTTCCTGGCAGGTAAAGCACGATCGAAGCTCCCCTTTCGGTAGATCTTCCCAGGGCCTGCTGACTCACCATGCTGCCTTCGGGAAGGTGGCCCGATCATTCTAAGGCAAGGGCCTCGGGAGGCATAGTACAGGGAGGTGAAGGCGTTGGGAAGCGGGACCCCGGAGGGCCGGGACTTCAGGTGGTCGAAGCTTCGGAGGACCGAGGTTTCGGGAGGCCGTGTTTTGGAAGGCTTCGGGGGGTTGAACCGGCGGAGCCAAGGGAAGGCTTCGTAGGTGCGAAGGGGTACCGTGAAAGGATCTGATGATATCAGAGATCGAGCTTCTAGCAGAGGGTTCTGAGATCAAGACTTCGGAAGGACCTAGATGGTGATCTTCAACCGTTATCCTCAGGCTGGCTTATTCCCCCCCCCCCCCAACAAATGTAAGCACCAAAGAGAGCTTATATGGCAACTAGCATCTTCATAGAGTGCTTCTTTTTGTGAGATTCACACCTCTTGGTTACGGCCCCACGCAGCAACACGGACTGCTAAGGGCCTAGAGCTTTGTGAGATTCGTGAAGGATGGCTGCACCAGTGAGGTTGTTGTTGGCCTCCGCACTGAGCACCCATGGGATGTGATTGACACCGCGGTGTCGAAGTTTGTGACGCCAACGGTGGTGGTCTCGGGTTCCCGACACCAACCGCCATCCTCCCTTGCTCCCATTGAGAATGCCGGTGGCCAAATCCTGCACTACCACATGTAAACTCATCGCCTTACGCCCGACCTCCCTAACTCCATCTGCACCGGCAACAAGCTTCTTCTGCCTCGGGCTTAGTCAGTGTCTTGGTGATGCATGGTCGCTGATGTGTGGAGGGAGAAAAGGCATAGAGAGAGGGGAGGGGGGAGGAGAAGGACATGAGTAGTGTCGGAGGATTAGCTCCTGTCGCAGGGATCCCGAGAGACCCCTTTTTAGAGATTCAGCCGGGGAGATGATCCTGAATAAGTTCGTCGGAGAAATAAATGGAAGTGGATGTAAATGCAACGGCCGGTGGAGGGGGATGATCGACCTAGTGCAAAGGGAAGTAAATGCACCGGAGTTTAGACAGGTTCGGGCCACACGGGGGCGTAATACCCTACTCCTGTATGGATGCAATAACTGTCTTGAGGGAGATCCCTCTAGGATGTATCTGGTTACAAGAATGTTGTGTCTAACTAAGAGCTTGAGACTCCCTGTTCTTGGGCAGGGACTGCGGTTTGGTTCTTGGTGCTTCTGTTGATTGCTCGATGCCTGCGGTCTCTTGCTTGATTGATCCTTTCTTTTTCTGTTTTTCGTTTCCCTCCCCTTTTCTCTTCTGTGTGCCGACTCTTTTATGCACTCGCCGGCCGCGACATACCCCGAACGGGAAGGAAGGGGCACAAGTTCTAAGACGCAATGACTGAGAAAGGCGTCATCATTTCCTCTGGGTGAAGTGACTGGGGCGGTGGAAAAACGCGGCGCGCGTCCGGTCACTTGTCACTGTGGACGCCCTGGCAACGGGCGCCGTTGAGAGGGCCCACCGGGCAGCCACAGAGCCACCCGGCGTGCCTGCCCTGTCTTGTTCCTCTGCCAGAGCAGGGCGGTAGGTGGAACACCTTGATCCTAGCAATGTTATCCCGAGACACACCGGATGATACGGGACGGGACCCGTGCAATTAATAGCCCCACGCCCCTCTGCCAAAGCATGGCAGGAACTGACGCTACGGCGGGAGCAGTTGGGTATGTCAGGCCACGCGCGCTCATTTAATGCGGCCTTGGACCTCTGACGGGCAGACACCTCATCGGTGGGCCCCTTGGGGGCCTCTCTGGGTCGTTGGGGAACCGAGTGCTCGGGGGTACCGTTCACCTCCCCGAGCACTCTCTCCCGGGAATGCCTATCTTTGTCTTCGGGGTACTGGGTGCTCGGGGGTACTGTTCACCTCCCCGAGCACTCTCTCCCGGAAATGCTTATCCCTGTACGAGTCTTCGGGGAACCGAGAGCCCGGGGGCTGCCACGTGCAGCCCTGAGCATTCTCTCCCGAGCACTTTCGCACTGGCCCTCGGGGAACCGTGCGCTTGGGGACTGCTGCGCGCAGTCCCCGAGCACTCTCTCCCGGAACTTAGCCCTTCTGATCATCGGGGGACTAGGGTGCTCGGGGGTGACCGGGCACCTCCCCGAGCACATTTTTCCCTGTACTTAGACTCTGCGGGTCATCGGGAAACTGGGGTGCTCGGGGACCAGAGATTGTGGCCCCGAACACCTTCTCCCGGAACTTAGACTTTCCTCATCCCGCAGGAGGGACCTCGCGGGATGGTGACACGTGGCGGACGGTTGGCCTAGCCTCGGGACTCAGGGACCCCCGGTTCCTGATACACCGACAGTAGCCCCCGGGCCCATTGGCAGGTGATGGCACGGAGACTGCAGATGGGCCCTTCGTCGCGGACGAGGCTGAGGCTGGCGTGGACGCCACATGGCAGGCTTTCAAGAGGTGGCCCTTTAGACCCGGGCCTCTGGTACGGCCCAGCGGGGAGACAAGCGGATGCGCGTCCACACAACTCCCGAAGGGCATGACAACGGTACGGGCGGCACGCGCGGCTGCCGCGCAGATCGAAGAAAATACGCCTGGCAGCCGCTGACGCCGCATGACCAACGGGAGATTCGCCTGGCAGTTGTGTCGACCGAGGAAACCGTCCCGCCGAGTGCACCGTTGGCAGGAGACGTTTGAATCCTCTGTGATATAAAAGGGGGAGGGGATCGATCTGCCCCCCTCTTTACGCTATCTTGCGATCTTGCTCTCGTTTCCTTCGTGCTCTAGAGCCCTTAGAACTCCTTTAGGCGATCAGAGCGCTTCTCCTCCTTCCTCTCCACCGCCAGACAACCTCCCCTCCCGTCGGGATGCTGAGAGCCGGAGGAAGCCGCCGTGACAGGACACCGGACAGCGTGCTGCCGGAGTCTTGTTTGAAGAATGAAGAGGCGGCGGATAAGATCAGGAAGCTGCTGGTCCCCGAGGGCCAGCAGGGAGCCTCGGTGGTGATGCCGGTGAACTTCCCGCCGGCGACGACCATTCCCGGGCGCATCGTCTTGTTCACATCTTTCGTGGTGGCGGGACTGGTGCCGCCGTTCTCAACGTTCTTCCTCCAAGTCCTCGACACCTACGGCATCCAGTTGGTGCACCTGAGCCCCAACTCCGTCGTAGTGCTGGCGGTGTTCGCGCACCTGTGCGAGATGTTCGTGGGAGTGGCACCTTCGGTGACGCTTCTTCGACATTTCTTCGTCCTGCCGTCGGCCGGGAAGAAGAGGGGGTACTCCATGGCGGACGTCGCGGGGTGCTGCAATCTTCGGCTGCGAGACAGCTGGGGGAGCAGTACATCCCCCAGGTGCTGCGCAGCAAATGGGAGGAGTGGCGGTGGGACTGGTTCTTCGTCGATGTCGACCCCCATGATCGTCTTGCCCTACCGGAAGTGGCGGCGGAGCCCCAGAAGTCGACGTGGGAGGTGCCGCCGCCGGAGGATGCGAGGTTGGAGCCGGTGCTCGAGCGCACCAAATTCCTGCGCGACTCCGGGCTGACCTCGGTAATGGTGGTGGCGAACTTCTTGCGCCGCCGCCTGGCGCCCCTGCGGGAGCGGGCCCGGCCGTGCTGGCTCTACACCGGGCCCGAAGATATCACCCGAACCCAAATCGGTGCAAGCTGGGATCTGGGCCCAGCGGAGCTGAGGGGCATGACCCGAGTGGTGACCGGCGTGGAGGACACGAGCCGGGCGGTGCTCCCGTGGCCGGAGATGGCGCTCTGCACTAACCACGAGCGCGCGGCGATCTTGGCGAAGCTGCTGGAGTTTGACGCCCAGGGGCTCGTCGACCGGCCGAGGAGCCGGAGCCCTAAGGCCCCCGAGCTCCCTGGGTTGGATGAGGTGGCCAGCGAGGAGGCTGCGAGCAGCCCAGTGCGAGCCGGTGGCCCGGGCGTCGCGTGCAGCGAGCCGCAGGCCAGTGGTAGAGCCACTGCGGGAAACAGCCGCCGCACCGGAGAAGAGGGCACCACCGACAGCGCAGCGGCGGTGGCACCGGGTGACCGGGGGAAGCGCCCCCAAGTCTACATCCCCATGCCGGAGTCCCCGCCGTCGCCATCGGCGGCGGCGGCGTTCCCGGTCTTGGAGCCGCGCCTCGTGAGGATGGGGCCTGACTCGGCGCCTGGAGACCGCGCGGCGGCCTCGCCGAGCCCCCGGCGGAAGAGGAGACGAGAGGATTCTGAGCCGGCACTGCCGGGCCCGGAGTTCAGGCTCCCAGCGGCCAAATGGCAGTATCGGGGAACTACGACCGCGTAAGTTTCATTCTTCGCTCTTTCTTGGGCGCTCTCCGCCCGAACTAAGCTTCGGTTTTGACCTTCGTCTGTCTCCGGCAGGCCACCCACGGGCACCGCCGAGGGCGAAGGAACGCCGGCGCTGGCGCCAGCGCCCGAGCCAAGCCAGCTGGCGGAGCCGAGGCAGGCGGACGTGGCGATGGCGGGGGGGCCAGCGGACGCGGCGGCCGAGGGGAGGACAGTGGAAGCGGCGGCCGAGGCGGGGACGCAACCGTCGGCCGAACCCTCGGCGCCGGTGGAACCTACCCCGGGCGTGCAGAGCCCGGGGCGGATGATGGCGGAAGCAGTGGCCTTGCCGGGGCCGGCGGATGCGGCGGCCGAGGTGGGAACGCAGCCATCACCCGAGCGCCCGGCGCCGGTCGAACCTACCCCGGGCGTGCCGAGCCCGGGGCGGATGATCGTATGGCGACCCTCGGGGACCCCGAACCCCCCGGAGGCGGATCGCGGGGAAACCAACGCTCCACCGGCGCCCGTCCGGCCTGCTGACCCCTTCCTGGCCGCGATCGAGGGCATCCAGGTGGCGGTCGAGAGGCTGGGCGCGGCGGTGGATGCGAAGGAGGGGCAGCTTGAAGCGGAGCGCGCCAGGCTGGACTTGGAGAGAGCGCAGCTTGCGAACGCCAGGGAAGAGGCCCGCGCGCCGGCTACGCGAGAGCAGAAGCTTTTGGAGGATACCCGCGCCGGCTACGCGGGAGCGGGAGATTTTGAAGACCGCCTGCGCCGAAGCTGCGCGGGAGCGAGAAGACGCCGCCCACCTGATTGAGGTGTCGCGGCAGCCAGGGAGGCGCAGGCGTAGGAACGGAAGGAGGCGGTCGCGGGCCGCGAGAAGGCGGCGGAGGACCTCCGGGCTGAGCTAACCCGTCGAGAGGGCGAGGCCGATCGGACGTGCGCCAACCTCCAACGTTGGAAAGATGAGCTCCAGAAAATTGAAGAAGATATCCGACGGTGGGAGGAGGACGTCTCCATCCGGGAGGTCGACAACGAGATCATGGCGGCGGATCTGGGCACCCGGGAAGACTCGCTGACCCGCCGGGAGGGGGAGGTTGCCGCGGCGGTGGCGGTCGTTGCCACCAGGGAGGAGGAGAATGCTAAACTCGAGGCGGAGCTGACCGCCCGTGAGCGGGCTTTGTCCGAACTGGTGGCGCAGACGAAGCAGGCCGCCATCCCCGCAACCAATGGTGGCTTTTCTGGCGCGGCCGGGGGCCAGGGACTCGAGGAGCAGCTGCGGGCCACGAAGGAGAAGCTCGAGACTGCCTTTGTCTCGCGGGTCAACCTGCAGCAGATGTTGGAGGACGTACTCCGTCGGATGCGGCGGGCCGTGAAAAGGGCCGGCCTTGGGCGACTCGTCGCGGACGAGAAGAGCGATGGCCCCGGACGACAAGTCTTGGGGCTTCAACAAGTCTGCGAGCGCCTTGAGGCGCTGCCCTGGGCCGTCCAGGAGCTTGCTGCCCGGGAAGGGCGCGGATTGGCCCACGCGGTGGCCGAGCACGTCCTGGCCTGCTACCGGAGCAGAGACTCGAACTTCCTGCTGGAGCCAGGGCGGGAAGGAGGAGTCGAAGCCGAGGGAGAGGCCGCCCGGGAAGCAGTTTGGAGCACTGCTGCCGAGATGGTGGCCGGCTTTAGGTGGGAAGTGCCGCCGCCGCCAGGCCCCAGGGATGGCCAAGACGACTCCGACACCGACTCTGCCTCCGATTAGGCTTTTCTAGTAGTTTCCTCTTCTTTTATTTTTGTCTTGCCTGGATGTAAATATGGGAGTGATCCCTTAGAAATGCTTGTATTCTCTTTGTGAATATAATGGAAGCTTTTCTTTGGGCTCGCAACTCCAGTGTTCTTGAGTACTTAGCGTTTCTTCTGATGTTTTGCCTTGAAGCCCCGGGGGGTACTCAGTCGGACCGTTCCCGACCTTTCCGTCCCCGAGAACGAAGTCGTCCCGATCGTCTTTCTTGGCGCGTTCAGCCCCCGAGCCCTCGCGAGTCCGCATCGACTAAGTCAAGAGACAAAGACACGAACTTCCTTGCTCGGGAGATGGATCGATCCAGCACGGAACACGCCATGACCGGTGAACACTTTTTCACCTTGCGACCACTCAGTCAGCAGACCGGAGACACGCACGGGCGGGAATGCGACCAAGAGTCCCCATGGTTCGGTGGTGCCCGGGCTTAAGACGAACCGAACCGAGCACCGACAGCCCGCCCCTGAGGCCTAGGCTCTGGACTACTCGAGTGGCTCGAGCGATAGGATTACCCAGGGCACCCAGGGACTCGGTAGTGCTCGGGGCCCTTAAAAGCGGACCGAATACCACGACCACCACGACGGACTTCGGTTGGACATTACCGCACGTACGGTACACCTTTCTACGGACCGTTCTGTCGTTCTAGGAAAAAGTAGACATACGGTAGGGTTTTGTGCGTGAGGAGATCATCTCACCGGGCAGATTAGAATACGAGGGCCCCCGAGGATGACTCGGGAACAAAATACTATTGGGGTGCCCGGGGGCTTGGTTCCTTCAGCCGGGGCGCCCGAGCGTCAAGGGGCACGCGAGGAGCCCGGGGTCGGGTGATCTCGACCACTCATGCCTAAGCGGTAGGACCACCCGAGGACCCTTGGGGCCGATCAGCGACCTGGGCATCGAGGCCCTCACGGTCGAGCTGCTTTTGCTTTGATTGTCGACCTGTGACTTAAGATAGAATAGAGAATTTCTTTGCTTGGTGCGCTCTGTTAGTGCGGTACTTGTTATAGACTGCTCTCGTTTTCAACCCGAGACCTCTCGAATACCCAGACCGGCGGATAAGAGCGGGCAGAGGCATAACCCAGAGGTCCTATGGTTCGGTGGCGCCCGGGTATGACAGACCAGACCGAGCACCGACAGCCCACCCCTGGGGCCTGAGCTCCGGACTACTCGAGCGGCTCGAGCGATAGGATTACCCAGAGCACCCAGGGACTCGGTAGTTCCCGGAGATCAGCCACGACACCGAACACCACAGCCTACCACATCGGACGTAAGTCAGCGGCAGCTGCTCGTGCGCATACCGATCGGGATTCTTTTATCAGCGGGGAAAATAAGAGAGCGAACTTTTCTCGCAAAACCGAGCACCTCACCAGACAGATTAAACATATGGAATTCAGAAAAATGAAATTGACATACGATTGCATATTAACATTTTCACTGAATTGACAAATTTTACAAGGTTGGGTGACTTACCCAGCTAGTGATAGCCCCCGATCAACTTGGGTGGGGGTGAAGCCCCCGGCCTGGTTGACCTGAGCCGCGAGCATGGCCGTCTACGGGTAGAACCTGCGCAGGTGCTCGATGTTCCACGGGTTGGGAAACTGCTGCCCATCTTCTGCTGCCAACCTGAAAGAACCTTCTCGTGGGACCCCGATCACGGTGAAGGGACCCTCCCACATAGGGGACAGCTTATTCTTTCCTTCGCGCGACTGGATGATTTGGAGAACTAGCTCTCCCACCTCAAAGGATCGTGCCCGGACGTGGCGCTGGTGGTAGCGCCGCAAACTTTGCTGGTACCGAGCCGCCCGGACGGCGGCGCGCCGCCGGCGCTCCTCCAAGTAGTCGACGTCGTCGCGCCTCTGCTGCTCTTGCTCACCCTCAGAGTATGCATGCACCCGAGGGGAGCCTAGAGTGAGCTCGGAGGGGAGGACCACCTCAGCGCCGTAGACGAGAAAGAATGGAGTCTCCCCGGTGGCGCGGCTTGGTGTGGTCCGATTAGCCCATAGCACGGCGGGCAGCTCATCCACCCATCCCTTCCCGTGCTTTGCGAGCACGTCATAGGTCCGGGTTTTGAGGCCCTTCAGTATCTCCGCGTTGGCGCGCTCAACTTGCCCGTTACTCCGAGGATGAGCGATGGAGGCGAAGCAGAGCTTGATGCCGAGGTCTTCGCAGTAGTCCCCGAACAGGGCACTCGTGAACTGGGTGCCATTGTCGGTGATGATCCGGTTCTGGACGCCAAAGCGACTAGTGATGCCGCGGATAAACTGGAGCGTCATGTTCTTGGTCACCTTGATGACTGGGACAACCTCCGGCCACTTGGTGAACTTGTCAATGGCGACGTAGAGGTACTCATAGCCCCCGATTGCTCGGGGGAATGGACCCAGAATGTCCAACCCCCAGATCGTGAAAGGCCATGACAGGGGGATGGTGTGAAGAGCCTGTGCTGGCTGGTGAATCTACTTTGCGTGGAACTGGCACGCCCTGCAGCGCCGAACCAGCTCGAAAGCATCCTGGAGAGCTGTAGGCCAGTACAAACCTTGCCGGAAGGCCTTCCCGACCAGCGTGCGGAACGATGAATGGCCACCGCACTCGCCCTCGTGGATCTCAGCGAGAAGCTCATCGCCTTCTGCCCGGGAGATGCATTTCAGGAGGACTCCTCCTGCGCTACGCCGGTAGAGATCCCCATCTACTATGGCATAGCGTTTGGACTGCCGAGCAACTCTTTCGGCAGACGTCTCATCCCCGGGAAGGGACTTTTCCTTCAAGTACCCTCGGATGTCGGACATCCACAAGGCATCTTGAGAACATTCAGCAAGTGCAGCACACTCGCCGGACGGCGGCACCCTGACAGGGCTTCCCACTGAGGGCACCGCCGGGGTCCCCTGAATTGAGTTCGAGGTTTCCCCTTCGTCCTGTTCGGTAGGCAGGACGGAAGGCCGTGTGTGTCTTTCTTCAAAGACTCCGGCAGGGACGCGCGCACGGGAGGAGGCCAGGTGGGAGAGCTCGTCGGCCAGAGCGTTGTCGCGGCGAGGGATATACCGCAACTCAAGGCCATCGAAGCGCCTCTCCAGCTTCCTGACTGCTGCCACGTACGCCGCCATTTGAGGATCCGTGCACTGGTACTCTTTGGACACCTGGTTGACCACCAACTGGGAGTCTCCCTTGACCAGTAGGCGACGAATCCCGAGCCCCACCGCAGCTCGAAGGCCGACGATGAGACCTTCATATTCCGCCATGTTGTTGGATGCGTGGAACTGCAGTTGCACAACGTACCGGAGTTCTTCATCCGTTGGGGAGGTGAGAACCACTCCGGCCCCCGCGCCTTTCAGCTTGAGGGAACCGTCGAAGTGCATGACCCAGTATCCGGGCGCGTCGTGCCCGGGATACACAGAAATCTCTTCTAGGACGACCTCGGGGACGGGTGTCCACTCTGCCACGAAGTCGAAGAACGCCTGGCTTTTGATCACCTGGCGACTGACAAAGTGCAAGTCGAACTCTGCCAGCTCCACCGCCCACTTGACAACTCGCCCGGTGCCTTCTCGGTTCCGGAGGATGGGTCCCACCAGATACGTGGTAACCACCAAGACCTTGTGCGCTTGAAAGAAATGGCGCAGCTTTCGGGAGGCGATGAGCACGTCGTAGAGCAGCTTCTGAGCCTGGGGATACCTTGTTTTGGCCTCCCGAAGGACTTCACTGACGAAGTACACCGGTCGCTGTACCCGGTGGGCCCGGACGGTGGCTTCACCCGAGGGGCTGTTACAGCCCCCAGGCTCGGCGGCGTGGTCGGGGCTGGCCGGGTGCTCGGGCCCGACTCCCTGGTCGGGAGGAGCAGACTGCTCGGACTCACCCCCCTGCTCGGGGGGAGCCAAGTGCTCGGGCTCGAACCCTTGCTCGGGGGGAGCAGAGTGCTCGGGCTCAACCCCTTGCTCGGGGGGAGCCAAGTGCTCGGGCTCAACCCCTTACTTGGGGGGAGCCAAGTGCTCGGGTGAGTGCTCGGGGGCCATCGGGAGCTGGGACCGAGCACCTGGCCCAACGCACTCATCACGCTCCACCACCAGCACCATGCTCACGACCTGAGGAGTGACCGAAATGTAAAGCAGTAAGGGCTCGCCTTCGGAGGGAGCCACCAGCACGGGTGGTGAGGTGAGGTACATCTTCAGATCGCGGAAGGCCTGCTCGGCCTCCGACGTCCAGTCGAAACGACCGGTCTTCTTCAGAAGCTTGAAGAGGGGGAGCCCTCGGTCCCCGAGCTTGGAGATGAAGCGCCCGAGGGCCGCCATGCAGCCGGCGAGACGCTGGACCTCTTTAAGTCGAGCCGGGGGTCGCATCTGCTCGATGGCCCGGATCTTCTCTGGATTGGCCTCGATTCCTCGATCGGAAACCAAGAAACCGAGGAGCTTGCCCGCCGGCACCCCAAAGACGCACTTCTCGGGGTTGAGCTTGAGGCGGGTGGTGCGGAGACTGTTGAAAGTCTCAGCAAGGTCCTCGAGCAGGGTGGCGCGGTCTTGGGACTTGACCACGAGATCGTCAATGTAGGCCTCGACGTTGCGGCCAACCTGCGAATCAAGGGTAATGAGAATGGCGCGCTAGAAAGAAGACCCAGCATTGCGCAAACCAAAAGGCATTGAAATATAACAATAAGTCCCCACCGAGGTGGTAAAGGCAGTTTTTTCTTCATCCTCTACGGCCATGCGGATCTGGTGATACCCAGAGTTTGCATCTAAAAAACAAAAAAGATCGCATCCCGCGGTTGCATCTACAATTTGATCAATACGGGGCATGAAAAAAGGATCTTTAGGGCAAGCCTTATTTAGGTCGGTGTAGTCCACACACATGCGGAGCTTGCTGTTGGCCTTCGGGACGATGACTGGATTTGCCAGCCAGTCGGGGTGGAGGACCTCTCGGATAAATCCGGCGTCGAGGAACTTGCTGACCTGCTCCCGGATGAACTCCTGGCGCTCAGGCGCCTGCCGCCGGACCTTCTGCTTCACCGGGCGGGCGTCCGGGCGCACTGCCAAGTGATGCTCGATCACCTCCCTGGGGATCCCGGGCATGTCGAATGGTTGCCATGCAAACACGTCTGCGTTAGCCCGGAGGAAGGTGACGAGCGCGCTTTCCTATTTGCTGCCCAGGTCACCGCCGATCCGGACGACCTGGGTAGCGCCTTCGCCCACCACGACCTCTTTCGTGGGAACAGAGGCGTCGACGGCGAGTTGGGGTTTGGATGAAGAGGGTCCCGGGCCCCCTGGGTAGCCTTCGACCTTGGCCTGAGCTGAGACCAAAGCCATGTACGACTGCTCGGCGCAGGAAACGGCGCCGCCAAAATCGACAGTCACGAAGATGGGGCCTGTTGGGCCCGGCATCTTAACCGTGAGATATGCATAATGGGCGGCCATCATGAATTTGGTGAGCGCCAGGCACCCGAGGATGGCGTTGTAGGGGAGGGGGAGCTCCGCGATGTCGAAGAGGACGTTCTCCGTGCGGAAGTTGTCCCGACTCCCGAAGGTCACGGGTAGCTCGACCTGCCCGAGAGGCAGGGAGTGCCCAGGCATCACTCCGCAGAATGGAAGCGACGGCTTTAGGCGTCGGGAGGGCACCTGCAACTTCTCGAAGGCCTCCTTGGATAGGAGGTTGAGGCCTGCACCCCCATCGATCAGCACTCTGCCGACCTTGACATTGCAGATGGTGGGGGACACTACCAGGGGTAGTCGCCCCACGGCTGCAGTACTCGCGGGGTGATCGTCCATGCTGAACGTGATCGGGGCGTCCGACCACCTCAGGGGCCTAGTGGTCTCCTCGCTCGGGGTTGCCGAGCACACCTCGCGCAGCATGACCTTGATGCCACGGCGCGAGGAAGGCGTGTAGGCGCCTCCGTCGATGAAGGCGACGGTATGCTCGGGCTCCTAGAAGCCGAGCTCGGCGTTACCGGCGGCGGCCTCAGCGTCGCCTCCCCCGCGGGAATCGTCGCGCTCCCTTTGGCGTTGCTCGATGGGACCATTGACCGTACGACACTCCGTGAGATCGTGCCATCTGGTCTGGTGTATGGGGCACCATTTGCCTAGCTTGGGCCCCGCGGGAGCGAGGGCCCTCGCTGGAGCAGGAGCCCGGCCGGGTGCCAGGGCTCTTGCGGGAGCCGGTGCCCTAGCTGGTGCCGGGGCCCTCACGGGGGCTGGGGCCCGAGGAGGGGCCCTGGCCGGGGCCCTTGCGGGCGCGGGCCGTCTGTCGGTGGCCGCCCGGCGTTCTTGCCGGCGATCGGGCTCTTGGGCCGGCCTACGGGCAGGGCCCTGGGCCGGTTCGACAAGAGCGGCTTCGCGCTTTCTTCTCTTCTGCTTTTCCTGCCTGTCGGAACGGGAAGAACTTGGCTGGTCGGCGGTGGGGCGCGGAGCATGCCACGCACTTGTCGGCCAGCGCGAAGAGCTCCGCAGTGGTTTCGATTTCGTACGTACCTAGCTTTTCGAGCATCCGCTCGTCGCGGACGCCCTGCCGGAAGGCGACGATGACAGCGTGGGGGGCTATCCGTGGGATGGTGTTGCGGACCTGGCTGAAGCGCTGAATAAAGCGCCACAACGTCTCCCCCTCCTGTTGCTTGACGGTGTGGAGGTCGCACTCCAAACCGGGGCGCGTGAATGTGCCCTGAAAATTAGCCACAAACTGGTGGTAGAGGTCATCCCAGGAGCTAATAGATCCTGGGGGTAAGTTCATGAGCCAAGAACGGGCAGAGCCCCTCAAGGCAACAGGAAAATAATTTCCCATCACCTTTTCACTGCCCCCTGCCGCTTGGACGGCCGTAGTGTAGATCTGGAGGAACTCGACGGGGTCGATGGACCCGTCGTACTTCTCTGGCAGCTCAGGGCGGAACTTGGAGGGCCATTTGACCCGACGGAGCTCAGTGGTGAAGGCACGGCAACCGGTGCCGTACCCCGTGGTGCGGGTGGCATTCCTTGGCGGCGAATGCCGGTGAGCCGGGGATTCCTGGCGATCGTGGGCTGGGAAAGAGGAAGCCTGATCCTCTGCCTCGGCCTCCTGCCGGGTTTCCCGCTGGCGCTCGAGGGTGACACGCGCATCCTCGTGGCCCCTCCGCTCGTTGAGACGCAAGCGGAGGTCCTGGGCTTCAGACGCGGCCAGGGGGGTGGCGCTCCGCCTGGAGGCCCCCCGGCCCGTGCGAACGTTGCCCGTTGATGAGCCGGTTCTGGCAGCGCCACGCTGGGTGGTGGCGCGAGAACTCCCGGCCAGCACCTGGCAGCGAGCAGTGCCGACCAGGGCGGCGACATCTTGGATCCAGCGGCCTTTCGGAGTGTTCGGCGTTGCCTGGACAGGCGGATGCCTGAGGAGAGCGTGCGCTGCAAGTAGCGCACTTCCGGGGCCAGCCTCGCCGAAGGCGAGTCTACACCACAGAGGCACCCGGCACTGTCCAGAGGCGGACCTGGCTACCAGGGTTTCGACCACCTGCTGGGGGTCGGACGGTGCACCGGCGGCGGCGGCGGCGGCGGCCCTGCTGGGCCCAACGCCCTGGTCCCCTTGGGAGGGGAAGGCCGCGCGTGCAGATAGTGGCTGCTGCTGGGACGCAGCAGCGACTGGGGCCTCCTGGACGTCGCGTAGCATTTCCTCACTGGAAGTGGAGCCGGAACGCTGGAGACGGTGTCCACCGCCCATTTTTTCCTGCGGAAGAAAACAAACGAACAGATTCAGGGATGTTCCCCCTACCTAGCGCGCCAGTTGTCGGAGGATTAGCTCATGTCGCAAGGATCCCGAGAGACCCCTTTTTAGAGATTCGGCCGGGGGGATGATCCTGAATAAGTTCGTCGGAGAAATAAATGGAAGTGGATGTAAATGCAACGGCCGGTGGGGGGGGGGGGGGACGATCGACCTAGTGCAAAGGGAAGTAAATGCACCAGAGTTTAGACAGGTTCAGGCCGCACAGGTGCGTAATACCCTACTTCTATATGGATGCAATAACTGTCCTGAGGGAGATCCCTCTAGGATGTATCTGGTTACAAGAATGTTGTGTCTAACTAAGAGCTTGAGACTCCCTGTTCTTGGGCAGGGACTGCGGTTTGGATCTTGGTGCTTCTGTTGATTGCTCGATGCCTACGATCTCTTGCTTGATTGATCCTTTCTTTTTCTGTCTTTCGTTTCCCTCCCCTTTTCTCTTCTGTGTGCCGACTCTTTTATGCACTCGCCGGCCGCGACATACCCCGAACGGGAAGGAAAGGGCACAAGTTCCAATACGCCACGACTGAGAAAGGCGTCATCATTTCCTCTAGGCGAAGTGACTGGGGTGGTGGAAAAACGCAGCGCGCGTCCGGTCACTTGTCACTGTGGACACCCTGGCAACGGGCGCCGTTGAGAGGGCCCACCGGGCAACCACAGAGCCACCCGGCGTGCCCGCCCTGTCTTGTTCCTCTGCCACGGCAGGTCGGCAGGCGGAACGCCTTGATCCTGGCAATGTTATCCCGAGACACACCGGATGATACGGGACGGGACCCGTGCAATTAATAGCCCCACGCCCCTCTGCCAAAGCATGGCAGGAACTGACGCTGCGGCGGGAGCAGTTGGATATGTCAGGCCACGCGCGCTCATTTAATGCGGCCTTGGACCTCTGACGGGCGGACACCTCATCGGTAGGCCCCTTGGGGGCCTCTCTGGGTCGTCGGGGACCGAGTGCTCGGGGGTACCGTTCACCTCCCCGAGCACTCTCTCCCGGGAATGCCTATCTTTGTCTTTGGGGTACCGAGTGCTTGGGGTACTGTTCACCTCCCCGAGCACTCTCTCCCGGGAATGCTTATCCCTGTACGAGCCTTCGGGGAACCGAGAGCCTAGGGGCTGCCACGTGCAGCCCCGAGCATTCTCTCCCGAGCACTTTCGCACTGGCCCTTGGGGAACCGTGCGCTCGGGGATTGCTGCGCGCAGTCCCCGAGCACTCTCTCCCGGAACTTAGCCCTTCTGATCATCGGGGGACTAGGGTGCTCGGGGGTGACCGGGCACCTCCCCGAGCACTTTCTTCCCGGTACTTAGACTCTGCGGGTCATCGGGGAACTAGGGTGCTCGGGGACCAGAGATTGTAGCCCCGAACACCTTCTCCCGGAACTTAGACTTTCCTCATCCCGCAGGAGGGACCTTGCGGGATGGTGACACGTGGCGGACGGCTGGCCTGGCCTCGGGACTCAGGGACCCCCGGTTCCTGATACACCGACAGGTAGGGTCTGTATTCACTAGAATCTGCCCTATCATCTATGATTTTATATGTTTTTTCCTTGGCACGGTTTTCCTCCGGTTTTTTATTTGAAAAGAGATTTTTTATTAGCGAAGATTTACACATTTCCCTGCACCTATAGTACTGCTCAACCTATTGAGACTGCATACTTTGCTTCCTACAGTTTGGCACATGGCTTGTATAGTAGTTGAGTGCGAGATGGAGTCCTTTTCTCATTTGTGGAAAAAAGGACAAGTAATTACAAATTTATACATTGCGAGTAGTAATGCAATATAAATACATGTTCGCACCATTAGGGCTGGCAACAAACCAAGCTCGAGCTAGCCTAGCATAGCAAGCTCGAGCTTGACAGAAACTCAAGCCAAGCTCGAGCTCCGACCGAGCCTATAGATAAGCTCGACCTCTATTCAAGTAGCTTCATTAACATCTAAAATTCACAAATTTTCTTATCTATTTCTAAGCAAGTACATAAATTATCAAATTCTTCATTAGAATAAAAGACTTGTGAGTTTGGAGCCAGGCTCGAGCCCACCTCGTTTAGGCTCAGGAGCTTTGAGCCAAACTTTTTAGCAAGAGTTCGAATAGCTCGCAAGCTTCAAGCTTTTTTTTACATCCCTACCCACCATGCATATCTCTGCATGCACTGCTTTGTACTTGGTTCATCAAGAAATTTACTGTTAAACAGTTGTGCCAACCCAGACTAATTTACATGCGGCCAGTTGCTCGATGGAAACCTCTGATAAAGTGATAAGGATTACCCATTTTAGAACTAATGCAATTTCAAACAAATTAACAATTAATAGTGAAAGTACACATGAGAAACCGTGTGGCGTATTTGTCGCACAGAGATGCTTATCGCTACCCGACAATCTTGACAATTGTCTAATGTGCCTGTAAGAAACAACAAAAAATAAATAATTGAGCAGCGTTTAGGAACACTAGCAGAATGGAGAGAAAAAAACAGTTTTTTGTGCAGAAAAAATTGTTATTTTCTGAAATTTTGCAAGACAATTTATCTGGAATTGTACAATATTCACGCATTCACGCAGATACAACTTCGCTTGAAATCGTGAAAAAGAAAACAACTTCAGGTTGCATTTAGCATGTTGAGGGGAGTACATGTTTATATTATGTAGAGACGTATAGTTATTTCTTTTCCCAAGACTATATTGAACAAAAGAGAGAGAATATTCATACTGTGAACTAACATCTTCGTAAAGGCATTGTCACAGAGGAATGATGGTGAAAATGGCCTAATTATTCATTTCCAAGATGAAATACATTACAGACTAAAAAATAAGATGAAATACATTACAGGAGACCAGATCCACGAGGATTCAAGCGGCATCTGATAATATATGTTGACACTAAAGGCCCCTGAACCAATCAAATAAACTCCAGTAACACTTAACTTAAAGTATCCAATCATGGATTGGAGTTATTTGCAATCAATCTACTGGCCCTCTGCCATTTTATTAAGACAAGAGAAAAGTCAAGAGTACAGTGTGCAAGGTAAAAGAAGCAGAGGAACAATACGAACAACAGCATTATACAAGATGGTGGGATATTATCCTGTAGTAAAATACCTTTTAGAGGCTAAAGCTCAGATGCTCAATTCATAACTGCAACCGCCTTAATGCAATGGACCACCTGTAGCACGCTAAGTAACTCTATATCGAAAATTATACGGCTTCTCTCTTTCTAGAGTCTAGATGTTCAATTAAGTTTGGATGGTTGTCAAATGGAATATCTGCTTTTGGCTCTTGGAACCTTTTTTTGGGCTAGTTCCCACTACCTAGTCGGTTGTTCCTCAGCTGGGAAGATAATAGAGGCCACTTACACCATGGAGTTACTTTAATCCACCCTTGACTTAATGCTCCAAGGACATGGTGAGATGAGCCACTACAATTGGATTCTTACTTGTTGCAATGGTACTGAAATTTGTTTTCTACACTGGTGTTCCTGTTCTTATACTACTTTGCTTTGTGTTATATTGCGTTTACTGCTGCATCTGCGAGTGTTGCATTACTGTGTTCAGAACTAATGTTGAATCAGTGTATTAGTTGCAACCAAATACATGTCATCCGCAAGCTGCCAGCCTTTGCCTTCAAAAAGGATAGACTTTATGCTTCTGTTACGTGCTACACCAGATCAAAGTTTGGAACATATCCCTCAAGTCTCATCTGATCAACTAGTGTGTTCATGAGGTCATACATATCTTCCGCACCATGCTGTGGTTCAGTGCTTGCATAGAACTCAAGGACTTCTCCATTAACCTCAACCCAGCTGCAACCTGGAGTTTTGCTGACACCCCTCTCCCTCATTAACCCTATCATTCTTGCTGAGTCATCCAATCTATCCGAGGTTGCATATATCTTGGATGACACCACATAGTTCCACGAGTTTGATGGCTCTAGCTTCATAATCCTGTTGATGACCCTCTCTCCGACCTCAACATTCTTGCATTTCCGACAAGCAGCAAGCAAAGCGCCCAACATCACAGCATCTACCTTGCCAGGAATCTTCTCAATAAATTCCCATGCTTCTTCTAAATGTCCAGCACGTGCCAACAAATCAACCATGCAGGAGTAGTGCTCGATCTTGGGAACGATCTTAAACAGAGGTGTCAAAGAATTGAACAAACGGCGGCCATATTCGAGTAGCCCAGCATGTACACAAGCAGAAAGCACTCCGATGAAAGTAATATCATCCGGCTGCTGCCCTTCCTCATTTCTCATCAGTTCAAACTGCTGGATGGCATCATGACCTCGGCCATTAAAGGCAAGCCCACAGATCAATGCATTCCATGAAGCTTTATTCTTGCATGGCATCATTCTAAACACTTGTATGGCTTTGTCCAGATCTCCGCACTTAGCATACATGTCCACTAAGGCTGTCCCCACATAGACATTGCTGTAGAGGCCTCTGTGTGAGACGTACCTGTCCAGTTTAGCCCCTAGCTCCAAAGCACCGACTGCAGCGCAGGAAGAGAGGACTCCGACCAAGGTTATCTTGTCTGGACGCACCCCTGCTTTCCTCATGCTGTGAAACAAGGCAATGGCTTCATTTGACATGCCATTCTGCGCATACCTGCATCATCTGATAGCCATTCGTAAATTACCAAACCAGACAGGATAGCATTAATCAGCACTTGTTTGCAGTAAGAACAAAAGAAAGTATTCATATACTTGCCCGGTGATCATGGCATTCCATGGCACGACATCCTTGCCGTTGATGCCATCAAACACGCGGCGTGCCTCAGCCATTTCTCCACACTTCTCATACATCCCCACCAGCGCAGATCCAATGAGCGAGTCCACCTCCATCCCTGCGGACCTCACCCACTCCTCCACCCACCTCCCAACCGCCAAGTCGCCGGCATCCCTGCATGCCGCGAGCACAACTGCCACGGTCACCCCATTGGGTGCCACTGCACCCTCGGTAACCATAGACCGGAACATCCCTGCCACCTCAGCCGCCATCCCCGCTCGCTCGTACGCCTTCATCATAGCGTTCCAGGAGACAACGTCCCGACGGGGAATTCCGTCGAACACCCGGCGCGCAGCGATGGGATCTCCTAGGTTGGAATACATCGTGATGAGGGAGTGGACGGTGTGGTCGTGGTCCCTTAACCCGAGCTTCTCGAGGAGCGCGTGCGCGGAGCGGGCGAGAGCGGGAGCCGGGCAACGACCGGCGGCGAGGAGGAGGAAGGGTAGGCTGTAGGTATCGGGGCGTAGCGCGGAGCGGAGCATGCGGAGGAAGAGGCGGAGGGAGGTGCCGGGGCGGGAAGAAGCGAAGAAGCGGAGCGCGACGTTGTAGGAGAAGGCGGTTGCGGCCGGATGGGACAAGAGGAGGAGGAGGACATAGTCGGAGGCAGCATTGGCGGCGGCGGCGGCGGCCGAAGAGTAGGAGGCGGAGGAGGAGGAGAGGGAGAGGAGCTTGGAGAGGAAATGGTTGTATGGGAAGGGGCGATTGCGGTGGGAATGGAGGAGGTGGGCGTGGAGCTGCTTGACGGCGGAGAGGGAGTGGCATCTCGATAGGAACTTGGAAACGGCGGCGGCGGAGGCTGAGGCCGAGGCCGTGGAGGGCATTGCCGGCGGCATACCGGCCACGTTTGGTGGACTTGTTGCCGCTTCCTGCCTTCCCGGCATACCAGCGAAATCCGCCGCTTCGGTTGGGGCCGCCGCCTCCGTCGCCAATGACTGGGGGCCTGCGCCGGCGGTTCGGCCCCGGGTTGGTCAACTAGCAAATCGGCGAGGCACGGGGTTGAAGCGGTTCGGTCAGGTTGCCTTTCAGAAAGACTTCGATGAACAATTCGTGAAACATTATTTAACAACTGTAAAGAATATTTCCGCTATTTTACAACAACATGTTTAATGTTTTGTATGTTATTTGTTAAAACAGTATGATTAAACATTTAAAATAGTACTTTTGAATCGTTAAAATTTTCAGAAAAGAAAAAAGAAATGCAAATACATATTTTTATATAAAAATAAATACAAAATATCCATATTGATCTTATTATATAAATTGTTAACAACATCATAGTTAAAAAAATTACAAAACAGACCCAGCTTTAAGAGATAAATACATTTTAAGTTTCATAAATACATAAAACCACACACATAGGCCAATCGCAGGCCACCGCATTGGCGACCAATTTTAGTGCAACAACAGGTAACCCTAATCATAGAAACTTAGGACAATTGCTCCATTGCGCTCATTGAGAAGTCCAATTTGTTGTTTGCCCCCGTTAAAATGCACTTTATACCATTGCCCCCAAAATCTGAAATTCAAAATTCGGTATGCCCTTGTTTTGCAATACCAAGACCTTCTTTTAAACTTAGCAAATTAAAAGCACAGGAAAAGGGCCAAGAAAATCATTTGTTCTTGGAAAAGACGGATCTGCACACCCTCCTCCCATTTGGTCCCTGTCCGTAGGCTCCAATCTGGAAGTGTAAGGACTGGTGACTCACAAAGAGGGTGAATTAGGGGTTTTTTTTTCCGTTTTGATCCTTTTTGCAATATTTTGAAAATGGATTGGCGGCAAAACTATTTTCAGCTTTGACCCTCCGGCTCCGCGTTAGAGTCTCTGGCGCGGATGTTAGCCATGTCCGCGCCACTAGTAATGGCACGGATATTGGTGCCATCGTGACACGCTACGAGGAGCGATGCTAACGGGGATCCAACGTGGCCCATATTCCGCTCTAAGAACTCTGATGAGGTCCTTTCATATCCCATACCACGAGTTCTAGCGCGGACCCCCTAACACATAAAGTACCACGCGGGCCCGTCCTCCTTCTATTCTCCTGTCTTCTTCCATGTTGGAACCGCACACAGAACGGCTTCTCCTCTCCCTCCCTCTTCACCACCCCTCTCCAATCCGTATTTTTGTTGGTTTTAACCATGATTTGTCATCGGAATCAGATTGTAAACTTGTCCATCTTCCCTTAATTTCTCCTCCGATTCTACCATATTCATGTGGGTTTGAGTGGAAATCCTAGATGTAATTTGTGGTACAACATTGGCCATTCTAGTTGATGAATTATGGTTTGGAATGGTTAGAAATGCAATGTAGGTTGCATATGATTGAATATTTGTTCTGGAACAAAATTTGATACTATTTTTAAATGCCCATATAATATGATGTTATGATGGGTCACAGTGTTGGCATAGAACAAATTGATGAATTTGTGCAATGAATTTGCTCGTTGAAGTAGTGGACAGTGAATTTGTGGGTTGAAGTTGTGTGCAATGATTTTTTAGAAGATGGTAACTAAGTTTATTACGTAGGATTTGGTAGCGGTGAATGTAAAATATTTGGTGCATGTCAAATTCGTAATGGATTGCAGTTATATGATACAATGAACTATTTGTGGCGTAAGCAAAAATGGGCACACATCGGCAAGGAGTATCCCGATGTTAGTTGTAAGGATGCCCCCGTTCCTCCCACTCTTCCCGTCCCAACTTGTGACTGTGGTAAGCCTGCTGTGGTCCTTCAGTCCCTACATAATGATACTGCTAGTCGCATGTACTACATGTGCAAGGATTGTCGTGTGAGTATATATTTATTTTGGGTTAGGATAGAAGCATATGACATTACTTTTGCTGACATGATGTTTTAATAATTTACAAGAGTGGGAGATATGCTACTTCTTCCAATGGATTGATGGGCCTAAGATGTATGACCCGAAGATTTTGAAGGTGAAACAATTTACTCAGTATTCGAAGCCATATGACAAGTTTGTTCATTGGATTCATCCTCCACCAAATCCACCAAAACTGGCCTATAAAGAGAAATCGAATTTGAGGAGAAAACGTGTAGCGGATCCTCCATTATGTTATGCAATTGTGGGAAGCGAAGCGTGCTTTGTGAACCTTCAGGGGGATCTCTTTACTTCCGTTGTGAAGGAATGAAAGGTAAAAACTGGGCATGGTTACTTGTTTACAATTTGAATGAGATATAATTAGATGTCATGTACCTTGTATCATGAATTTGAATGCAGCATCATGATGCTACTTGTAACTTTCGGGATTTGTTGTACGGTCCCAATGGTGAATGGATGGAGGAGGAAGAGGATAAAGGGAAAGGGAAAAGGGTGATAGAACCATGTCATCCAAGGAGAGCTATGGAGGGTCAAGAGGTAGCGGCTAAGGCGGTGCAAATGGAGACAATGAAGGCACTTGTTGCTAATTTGCCTGTGCTTATCCTGGACGATGATGATGATGACGCTGATGATGAGTTGATCTATAATGGGACGGATGATGAGTATTATGGATTAGTTGGCTATGTATGTGGTTGCATTGGACCTATCTATTATTTGTTAGGCGTAATGTTGTGAACTATTTTGTGAGCTTAATGTGTAATCGTGGATGATTGTACTATGTGAACCATATCGTCGATGATTTGTGAGCTTAATCTGTTATCCCCAGTTTGTATGATGAGTTTGATTGGTCAATGTGGCTAATTTGGTTGATTCTTCGAATGGTTCTTGTGCACTCCCTACTACACCTCGGCCACTACTTCTGCTCCCTTGAGTAATCTCCAGCCTACGAACTCCTTGTATCTTGTGATCGTGGGGTTGGCACCTGCTGAGCTGGTTGAGTTGGTTCCTCCGCGCCAATCTCCTTGGCGTGGAACAATGGAATCTCCGCGCCCAAAACTTTAGCGCGGAGAGGTCGCCCACCCTGCCACCCACCAAACTCTCTGTATCTTTGGCATTGGACTGGTCATTACCCACGCCAAATACTTTGGTGCGGATAGGTCACCCCCCCCAGCCCCACCAAACTCTCTGTATCGTTGGCGCTGGACTGCTCATAACCCGCGCGAATATTGTGGAACCTCATGCACACACATGGGTACAGTAGCACTTCCGTGCCAAATTCTTTGGCGTGGAGTATTCATTGTCTAGCACCAGCGATACAAAGAGTTTGGTGAGGGGTAGCCTGGTCGATCTGTTCGCACTAGAGTATTTGGCGCAGAGCATCCACAGAACCACGCCAATTTCTTTGGCGTGGAATTCCTGTATTCCAGGCAAATCATCGCCAAATTGCATTTGTGGCAAAGGCACATTCAGGGCACTTGTCACATAGAATCCAGGCAGCGGTAGCAGAGTCACAGACATAGTTTCTCAAGCCAAAACATTGCATAGTTACACAGCTCATTGTTTTAACAGATTTCATACTGACTTCATACAAATTCAAGTCCATAGTTCATACATAGCGGATTGTTCACAGAGTTTTAACAGAGTTCATACAGAGTCATACACATTCTGACAGAGTCATGCACATATACTTCATACATAGCCATAGTGACATAGTCATACACATAGCACATGCATTTCACCTATTGCCTGCGGTGGCGTCCCGGAGCATGTGTACCAGGAGTGTACTTCTTGGGCTGCTTATGACGACGCTCCCCTTGAATCACTAGGGATGGATCGATGTAACGGTCATGGGGCTTTTTGCGAGGACGTGCCTACGACACCTGAGAGCCCGATGGTGCATCGGCAAGCTGGGATGGTCCTATCTCCTCAGGGCCTTCCACATCTTGTTCCTCCTCGGCCTCTTCATCCTCGGACATGTTGACGTCTCCCTCCTCCTCGTACTCGCTCGTCACGGGTCCCTTGTGGCGTGAACCTCCCGAGGTGGCAGCACTTGCTGAACGGGAAGGACCTTGTGACCTCGACATGCTAGCTGCTGGATGTGGGGGAAGGACAACATCATCGACGGGGCCACGACATCCAAGATGGGTAGCCATCTTGCGGCACTTGGAACGCAAATGCTGCAATCACGAAATGTATGGAGTGAGAACTACAAATAATGATCATAGAACACATGGTCAAAAACATGTGTTCGTTGATGTACCTCAACGAAATGCCTAAGAGTAATCGACTCGTTGGGAGCTCCAATGGGTGTCCCTAATGCAAGCCCGGCCTCATTGACCACCCGATCTGCAACTGGGGTGCCCTCTACTTCAGTTCCTTCACGAACTCCCTTGTCGAATTCATTGTTCGCCTCGTCGTCGGACTCGTCCTCCAACATATCCACCTGTGTCCATCTAGGCCTCAAGTGAACACGGTAGTTCGCATGATACCACTGAAGGTACTAGTTGAATTGCCCAACATCGTGCTCAAGGGGCTAAATGACATTGTTGGCTTCAAAGTGATGGAACTCATTGATGTAGCACTGGTGCTCGTGAAGCCAGTCTGTAATCTTCTTACACTTTTGCCTATCCATTCTATCATACATATAGGGAGTTGTCAATATGATGAAGTAACATGGAGAAAAGGGGGAGACACAAAAACATTAGATGTTCTTGTGGAGGTCGATGCTAGTAGAGAACGGCTTGAGTGGACAAGGTTGCCATCTCCCGAATTGCCTCATGACCCTATGCGGGAGGTGGTACTCGACCGCATAGAAGCAAATCAAGGGGCATTTCATCAACCACAAGTGTGAATCTCGCGTACATAAGATGTTCAAGTCCATCGCATGCACTGCCTGAGATTGATATGGCGTCCATTCCACCTACAAGTGTGATCCAACCATTAGTGCCAAATAAACATCAAATTACCATAACTTACGATTCCCTTCTAAACCAACACTTACATGTCCAGATTGTAGGTAGTCTAACTCATTTGTGTAGGACTTGTACAACATCTTCTTTCGGCCAATTGATACGGCAACTCTATCATATAGATAAGCTGTCGTGGGCTTCCTGTTAGCAACAGTAAACCTTCAATGCTTCTTCTCCACCCAAGTAGGCCTACCCACTGGAAGCTGAATCCACATCCACTTCTGAAGAAGGTACAAACAACTAGCCAAGCAAGAATTCGCACTGCTTTGACGGCATGCGTGGCACAACTATCAATATCGCCATGCCAGGGCTGCTGATCCCCAGCTGTAAGTCCCTGCGACCTCCCAACCTCTGAGTAGCGGCAAAAACATCCAAGAAGCAACATCGCCGGCTGAATCCGGAAACAAAATAGCCCCAAACAAGTGCAGGACATACGCCCTCGCGTACCGCTAAACAGTCTCCTCGTTAGCATCCTCATCCAAGTTGTGAAAGTTGGCCTCCAGCCACATGAGAGTGACACCAGAGGTCTTCAACTAATGTGAGTCCTCGTCGGGGCGAAGACCAAGCAGCTTCTCCACCATATCCCACCAACCACCTGAGGCCGTGCTCCTCATGAATGGCTCACCGCTGATAGGAAGAGCTAACATCATGGCCACGTCCTCAAGCGTGATAGTCATCTCTCCACGCGGTAGGTGAAAGGTGTACGTCTCGGGTCGCCATCTATCAACAAGGGTAGATAGAGCTGATGCATTCTATGTAGGCATTCCGCACTGGCAAAGAGTGGAGAAACCAATAAGACCCTCCTATCGCAAGTACGGGTTGTACCGCTCGTCATACTCCATAGCAGTGTGACCTCGTATGCGGAGTGTCGGTGGCATCCACAAGGAAAAAAGAACAAGAATATAGAACAAAAGAGACAATGCCATTAGCAGGATGTGAACTTTTACCTCTCCTCCGGCAACCTTCCTCACCCAGTGTGTTGCATCGTAGTGATTCAACAATTAGATAACAAAATCATAAGAAAGAAATATAATTGGAGGACATTTTACAAATTGTAACTCTTACGGTAGATGAGAAACACAAAGATTGTCTAGACATCCTGTTGCGGCATGTCCCACGCCTACTACCCCCTCTTCCCCTCTTAAACTTTTCACGTTCAGGGCATGTTGGTTTTTTATGCCCTTTCTTATGGCAATGTGAGAATTCATCTTGGGTGCCATCGTACAAAAAGTTATTCATGTTGTTTTGTCTCCGTGATGACCCCATCCTATCCATGTCGTTCCACAGCCGCTTAGTTTTCTATCTTCCCCTAGTGCTGACCAAGAGAGTATCATCAGCCGCGTATGCGCGACCTTTGTATTGGGGCCACTGCGTAGGATCAAGGTACAATTCAAAGCGAGGTGACCATGTTTCAATGACAACATCTAAGGAGAACTCGAATGGCACACGTAAAGGTGACTGATAGTCCAACTTATGGATACGGCAAAGTGTTATCAAATGGGAATATGGAAGGTGATATATTTGGGATCGTTGGTAACTACACTGATTTATAGAGAGAACGACCACGAATGCCTGATCTCCATATTGCTCACCACCCACACTTGTGCCACCACGCTCAGTTAGCTCATACTTCTGTGACTTCTTGTCAAAGAACATCGCACGTTGATGGGCCACTTTAGTCTTTTGTTGGGTTAACTTCTTCAGAACCACTTTTCCCCACTTTCGCTTGTCCACATTTTTCAACTTCTCAGCTTTTCTTAGCCTGTCAACAAAGTACTCATTCAGCTTCTTGAAGGTGTAGGCCACGATTGCTGTAACGGGCAAAGATCTAATTCCCTTAAACACTTTGTTGAAAATCTCAGCCATGTTGCTAGTCATCATACCATATCGGTGTCCTTCCCTGTCAAATACCCTAGCCTACTTATACTTCTCGGCCATATGATCTTCCAACCACCTACGAGGACCTTAATGAAGCAACACAACCAACTTCTTCAACTCCTTAAAGAACAAGTTCTTCTCCTCAAGCATGCAAAATACATCTGAGATCCTCCGTCTGACCCTTTGTAGTGCCGTGGCGGTGGAAGTTGGCTGCAAAGTGCCGCATGCATCACCTATGGTGCACATTGCAATGACCAGGGATGTCCATCTCCACAGCATTCAGAATACCTTGGTGCCTGTCGGATATGATACAAACTTCACGATGTGGCCCGATTACATTAATCCTAACTAAGTGCAAGAACCATGCCCAATTCCTGTTGTCCTCCTTTTTCCACTAGAGAAAAAGCAAGAGGAAGCTGCTGATCCTCCCCATCTGCACCTATCACGGTCATCAAAGTGCCCTTATATTTCCCAATCAAGAATGTGGCATCAACCGAGAGGACGGACCAGAATTCATGATCGAAAATAGGCTTTCAAATATTATCAACCATTACAAACTTCTCCTAATGCGACTCTATGTGGTACACCATGCTCGAGTTCCACTCCTTAATTGCTTCGAACAAGGTAGGAAGACGTACATTCGCATCACTCCAATCACCATAAATCATCATCCTTGCCATCTCCCTAGCCCTCCAAGCCTTCCCATAGCTGATCTTGTAGTCAAATTGCTCCTCCACGATCTTAATCAAAGCTCTAGGAGTAATGTTAGGCTCCGCTTTCACAGTGCTGCATAGTCGATATGCAATGAATCTGGCATTCAACTGCAAATGCTTGTCCGAACATTCGTAATTAGCACATGTGTGGGGATCCACAACACTAGTGACTCTCCATGTGCTGCGGTTTGTCTTGCGGGCCCGGACCATCTACGCACATCCAATTCTCTCACATTGCACAATGCATCGCAAATTACAATTAGAGTGAGCTACTTTATATGGCCGGTTGTGCTTCACTGAATACTCTTGGAGCCACATCTTTAAGGATAGCATTATGGAGAATTCATTACCTTTCTACACAACTGGTCTTTGAGAAACGTCAGGTACCAAGGCCGTAGTATGACCTCCATCTACTACAACACCTTTGATCCCACTAAGGTCCCTAAATTCAGAGACACGAGGATGGGGGCCAATCACCGACTCGAAAGCATGGCAATCCTCCTCCCTCATGTCAGCAACGGGACCATCATCATCGGAGTCCTCCTCATATTCGGCCTCATAAGGGACATCATCCGCTGTCATGTCACCAAATACATGAGGGTCCAATTCATCGGATACCCTTGCTAGATCAAAGTCATGCCGTACCAACTCCCTCTTGGCTGCAAAACTTGCTTCCTCTAAATCAGCTTGTTCCCTACCACCAACTGTTGATGCATTGATCGCACCAACCTCTTGTGCCAAATGCACTAAATCACTCTTCAATACCTCCTCTTCACAAGCATCTTCAATTGCAGGTTGGCAACCACCATCCCAGGGCAAAGGCTGGCTTGCACCTACTTCAACCTCAGTATCTAATTGCTCGTCGGCCCAACACATTGCATTGATGGATTCAAGACATGGACACAATATCACAAATTATCAATGCATAACAATAAACCCTCACTTTTCAAATGAACTAACACAATCACAAAACAAATCTACATTTATCATGCACATACATATAAATTTCATCCCAAATTGAATAAAATTGCAATGATATAGAACCCTAAATTACCAAAAACGAAAAAAATTAAACGAAATTGAACCAAATTACATATATGCTACCTACATTGCCACACACATGAATCCAAACTACAAACGAAGCCCAAAAACAAGCGTTTTTTCATGGATTCCTACCTCTAGGGTGCACACCAAAATCGCCCTAAATCGCCACAAATCGAGACAAACAACAGGGGGGGATGGATGAGATTACGTTGAAGACCTAATCTCCAAGCAAATTCACGGCCAAATCACCCAAAAATCTTGGATTTTAGGAGGGGGTGGTGGAGAAGTGTTCAGGTGCCGTCCTGTGTGCGGCTCGGTTCAGGGAAGAAGACTGGAGAATAGAAGGAGGATGGGCCCACGCGGGCTTTATGTGTCGGGGGGTCCGCGCCAGAGCTCATGGGGCGGGATACAAAAGGACTGCGCTAGAGTTCTTGGCGTGGAGCATGGGCCACGTTGGATCCCCATCAGCATCGCTTCTTGCAGCTGCCACGCTGGCACCAATATCAGTGCCATTACTACTGGTGTGGACATGGCTAACATCTGTGCCAGAGCCTTCGGTGTGGAGTCGGGGGGTCAAAACTGAAAATAGTTTTACCACCGGTCCATTTTCCAAAATAGTTTGCAAAAAGGGTCAAAATGGGAAAAATACTGAATTAGGGTTTGTGATAGCTATTCGGCTAAAAATAACAAGATAAATCTAAATTAAATTATTTTTAAATGTGTTCTAGGTTTATCTAGTGTGGCTACTCTATCGCAACAATGTTTTGCACCCTAGGTTCCAATCATACGAACTACATATGGTAATTCTAGGAAATGTAAATATGGAAAGTAAATAAGATAAAGAGTGCTAACTCAGCACAATGATTTTTTCCTTTAATATCAGTGAGTTTCCTTTGACCACTAGTCCATGTTGAAGCCCCTCACAAGGGTCAAGCTCCCAGTTGACCACGATTTTAGCAGTTAGAGCTCCACACACATGGGTGAGTCTCATATTAGGTGCACCTCGGATGCTCACTGCAGCCTTCACTAAGGTAGTTTTTCGTCACTCCGGCACCGGCCACTCCTCCTACTCATAACGCTTGCAGCTACTCCACAAACTCGGTTGAAGAGTCTCACAAGACTCACGCTGCCAAGTCATCTAGGTGTAGCAAAGATGAAGATTAACAAGTGTAGATCACTCACTTGATCCAATTCTAGACTAATCACCTAGCTACATACACAGTAGGTCTAAACTAGCACTAATCAAGTCTTTAATATTGTGCTAATTCTCTTGATCTTCAACTTAAAATCTAAGGTAGATATGAAACTAGCACTAATCAAGTCTTAAATTTTGCGCTAAATGTCTTGATCTTCAACTTTTCAACTCAAAGGTAGATATCAAACTCTCCAATATGAGTGTATGTCTTCCCTAAAGCTTCAATAATCTCAAATGAAATAGTGAATGGTATTTATAGAGCCAACCCTAAAAACTAGCCATTGGATGGAATATGTTGAAATCCCTACTCACCGCTATTGCGGAATGGGTAGGCTACATAGCGCAAAACAAAATTTTCTATCATGTTCAACCAGGAAATCATAAGAGTAGGGGATCATATATCGTTACCATTTGACGTGCAATATAACAGAAGAAGGGTTGGAGTAGATCGCTCTAACATCGTTCGTATCGATGTAGAGGAAACAGTCAAACTCAGCAGGGTTGTCTTAGACAATCAACCTCCTAGTCGAGATCAACTTTCAGGTTCAACTTCTTTGTCGGGAGCATTCTGACTACTTGGTATGGAGTGTTCTAAGTTCTTGCCATTGAGCTAATTAGCACCGCAATAGTGGCAGTGCCTATACGGTATCTACACATCTTGGGGTGAAACGTCGAACGCTAGTGTGCTAGCACCACATGTACAACTAGGGTTTCGACAGGTCGAGTGGAGATGGCGCAGCTAGGGTTTCAAAGTGGCTCAACCACGCATCCCTCCTCATGCCTCCCCGTAGTATGATGCCATTAGCTCTTTCCACTTGGTCATTGCTCTGTAGATGAGATACAAAAGAAAAATAGACTTTGATCCCCAGTTCCTCACAGTAATCCTGAAAAGTGTTGCTACTGAACTCGGTCTCATTGTTGGTGATTATATGACTCGGAACTCATAACTCAAGAGCGAAGATTACAAACATGGAACTCTTCGATGCAGACCTCTTTTCTGGCAACCCCTCTTTCGGAGGTGCCGATGTCAGGGTTAGAGCATCATCTGTCTCTCTTGGTGCTTCCACCCAAGGCACACTTGAGTCCTTTTGAATTTGTTCCTTGAAAGAGGACCACTCAAGTCGCAGAAATTTAATTACTCGACATGGATGAACTTAAAAAGTGTGAAATTTAGGACTGAGGATTACCTCAAGCAAAACTCCTCTATTGGCAGAGGGGAAGATACAGGCTGTGGCATCTTTGGGATCCATCTACGAGTCATGTGCCATGATCCGAGCTCTATTCCTGGCTCAATTCAAGGCTAGGCTCCTTTGGTGTGTGAGAGATTTGTACTCTTTCTCCCCTGATGACCGGTTCCCTGGTCGAAGGGCCTTATAGAACCAGCTCCTAAGGGAGAACTAATTTAAGGAAGAATCTACAAGGACTAATAAAGAATTAAGACTCGAAAGACAATGTGATGGACATCCAAAGGTAAGACTACCTTTATTTCTGTCGCCCTCACCTCAGACAGCAGGTCACATAGGGCTTTTAGGACATCGCCCTAATTTCCTGCTAGAGCCCTGTCATGGAGATACTTGAATCTCCTCTTTGTAGCCACATAGGACAGCTCCGTATCAAAATTAATATGCTTAGATATTGTGAGTGTAAACTTGGAGGTAACAAGAATACAACAATATTACCTTCAACGTCGTCCTTTGTCGGATCTTGGAGCATAGTGTACATGCACATTGGATATACTCATGGCTTTAATGGACTAATGTGGTGCTAAGTGAAATCCAACGCCACATCCCTATGCCACCCCGAACATTATGACTTTGTTTTGATGTAGATGTATTTGTTGACAAGGCCTGCGCGAAGACAAAAGCTTATATATCTCACCACTCATCCAAGTGAAAATTGTTTAAGGTAAAAGAAGTAGCAGAAGAGAAGCACGAGCGGTCTCACCCCAACAAAAGCTTTGCAGATGTGAGAAAAGTTTCTCAACATGGTGATGAAGTTAGGGTTGAGATTGAAGACCTCGATGCCATCGAAGGAGAAGTTTTCATTGAAGAAATCTGAAGTGGAGAGGTGAAAGCCATAGTGGAAGAAGTCTTGAACACCATGATCTTTCCGGTGTTTGGACTCGGAAGCTCTTCTCCCTCCACTTGCTTCCAAGAGATCAAACTCTTAGGGACAACCATCTCCTCCTTCTCCAACTTCTTCATACAAGCATTCAACATCCTTGAAGATGCCCACAAGTTGCTAGAAGATTCCATTGGAAACTTGAGGGTTGGAGGTTGAAGAAAGGGGGAAGTTTTTGCTCAAAGGCAGAAAATTTGAGAATGCAAGAGCAGGGATGAAGATAATGCCAATATACTTTCTATTTATAAGGAAGAGAGGTTTGACAACTATTCTGTAATGGATGCTGGCATACCGCTTCAATTAACGGCATCATCGGCATTTTGAATTTTGAAGCACCATTTCTGGATATCTCTATTGGATCAACTCCTTAGAAGTCATGCACGTTTAATGCAATATTCCCTAAGGATGTAGAAAAAGAGAAGTTGGGGGATAACTGATGAGGATATGTTAATTAATAATTAAAGGATTTATTAGAAATGCGGTATATCATAGAGATGGATATCCACCATACATGCATCTTAGTTCGATACGGTAAGCTTTATAATTACCATAAGGTAAATGTGCCAATATTCCATATTTCAAAAGTAATACTATCTGGGAAGATTACTCTCAGAGACACCGAGTACGGTATGTTTCCTTGACCCAACTTTATAAGGAGGAGAGGGGGTACATCCAAAGGTGTCACACACTGATTTTCAGATTTCTCAAATTTCTAAAATTTTCTAAAATTAGATTATAGGTTGAATAATTAGAATAGGAAAAGGCCAATTTTCTAAATTCAAATTCAAATTTGAATTAGGTTACTATTTTTTTGAATGCATTCATGCTAGAAATAGGCATGTAGGGTTTATTTAGTTTTTTGTTTGGAGTTTATTAATCTTTATTTGTTTTGATTTATTTTAGAATAGAAATAGATTAGAAAAAGAAATGAAAAGGGAAAAGAAGAGAAAACCTAATTCTACCCAGCCCAACCCTCTCTCCCTCACTGGCCTACCTGGCCCATTCTTTCTCTCCCTCCTGGCTTAGCCCGCCAGCCCAGCTGACCTACTCCCGCTTCTCCCTGCCTCAGTCCAAGTTGGCTTGCCACAAGTAGTCCAGCGCGCTGTTCTGTCAGCCTAAGCCAGCGCAGCTACGCCAGCTCGCCTCTGCCTCCCTCCACGGAACTTTTGTTTGAGTGTTGGTGTGTGCTACGGAATGCTTTGGCACCTTATCCATAGTCATATCTTAAATATCTATATAAAGTATAGTTAGGTTTTCCCCTTAGGCGGATCTTTTTCAGTCCCTCTTATCTTTCCTATTTCTCTTCTCAACCCGAATTAGTTTGTTAACACAAGGAGGAGTACCAATGGCAATAATGAGTCTGACAACAACAATAACCAGAATCCATCCTCGCCATATCCGATGACCTTGGAATAACAGATGGCTATGCAAACTCAGATTTTACAAGCCTTAGCTCAAACTATGGTGCAGATGCAGCAGCAGCTGTCAGCTTATGTTCCTCCACCTCCCCATCAGCCATCAAGACTTGTAGAATTCAAGAGAACTCAGCCCCTAGTCTTCAGTCATGCAATGGAGCCTATGGATGTGAATCATTGGCTGAAGAATATAGAAAGGAAGCTACAGGTTACACAGTGCACTGATAGAGAGATTGTTCTCTATGCTTCACACCAACTTGTCGGTCAAGCTTTGGACTGGTGGGAAGCATATTATGTTGCGCATGAAAACCCATCAGCTATCGCTTGGATGGAGTTCAAAACCAGTTTTCACACTCACCATGTGTCATCAAGGGACATTCATCTGAAGAAGAAAGAATTCATAAGCCTGAAGCAAGGATCAATGACAGTAAGGGACTATGTGACCAAGTTTACATAGTTATCTAGGTATGCACCAGGTGAAGTGGATAGAGATGAGAAGAAGCAGGAACACTTTTTGGAAGGTTTTAATGAAGCCATTGAGTATGCCATACTTCCCCAAGAGTTCACCAATTTTCAAGCTATAGTTAACAAAGCTCTAGTGCTTGAGCACAAGCGTCGTCAGCTAGATGAGAAGAAGTGGAAGATGTCATTCCAGGAATAAGGAAGCAATGCACGCCCCCATGTAGCAACTCAAACAACTCAGTCAGGTCCTATGTTCCGCACCAACAATTAGGACAGGGCTCAATCTCAAGCCCTTGTTCAATGCCCCAGCTATCAAACCACTAGCCCAACTCCACCAGCCACTCCTCAAGCCAAGAGCAGCCTAGCTACTCTAGCCTCAGGCAAAGGATGTTTCCATTGTGGAGAGGTAGGGCACTATGTGAATATGTGTCCTAAGATGTATCCAATACTGGTCAACATCAACACTCTGAAGTCTACTCAGTTTCAACCCCAAGCACGTAATAGAAATCAGACCCCCGTTCAAAACAATCATGGATAGCAGAACTTTGTTCATGGGAAGGTCAACCATGTCACCGCAGAAGAGGCTCAAGATGCTCAGGATGTAGTATATGGTATGTTCCATGTCAACTCCTAACCCGCATCAGTTTTATTTGATTATAGAGCTTCACATTCTTTCAAAACTACTCAGTATGTTGCAAAACATGATTTGCCTATGGTTATGATGAAACAATCTATACTTATTAGCTCTCCTGGAGGAGAATTGAAGGCACAATATATGTCCTAGAATGAGCCTTAAAATAAGGGGTAGACTTTCCATCAAACCTCATAGTTTTGTAATCTAAGAATTGCTCAATCGAGATCGAAAAGTTATGCGGATAATAGACATAGAGAATTAACAATCAAAGTTGGAGGTTATGTATGTCTGAAGGTTTCAACCATCCGAGGTCTTCGAAGATTCAAGGTCAAGAGAAAGTTATCACCCAGAATAGAAAAATCAATTTGGGACACGAGTGGAAAATCTGAAGACCAAATTCCCTTACCCATTCTCTGATCTTTCCGAATTTCAAGGGCAAGATTCCTTCAAGGTGGGTGGATTTGTCACACCCTGATTTTTAGATTTATGAAATTTCTAAAATTTTCCAAAATTAGAGTATAGGTTGAATAACTAGAGTAGGAAAAAGCCTATTTGTTATTATTTGTTTGAATGTATTCATGCTGGAAATAGGCATGTAGGGTTTATTTGGTTTTTTGTTTGGAGTTTATTTGAATTAGGTTATTATTTGTTTGAATTTATTCATGCTGGAAATAGGCATGTAGGGTTTATTTGGTTTTTTGTTTGGAGTTTATTTGTCTTTGTTTGGTTTGATTTGTTTTAGAATAGAAATAGATTAGAAAAAGAAATGAAAAAGGAAAAGAAGAGAAAACCTAATTCTACCCAACCCAACCCTCTCTCCCTCACCGGCCTGCCTAGCCCGTTCTTTCTCTCCCTCCCAGCCTGGCTCACCGGCCTAGCGGACCTGCTCCCTCTTCTCCCAGCCCACCCTGAGCAGCCCAACACGCCATTCCACTAGCCCAAGCCAGCGCAGCTACGCCAGCCTGCCTCTCCCTCCCTCCACCAAAAACGCCCAGGCCATTTCTGCCTTCCCTCCGAGACACTGCCAGGTTGGAGCTCACCTCCAGGTCATCTCGGTGGTCCTTCGGCCCTACTGATGTTGTCGTAGAGTCTCTCAAGGCCCCGCGTCTCTGTTCTGCCACTCGTCAGAGCCTGATTCCTATGAAAGTCGGGTCGTCTGCCGCCGCTTCCGAAGTGTTTCGCCGCCTTTGGTCCACGGTAAGCCCCATGAGCCGAGGCCATCATCAGGTCTACTGTCACCGTGAACCTGGTCCATGATCCCGAGCCATCCGATTCAAATTTGGCGATCCAGATCCAATCCACCTGACATGTCAGCCCTTGCTTGTGGATAACCACATCATCATGCCATGTCTTCGCCACATCATCACCTTTGTTGATGTGGCTACCACATCATCACAACGAGCCTAGTCAGCATTAGAATTGCAAATAGGCCCCTGGATAGTTTTAATAATTAGATTTAGGTCCTTAATTTTACAATAAACACCCTAGACTTGTTAATAATTAAGCTTAGGCCTTGAGTTTTTATCGTAAGCCCCTTAGACTTTTTAAATATTAATTTTAGGTCCATTTTCTATACAGAAAACTCCCTAAACTTTATCAAATTAGGTTTTTATCCCCGACCTTTTTGCAGAAAAGTCCCTATTTAGTAAAACCATCATAACATTTTCATCGTAGTTCCTTTTTCAACGATTCTTGCATCGCTGGCTTCATTTTTCTGAGCTCTATCTTTCTAGATATGTTTTTCTTGTTGTTCTTTTGTTTCATTCTCTATTCTTAGTGTGTTGTTTGTGTGCTTTGTTAGTAATTATGCGATTAGTCGTCAATGCCCCAGATCAGTTCGAGGAACATCAAGACCAAGAGCTAGAGTACATTGAGCAGCAACAAGGAGAAGGCAAGTGTCCTTGATCATCTTGAACCTATGTTTTTAAATATTTTATTTTACAAAATTGCATGCATTGTCAATTTGATGGGTACTCACCTATGTTAGGGTTTGCCCTAGATCTTCCTTTATATTCCATGAAGCCTAAGTGGTAGTCGGTATGAGTCTTTAGGTATATTAGCTTAGCCATAATGTTGGGATGTTGGGAAGTGTCATATACTTAATAATGAACATATAACCATGATGGTTAATATGGTGATGAATTTAATAAAACAACACGGAACCTTCGGTCTTGACCAAATAGGTGGTTGTAAAGGTGATCATAGATATGTCAATGGTTTAGGCTTTGCTAAAGTGACCTAAATAAGGACCAGTTCGTGGAGCAATAACCCAAGAAGATTCGTACAAAAATGAGACCGATATGGGTAGGCTTAGCCGATTAATTAGGGTTCTCCCAGTGTTGTGTGGGCCAAATTGGAGGCGTGGATGAGGGAAGTTAATTTCTAGATTCCACAAGGCACAAGAGGGGGCTTTTGGGTAGGAGTTAGACTCACGTAAATCCTGACGGTGAAACCTTAGGCATTGGTGACACATATTGGGAGAATTCTTTGTAAAGGCTTCGTAGTGATCTCCTGGCCACACACCCTAGGTAGTGTGTAATGTGCCTCATCAGCATGGGCCACATAGAGACTTTAATCACCTGCTTGCAGGTAATAAAATCAATACTCGTGGGGAAGTTGTATACCTCTGCAGAGTGTAAAATCTAATATCAGCTGTGCTCACGGTCAGAAGAGATCTGGATCCTCACATGATTAGGTGGTTTTGGTTTTGGTTATGGTTTGGTGGTGTTGGTGGTACTAAATGGTTATAGGTTTTAAGGTGGTTAGCTTAGGGTGGTGGTTATTGGATCTTTTGGGTTACATTCATTTAATAACTACTTAATGCTTTTGAATCACATTACTACTTCTTTATTTGCATTTACGCAAATATACCATGTGTTAGTATATTATTGTTGAAAGCGCACATTTCATTATTTTCCACACTTGCTGAGTACTGCATGTACTCACCCTTGCTATCTCCCACAACATATATGCTGCTTAATGGAGGATTTTGAAGATTTTCATGATGATGACCCGGTGATCTAAGAGTATGTCTTTCGGTCAGTGCCTGTGGAGTTGCTTGATCGCCGAGACTTTCATCCCACTACCGTCATTTAGATAATAAATTTGTTTAGTTTAAGTCTTTAATGTAAAAGTTGAACGATTGTAAGTTAAAGTATTATTTTTGTTACTTCACCTATGACGTCTTTATGTGTATTAAATTTCTTAGGCACACATAAGACACACTTGATTTTGTATTAAAACTAGGTGTGAGAAATGGGGGCAATTGGGCTAGGGGAAGACAAACCAAAAGCAGGACAAGCAATATGGAACAAGACTAGTCGGATAGGAGTAGGAAAACACATTAAGATCAACACTAGAATCGACCGCTAATAGATTCAACCAACAAAGGCTTCTGGATTTAGAACATGAGATAACTCGCCAAGATACTTAGGTTAGATCTTGACATATCTTATTGTAATTGTTTTTTCTAAATTAATTATATTAAGGGAGGCTTGCACAGTTGATGACAAGGCCATCTCTATTTTAAATAAATATATGCATAATCAACTTTATCAATTGTCAACAAGAGGAACCTGTATTTGGCTCTTGATGTCATGGCACTTGCACTGGACATTCCCAACTTCACATCGCACTAGTTCAGCCCTCCGGACCTTGAGTACACCCCGGTGCGTGACATATGCACCCCGAAGGCCTAGTTCAGTGATGTGGAACTTGATGACCCCGATGATGCACTAGATCGAGCACATGGTGGTGCTCACGGCAATGTACAACACGTACGTTCATGGTGTACTCCTGCTGATGTACAACACGGCTATGTACAACACGTTGACCTGGCTTGCCATGAGATGCTTGATCACTCTGTGATGACACCTGCTGCTGATGATGTACTAATGATGGCGCCGATCACTAACACCGATGACAATCGACGTAGCCTACGCCTCGCGTAGGAGAAGCAACCGTTGTATGCTACCATGGTGGACAAGGCTGTCTGGTGATACAAGCATGCGGAGCTGGGCCTCTCTTCACTCACTGGCAACAGCTCCGATGAGGGCATGGTAGTGACGACTATGGCTATAGGAAGGACCGACATTGCATCATGCGACGACGACCAGGCCCCAACTGTGGTGCCCCTTGATGCCTGAGCGCCAACCCTGCTCGAAGCGCTGGCAGGTCATCGACTACCTCGGCTGCCCCATCCTGGTGCCTGGAAGATCTCAAGCTCCTGGCGGTCGTGCACATGGCGGAGTCGGTCGACTAGCTAGATGGAGTACACAAGCGACAACCCCCTCATTTGGCTTCTACCTCTACAACCACTATGACTCTGCTTCAGCCCCTTCGGTGGCTTTTGTGCTCATACCATCAGTTGTTGGGAACGTACTGCTTCAGGCATTCGCTCTCCGGCAGGTCTTGCCTCCAGGCCTTATATTGCACTACTATGGCTATTTATTCTTAGATATTTATGGAACCTCTTGATGTGCGCTTATCCAATCTTCCGAAGGTAATATGATAAGTCGATTGGTGAAGTTTCAACGTTGATGATCCAAAGGCTCCGATTAGAACAGATCGAGAACCCTCACAACCACTACATCACTACTCCGTAGTTATCAACCGTGCCAAGACGTGATTGATCTTGCCAAGAAGACTTTTCTTGAAAGCGAATCGAGAACACAAGCAAGAACAGGTAGATACAATCTGAATATTGCTAATTACAAATGAAGTACTCGAGTTGGGGTTCAACAAAACGATAAATGATGAAACTGTCTAAAACAGAATAATTTAAGTTAAACCTGAACCTAAACTATGACGACTATTGTATATTTATAGGAGAATATGAGGAGGTCGACCTATAGTTGTGTAGCTGTGGAAAGAGCCGTGCACAACCTAGACTCCGACCCCGATACGATTACAAGATCCAACAGGGTCCAAAAAGGTGATATAGCACATAATTCCTTCGACTCTGACTACATTATAAGGAATATTTGACCGAGCATGGATCCATTGAAAAGGGTTCGTCATAAGCTTTTCACCAAGTCCAAGAACGCCTCAATTGGACTCCATATGCAAGAGTTATGCCTATTTTATTGACGTGTTATCCTGGGACTCGACCACGACCACGACCACGACTAGTGCTTAGCCTCGAGTCCGAGTAGACTTGACTTTTGAGGGATGACATTTGGGTAAGGTTGTGGTGTTTCTTCCATGTTTTTAAGCAATAAAGTATCACAAGAATTTAGTAGTAATCCATCAAAGGAAACATGAACAACGAGAAACAAGTTCACCTGGTGGTCTAATTGTTGTGCACATGTTCTTGTAATTGGATCTTGTATGATTTGAAGAATATTAATAGTATTGATGGTATCTGAAGGAGCCATGAGCTCATCATCCTCCCCTCTCAAATTGAAATCGTCCTCGACTCAAGCTCTTCTTCTTCTCCCAACTAAGGTTTCAAATCTAAAATGTTAAATGTGGGACTAACCCCAAAAATCTACAGATACGACCAATTTGTATGCATTGTCATTGATTTTCTCAATTCTCTTAAATGGTCTATCAGCTCTAGACATTAACTTTGATTTTCTTAGGTCTGGAAACCTATCATTCCTCAAATGCAACCAAACTAAATCACTTGGTTCAAATTTTATTTTCTTCCTATCTTTACTTCCAATAATCCTATACTTTTCCATCATGCTCTCTATTCTTTTTAGTTGTTTCATGCAACTTAAGAATAAATTCAGCATGTTTCTTAGCATCTAAATTAAGTCTTTCAAAAGTAAGCAATTCTAGTAGATCAACAGAAACACGGGAATTAAATTCATACACTACCTGGAACGGACTCACCTTAGTGGTGGAGTGTACCGACTTATTGTAAGCAAATTCAATATGTGGTAAACACTCTTTCCACATCCTAAAATTTTTCTTTAGAACAGCTCGTAACATGGTCGATAATGTACGGTTGACAACGTCTGTTTGGACCGTCGGTCTTGGGATGACAAGTTGTAGAAAACAGTAGCTTCATCCCCAGTTTATTCCAAAGTGATCTCCAAAAGTGACTCAAAAACTTTGTGTTACGATCCGAGATGATAGTATTAGGCACTCCATATAGTCAAACGATTTTCCTGAAAAAGAAATTAGATATGTTTATAGCATCATCGCTCTTATGACAAGGTATAAAATATGCTATTTTAGAAAATCTATCCATAACTACAAATATGTTATCCCTCCACCTCTTTTTCCTAGGAAATCCTAAAATAAAATTCATAGAAATATTCTCCTATGGTGCACTAGGAACAGGAAGAGACACATAAAGACCATGTGGATTTAAATGAGACATAGCTTTGTTGCAAGTGGTATAACGTAAAACATAGGGCTTGACGTCACGTCTCATCTTCTACCAAAAGAAGTGGGTGACCAGCACATCTTCAGTCTTCTTTGCTCCAAAATGTGCCATCATCCTCCTCCATGTGCCTCCTATAACAAAAAAAAGATGAACGGAGCTAGCTGGAATGCATAGCTTATTAGCACGATAGAGTAATCCTTCATTCAGCACATATTTATTCCATGTTTTTTCTTCTTTATAATGTTTAAGCACTTCTTTGAAGTCTAAATCAGTAGCATATAAGTCCTTAATAGTCTCTAAACCAAAAATCTTATGATCAAATTGAAATAATATGGTATAACGCCTAGAAATTGCATCAACAATCACATTGTCCTTTCCTTTCTTATGCTTTGTGACATATGGAAAAGACTCAATAAATTCGACCCATTTAGCATGTCATTTATTCAATTTAGCTTGATTCCTAATATGTTTCAGCGATTCATGATCAGAATGTATAACAGATTCTTTGGGCCATAGGTAATGTTGCCAAGTTTCAAGCACACGAACTAAAGCATACAATTTTTTTTTATCATATATAGAATAATTCAGACTAGACCCACTTAATTTCTCGCTGAAATAAGCAATAGGTTTACCTTCTTGAATTAACACACATCCAATTCCAATCCCCCTAGCATCACACTCTGGCTCAATGGTCTTACCAAAATCAGGGAGTTGGAGTAAAGGAGTATAGGTAAGTTTCTCTTTCAACAACTTGAATATTTTTTCTTGTGCAGGTCCCCATTTGAAAACCACTCATTTCTTCATCAATTCATTCAATGGAGCAACAAATAGTGCTGAAATCCTACACAAAGCTTCGATAGAAACCCGCAAGACCATTAAAGCTTCTCACTTGAGTAACAATCTTAGTGGTTGGCCAGCTCTTTATGGCTTTAATTTTTGCTTCATCCACTTCTATTCCCTGTGAAGTAACAACATAGCTAAGAAAAGAGTCTCGATCCATGCAAAAGATGCAATTTTCGAGGTTACCAAACAAACGTGCATCTTTCAAATCATTAAAAACAGCACGTAGTTCATCAAAGTGTGACTCATGTGAGTTGCTATAAATCAAGAAATCATCAAAGTATACCACCACAAATCTTTCAATAGAAACACGTAAAACTTCGTTCATCAATCGCATAGAAGTACTAGATGAATTAGTTAACCCAAAAAGCATTACTAACCACTCATACAAGCCAAACTTAGTTTTAAAAGCAGTTTTCGTTTCATCTCCAAGTTTCATCCTAATTTGGTGGTATCCACTTCGTAAGTCAATTTTAGTGAAAATTATAGAACCACTCAACTCATCAAGCATATCATCTAACCTAAAGATAGGGTGACGATATCTTATAGTAACATTATGATGGCTCTACAATCAACACACATACGCCAACTACCGTCTTTCTTAGGAACTAAAAGAACAAGAACAGCACAAGTACTAAGGCTTTCTCGTACGTACCCGCGATCCTATAGATCTTGGACTTGTCGTTTAATTTTCTTAGTATCTTCCAGGTTAGTCCTATATGCATCACGGTTTGGCAAAGTTGCTCCTAAAATCAAATCAATTTGATGCTCAATCCCTCGAATAAGTGGTAATCTCGGGGGTACCTCAGTTTGGAAATACATCCAGGCTAGCAATAGCAGGAGGCAAAGAGCTAGATATATTCTTTAGTGAAATTAAGGCATCTTTGTATATCAAAGTATAGCATGGTAGCTAATTAGCATAAATTTCAGCAAGGTCAAATTTAGTAGCAAGCATAACACACCCTTTCAGTCTAATTCCATCAGACTTAAAGTTGTTGGTGCCTTCTCCTTTTTGGGCGGAAATTTTTTTTCCACTACTTGTTGATTTTCAGGTTCATTCTCAAACTCTTTTCTCTTATTTTTCTTGTTCATATTTCACAATTTCAGTAGTGGTTAAAGGTAGAAAGGTTATTTCCTTTATGCATAAGGGTGTACTTATTACTTCTACCATGATGTATTGCATCAGTATCAAACTCCCACGGTCGTCTTAGCAAAAGAGAGCATGCTTGCATGGGAACTACATCGAAATCAGCACAATCATGGTATGAATCAATAGAAAAATGCACCCAACGATTTGCATTACCTTACCACTATTGTTGAACCATTGAACATGATAAGGGTAAGGATGGTTTCTTGTTGGCAAGGCAATCTTCTTGATCATATCTGAACTTACTAAGTTGTTGCAGCTTCCTCCATCAATAATAACTCAAACACGATAATCCTTGACTATGAGGAACATCTGAAACAAATTGTGGCATTTGTAGCTATTCCGCTTGCTCCATTTGAGTGCTTAACACTCACACAATGAGGGTTTGATAATCCTCCATGGCAGTGGCATCGAACCCTTTCTCATGGTCGATATCCATCTCACGTCCATCCTCGTCACCTGCAAGGTTAGCTGCAAGAGTATATTCATCCTCAACATCACTAGCGCTTACATATCCACCATCTTCTGTTATAATGTATGCTCGCTAACTTGGGTAATCCTTCATGATATGGCTCCCTTGCATCAATGGCATATAATCCTAGTCAATCGGCCTTGTAGAAGCAACCGAATAAGAGCTCTTGACTGGACCCTGCATACTTATGAATTTGCTTACCTCAAAAGTGTGTGACAGTGTCAAAGGTACTGTTGAACGTGCCCTACTAGAGAAGGAGGCAACAGACCGTGTAGCTGAACGTGGAGCTATTTTGACCGTGCTTCCAAAATTGCTCCTTGGCCTTTATTGTCAACCCAGCAATTCTTTTTCTACCAAACACGCAAGTTGGAACAATCTAAGAACGCTATCGTATTCTTTGTAATTAACTATGTCCTGAATTTCATACCTTAACCCTCGATAAAAGCATGCAATTATAGCCTCTTCATCCTCAATAATATCACAACACAACATGCTAATTTATAGCTCCTGATAATATTGTTCTACGGATCTATCACCTTGGTTTAAGCGCTGCCATTTCTTACGCAAATCACATTTAAAAGAGGGTGGAACAAATCGGTTATGCATAGCAACCGTTAAAGCATTCCATGTAATAGGCGCTAACCCATCGATACAAATTATATTCCACCAGATGATTGTAAAATCTTTAAATTTACTAGTGGCTTGCCTAACTCTATGCACTTTAGGAACCAAATGACCATTAAACTTCTGTTCGGCCATCATCTCCCAATCTAAATACTTTTCAGTATCATAAGCACTCGTAAAAGATGGTATAGTAAACTTAACCTTAGCAAATGGATCATCATTAACACGTGCGTTATGTAGCTGAAAATTATTACTTCTCATACCTTGACGGTTGAAATTCAATCGACTTTGTTGTGCATCAAAGGCGTTTTGTTCTTGCCTCAAAATTTCATCATCAGCGACGGACTCCTCTTGCTCATGGGCTGCGCCATGAGGATCTACACGCACATGGTTTGGTGGCTGATTAACTACTCGATCAAAGAGTATATTGAGCATGGCAATACTATCATTAAGTTGTTGTAATGTAGTGCTTGTCTTCACAAGCTTCTTATCGATGTCTTCATTAATAACTTGTCGATGATCATTCAACACCATTGTGAGTTCTTCCATCAAAACACACTCCTGTGCATCCGATGCTTCTCCTACCATGGTTAGTCGAAGATAGAAAACAAAAAAAGATAAATTATCCCTATCAACTAATAGGTGGTGGAGGTGGACTCACACACTCTCAAGCGTCTTACCACGCTCTTACAAGTGTTCTTACCAATCATCGCAGTTGGCACAATCGATGGTTGGTTCGTGATATCTTATCGGGTGCGAGTGAGGTAGTTGCAAGGGAAAATACTATTCTGATCGAGAGAAGGTGTAGCTTGGATAGGCAATATTTAGTAGCAAGGAATAGCAATTGATGAAGTTAGATTAGCAAAGCTGAATAAAAGTCCACAGTACTTGTCACAGTTGCTAGCTCGAACACGTTCCTAGAACTAGCTCAAGCAAACCAAAAACTATATCATACACAAGCACAATGGAACAAAATTCGCAATGCAAACTTTGTTTCTTCTTTTTTGGCACTCTGATTTTTTTTGTACTCCTCCTTTTTTTGCACTCTTTGCTTCTTCTTTTTTGGCACTCTTTGCTTCTTGCTTGCTTTTCTTTTTCTCTTTTTTTTTTTGCGAATGTGACAGAAACTCAAAACTCTTTTACTACCTTTTCTAAGACCAGTGAGGTACAATGGGTCACAAACTTTTTTTCCGGAGAGCAGGGGTACAAAGGTAATAAAAAGGAGGTGGGCAACTCCGACTAAGTGGTCACCACGACAAGATGGTCAGACCCCAAGTGGATGGTCGGAGTGACTGGTCGGAACCTAAGTGGGTGGTCAGATTGATTGGTCAAACCCCGAGTGGGTGGTTGGATCCCGAGTGGATGGTCGGAGTGACTAGTCAGAACCCGAGTGGGTGGTCAGATCCCGAGTGGGTGGTCGAATGACTGGTCAGAATTCGAGTGAGAGGTCGGATCTCGAGTGCGAACACAAACTCGTCTTTAGTAGACTAGAGCAAGCCAAGTTACTCGATGACTAAATTAGCAAAGACTCGACACTAGAAACTAGAACACGATGACTCGACCAGCAACAAAGACACCAACGATGAACACAAACTCTACAACGTGAAAACTGAAAACAAAATTACGGAAGGCTAAAGTGGTTTGGACATCGTAAAAACTAGAACATAAATCTTTTTATCGGGTAATTTTCTGGACTCTAGGTAATGGAAAGAAAATTGGGTAGCTAAGATTACCTAACGGGCAACCGAGGCTCTGATACCACTTGATGTGTGCTTGCCAGATCTTTTGAAGGTAATATGATAAGTTGATTGGTGGAGTTTCGACGTTGATGATCCAAAGATTCCGACTAGAACAGATCGAGAACCCTCGCAACCACTACACCACTACTTCCTGGTTATCAACCATGACAAGATATGGTGGACCTCATCAAGAAGACTTTTCTTGCAAGCGAATCGAGAACACAAGCAAGAGCAGGTAGATGCAATCTGAACATTGCTAATTACCAATGAAGTACTCGAGTTGGGGTTCAACAAACCGATAAATGGTAAAATTGTCTAAAACAGAATAATCTAAGCTAAACCTGAGCCTAAACTATGATGGCAATATTTATAGGGGGCGTGAGGAGGTCGATCTAGGGTTGTGCAGCCATGGAAAGAGGCGTGCACAACCTGAACTCCGACCCCAACACGGTTACAAAACCCAACAGGGTGCAAAACGGTGACGTAGCACCTTATTACTTTGACTCTCACTACACTATAAGCAATATTTTGTCGAGCATAGATCCATTGAAAAGGGTTTGTCATAAGCTTTCTAGCAAGTCCAAGAACGCCTCAATTGGACTTTGTATGCGAGAGTTATGCCTATTTTATTGACGTGCTGTTCTAGGACTCAACCACGCCATGACTTTGACCATGACCACGACTTTGACCACGATCATAACTAGAGCTCAGACTTGAGAGTCCGAGTAGACTTGGCTTTCCAGGGATGACGTCTGGGTAAGGTTGTGGTACTTCTCCCACATTCCTAAGCAATAAAGTATCACAATAATTTAGTACTAATCCATCTAAAGAAGCATGAACAACGAGAAATGAGTTCAACTGGTGGTCTAATTAACATGCATGTGCTCTTGTAGTTGGACCTTGTATGATTTGAGGAATATTAATAGTATTGATCATATCTGAAGGAGCCATGGGCTCATCACCTCTGGACCTTGTTGGAAAAAATAATACTTTTAGGTTTAATTCTTAAATATAACATGAACAAAAAATAAATTGACTATCATCGGCTTACTGTAAGAGTCTATCCTAGACATATATCTCTCTAATATATTAAAGGATGAAAGCAGCAAGAAAATAGACATGCTACACATAACGGATCACAGCGAATGTACCCGTCAGTAGTGTGAGATCAGAGACCTCCGTGATGGCGATATAGCAGACACCAATGAAGGGGACGTGGAGGAAGTAGATCATGATGATGTAAAAGGTGGCTTGATGATGATTAGGAAGCAGATCATACGAAAAGTTGATGGCGACGATGAAGATCACAAGAAGTCATGACAAGTGCTTTCCAAAAACCTTATTCACCCTCTCCCTATGCAGGATTCCAAGAGCGATGGGTTCTAGAGACCTGCTCTTCCGTTCGTTGATGCACACCGGCACAGCGAGAAAATAGGCAAAACCCTAATTGTGTATCTGCTTTGTGGTGGTGGCTGGCAGATATATAGAGAGAATTGCACGGTTAAGACGTACCACTATCAGACTCTGTTACGTGCCACGATTAGATTCTTAACCGACACAATTTCCATATATATATATGTTTGCCCACATAGCAAAAGAATAAAACTATAAAAGGAGGCTCCACCTGCACAAGCTACTGGACCCGATTTTAGCGAACCATTCATGCAGGTACCATGCCCCTACCCCTGCCCGCACCCTGACCATAGCTCGACCCAGCGAAGCGAGGCGAGCAAGCACACACGTGTGTTCATCTAGTCCTCTCATCCGCACATACCAAGTGTGTGAAGGAGAGAATTCATTTTAAGTTGATGTCCCTCCACCTCCATTGGCAAGGTGGGAGTAAAAGATACACACACCTCCACTTTGTTAGGCCTTTGAGATTTATTTGGAATTCTAAATATATTGGACTAGGCCTATATATCTAATAGAGCTTCGATATAATCTCAAAGTCCCACGATGATTTGCCTTCTCTCAATACTATTTGATATATCAGTGTTTCGATGGAGACCTGTTAGAGTTGAACATACACTCATTCACAACTTGGACAATAGACTATGTTTTGAATTGCAAATTTTGTGCAAACAAGTTTCACTTAAAGTCATAACTGATATTTGGCTACCAGTAGACTACCCCTTGGGTTAAGCATATAAGTCATACTACATGGTCTCTTCATGAGTTTATTAAAGATCACCCAAGTCTCATAGACTGCGACCACAGTCAAACTCATATAGGTGTGTTCTTTCAAAAAAGCCTTGTAGGATAGCATCTTTGCTAATCAAGGCCAACATAACACAATACGGAAATAACCAACCCTCCTTATAGATTTTTGAGAGTATTGCATCTTTACTCGAGTGGGTTGTGCGGTACTCTACTTCAGTTAACCAATAGTTTGTTCTTCCCCAATCCTAGTTTATAGGATCTCCGATCACATAGGTTGGGTTACCACTATGGTATAACTTCACATGGTCTCATACCCATCTTCTTCGATGCATTATCTATTTCATGATAGTCCATTTGTAAATTGATCTACCAGGTTTTTAGATCTTTGTATATAATCCAAAGCTATCACTCTGTAGTTTCTCAATTTTCTAACAGATTTCAATCGTCTCTTTACATGTCTTGAGGATTTCATGTTGTCTTCAGAACTTTTCACTTTAACAATAATCGTTTGATTATCATAGTTGATAAGGATAGCAGGAATTGGGTTTTCAACCACTGGCAAATTCATCAAGAGCTCACGCAGCCATTTTGCCTCAATAGTGGTTGTGTCTAACATTGTGAGTTATGTTTCCATTGTTGACCTCGTCAATATGGTTTGTTTGTAAGACCTCCATGAGACAGCATGATACAGGGGCGGCCCGATCTTCTCGGGAAGAGCCAATGATAAAAGATATGAAGTAGACGATGTCACTAGCTGAACACTCGCACCAATGTACAAACCCTCAACTCTTTGGAATACGTCCAACACACACCTGTAGATGACCTTTAGACACCTTGTGATAACCTTTTTCTCCCATGCATCCCTCAGCTCTTCCTTGTCTATGTGCCAACAAAAAATGCAGCTCTTGTTCCTCTTGTGCATTGTATTGATCCAAATACCTAAGCACAAGTAAATTACAAGATTGGGGTAGTATAAAATTCTCCTTAAAATTAATGATACAGTCATTAAGAAACAAGTTCACCTAATCTTGTATTTTCTTAGCACGTGCTCTTGTAATTGGTCCAGTTGGCAACTCGATGCGTATATCTTGATCATTAGGTGGCGGTGGAGAATATGTCGTAAGGTTGTCCTCATCATCTCCCCCCTCTTGAAAAGGCATTGCCCTCAACGCTAGATCGTTACCACTAAAAAACGGTGATAAATCAACAACATTGAATGTAGAGCTCACACCGTACTCATCTCTCAAAAGCTCGATGTTGTATGCATTGTCATTGATTCGCTGTAATACTTTAAATGGTCCATCACCTCTTGGCAGCATCTTTGACTTGTGTTATTTTGGAAAATGATCTTTGCGATAATGTAACCACACTAAATCGCCCGGTTCAAACAATACCTTCTTCCTTTTCTTGTTTGCTTTCTCAGCATTGTACTTCGCCTTCTTCTCAAGTTCTTCTTTTCTTTTCAAATGTAATTTCTTGACATAGTTAGCTCGCTTTGACGCTTCCATATTTACTTGGTGTTGACTTGGAAGTGGCAGCAAATCAAGCGGTATAATTGGTTTAAAACCATACACCACCTCGAAAGGACACATCTGAGCAGTGGAGTGCACAGCCTGGTTATAAGTGAATTCCACGTGCAGCAAACAGTCCTCCCACTCTCTTAGATTCTTTTTTATTATGGTCCTTAGCAGTGTTGAAAGTGTGTGGTTCACCACCTCCGTTTGACCATCAATTTGGTGATGACAAGTTGTGCTGAATAACAACTTTGTCCGCAACTTACCCCAAAAGTGTCTTAGAGAAGTAGCTCATGAACTTCACATCGCGATCCAATACAATGGTACATGACACACCATTCAACCTCACGATCTCCCTGAAAAAACAAGTTAGCAACAGGCGATGCATCGTCGCTCTTATGGCACGGAATGAAGTGTGCCATCTTCAAAACTCGATCAACAACAACAAAAATAGAATCTCTCCCCCTCTTAGTTCTAAGTAATCCTAAAACAAAATCCATACTAATGTCCTCCCATGGTGCATTGGGAACAGGTAGAGGAGTATATAACACGTGTGGATTTAACTTCGATTTGGCCATGTGGCAAGTAATACATTGTTGCACATGCCTTTCCACGTCACGCCTCATCTTAGGCCAAAAAAAATGATTACTCAGCATAGACAATGTTTTCTCACATCCAAAATGCCCATCAATCTGCCTGCATAAGATTCCTGCAGCAAGAGCAAACATACAGACGATTCTGGAATGCATAATTTGTTAGCACGAAATAAAAATCCATCATGTAAGTGATATTTTTCCCATCCATTTCCCTCCTTGCAGTGCGCATAGGGAACAGCGAAATCATGGTCATTAGCATATAAATCACGCAAACTCTTTAAACCTGGAACTTGCACATCTAAACGAAAAATCACATTTTTCCTAGAAAGAGCATCAGCAACACATTTTCTTTTCCCTTCTTATATTTTACAATGTAAGGAAATGACTCAATGAATTCAACCCACTTAGTATGACGACGGTTCATTTTAGATTGATCTTGCAAATATTTTAAGGATTCATAGTCAGAATGTATAATAAACTCCTTAGGCCATAAATAATATTGCCAGACTTCTAACACTCGCACTAACACATAAAGCTCCTTATCATAGACTGGATAATTCAATTGGGCACATTTCAGTTTCTCGCTGAAGCAAGCTACCGGTCTACCCTCTTGCAGTAAAACACAATCAATACCAATTCCACTAGCATCACATTCAATTTCAGAAATCTTGGTGAAATCAGGTAAAACAAGTAACGGTGCCTCAGTTAATCGTTTCTTAAGCTCATCAAAGGATCTTGTTGTGCTTCCCCGCAATGAAATTCAACATTCTTTTTAGTTAATTCATTCAAAGGGGCAGTGATGGTGCTAAAATCTTTAACAAAGCGACCTTAAAAGCTTGACCATGAAAGCTCCGAATTTGATTAACATTCACAGGTGTAGGCCAATTTTTAATAGCTTCAATTTTAGATTCATCTACTTCTACTCCCTGTGCTGAAACAACATATCCTAGAAATAACACACGATCTTTGCAAAAAGTGCATTTTTCTAAGTTACCAAATAGCTTTGCATCACGTAAGAATTCTAGCACTTGGCGAATATGATCAATATGTTCAAGTTCAGTACGGCTGTAAATCAAATATCATCAAAGTACACAACTTATGAATTTACCAATGAATTGTCTTAAAACATGATTCATTAGTGGAATGAAAGTACTAGGCTCATTGGTTAAGCCAAACGGCATGACTAACCACTCATACAAACCGAATTTTGTTTTAAAGGATTTTATCCACTCATCCCCTTCTTTCATCCTAATCTGATGGTAACCACTACTCAAATCAATTTTAGAGAGAATAACAGCACCACTCAATTCGTCTAACATGTCATCTAAGTGAGGTATAAGGTGACGATATCGAATAGTTATATTATTAATCGCTCTACAATCTATGCACATGCGCTATGTACCATCTTTCTTAGGAACCAAAATAACAGGAACAACACAAGGCCTTAAGCTTTCGTGAACATACCATTTGGAGAAAAGCTCTTGCACTTGTTTCTGATTTCTTTTGTTTACTCGGGGTTGGTACGGTACGGTGGTCGATTAGGTAGTGCCGCGCCTGGAATCAAATCAATGTGATGCTCTATCCCTCTGATCAGTGGTAAACCAGCGGGCACCTCCATCAGAAACACATCGCTGAATTCCTGCAAAACACAAGAAACACCACTAGGTAGAGAAGTCACGTCGTTAATCAAAAGTAATGCATCTTTGTACAATAGTACAAAGTGCACCAAATTAGGATCCTTACTGAATTCTCTCATCTCTGATTTGGTGGCTAGCATTACTAAATTCTTCTCTCCCTAACTTTTCTTTGTACCACTCAGATTTGGCTTGTGGTGCTCACTCACCGAAGGTGGAGTCACTCTATGTTTCTCTCACTCTTTCTCACTCTCGACGTGCACCTCAATTTTCTGTATTGAAGAATTCACAATCTGTTGTGGTGTAAGCGGCTTCAAGATGATCTCCTTATTGTTCCATTGGAATGTATAGGGATTGGTACGCCCGTCGTGAATAGCAGAACCATCATATTGCCACGGCCATCCCAACAGCAAGTGACAGACCATCATAGGCACAACATCGCAATCCACAGTGTCGGTGTATTTCCCAATAGTAAATGTCACACGCACCATATAGGTCACCTTCACTTCCTTTTTATCGCTCAACCATTGCACATGATACGGTTGTGGATGTGGCAAATACTTCAAACCCAACTTACTGCACATGTCTTTGCTGGCAAAATTGTGACAACTACCTCCATCAATAATAACTTTGCATACCATGCCATCATCAAGCTTTGCCCAAGTCTGAAACAAATTGCGCTGTTGTTCGATTAACGGTGATGGCATCACACTATGCACTTTGGGTGTGCAAACAATGGAATACTGCTCAGGGTTAGGAAACTCTGGATCACACTCACATTGCTCTATCTCATCAATGTGCTCGTAATCACTAGCAGAAACATACCCATCATCTGTAATAAGCATAACTTTGTATTTGGGAAATCTTTATGAAAATGGCCAACTCCTTTGCACTTGTGGCAAACCAAGTCACGTGAACGCCCCATTGACCCCATCGAAGAGGCTGTGCTACCAGCAGGCATCGCTAGGTGATGTGTCGGTGGTGGAGTACTCTCAGGCTTCTTACTTGCTGAACTACGCATTGTTGAATTGCTTCCAGACTGAATACTCTTGTTTGGCTGACTAATGTTGTATGGCTGCCCCACACTTGTTGAAAAATGTGAATGGGCAGCAAACTTTGCATCTTCACTAACTTGGCACTCAGCTTCACGTGCTTGGTGCAACAACTCAATCATATCATTGTAAGGATGGTGATTGACGATGCGCTTGATGGCATAATTCATACCAGCTAAGAATCTTGCCATTGTTTGCTCTTCATTCTAGCCACATCAGCTTGTATCATGATGGTCTCCATCTCCTTATGATACTCATCAATTGATTTGAGACCCTATCGTAGCCCTGTCAACTTCTCAAACAGTGAACATTTGTAGTGACAAGGAACAAAATGTGTATGCAAGTGTTGCTTCATTTGCTCCCATGTGATAATAGGAAACTCATGGCGCTCTATCCACTTGTGAACAAACTGCTCCCACCAATGTGTGGCATAATCATCCAATCCATTGGACGCAAGTAATAGCTTCTTCTCATTGGAATAGTTGTTCATCCGGAATAGCTTATGAATTTTTTGTTCCCATGTAAGGTAATCTTCCACATCCATACCACCTGAAAAGGCAAGAATACCAAATTTGGGCTTAGCAATAAAATCCTCATCGATGTCCTGTCTATGGTGATGCATGTTGTTGTTGCGGTTGCAGGGTTGTCGCTCATCGTAAGCGTTAGCAGGGAAATCATCATCGATGGAGAGCTCAGTGTTGTCAGCCCAACTACGTGCACCATGCATACATGTAGCAGCACTATGAATGCTTATTTTGACACCTCCTTGGGCGCCGTTAAAAACACCGTTGCCTCGACCACGCCCGGAAGCAACAAGATGTGCCGTTGCATCTTGTTGTGCTACCAAACGATGAGCTTGTCACTGTCGTTGTTCCTCATCCATGCGAATAGCAAGCTCCTCCTCAGTCTCAGTGTGCTGAAAAGCTTGAGGCCCATGTACACTTGTGTCGTCAGCTCGTAGACCCCCACGCACATGGAGATTTGCAAACATAGCATGCAACTCTTCGAGGTTGTTGATTTCTGTACGCAGCTGTGTGACCTCCTTCCTGAGTGTGTTCAATCTAGTTTGAGCTTCCCCGAGCTCATAACGCATACCATTGTCACCATCTTGGAGTTGCTTTTGCAGCATCTCACACAGCCTAGTGTACTCAGACCATGAAACCGGTATATCCAGATTACACGGATCCTCCTCCTGTCCTGACATGGCAAAAGCTCACAAATACTGAGTGAAAAATATATGTAGATATAAGTGGAACACTCAACGCTCACAACTCACTATTCTGAAACAAGATAAGCTTACCGTTTCGAAGTGAATTAAAGATAGCAAAGGTACACTCGCGATAGCGAACTATCAAGGATAGCAACACACTCACAATGATAATGGGACTATTGCAACCAAGGAATGATCTAAGAAGATGGCCAAATCAAGCTCGTATTGCAATAGTTCAAGGAGAGACACTAGCAATTGCTCAAAATAACTGAGGGCACAAGATTTCTCAAAACAACAAAGTGCGCAAAACAGGAGCGGATAACTTGAAACTTAGAACTCCGAAACAAGAGGATTATTCAGCTGAGCACCTTTTTCTTTGCCTCTCTTTTTTTCTTCTATTTTGTACTGGTTTTACTTCTTCTTTTTTGTACTCGGCTAAATACAAGATAAAATCCAAAATCGGAGTGTTGTATTGATAGAACTGATGCGCACAATTGAAAACAAGAGCAGTCCCTTGAGCAAATCAATTTGCTAGTCTCAATAGGTTCAACGGTACGTAAAGGATATATTGATTCTCAAAGAAATAGCAGCTAGGAAGGTCTCAAAATTTTGTGAGACTTTTGTTTGTTGTAGAGGACAGAAAAACAAAACTAATCTAAATGTAAATAGCTCTCACCGAATAGCCCTGGAATCTGATACCACGATGATACGGGGGTGTCCTGATCTTCTCGGGAAGAGCCGATGATAAAAGATGTAAAGTAAACGATATCGCTAGCTGAACACTCGCACCAATGTACGAACCCTCAACTCGTTTGGAATACGCCCAACACACACCTGTAAATGATCGTTGCGAGACCACGAGTGATGATTGCCAAGTTCCCAATTCCCAGCAGAATGACAACTTAACCTTGCATTGTAGAACGATAAACAATGATTGCCTAATTCTCTCTCAGCTATCCTTGCATGAACGCTGGTATGAAAGAACAAGCAATAGCTATGTTTCAATCTTATGTATAAAGTGGTCTGCCCTATCTTATATATAAAGTGGTCTGCCCTCTATGGGTCGTGGACCCTACTATATATACTACCTAAGACTATGGAAACCGAATTGGACTCGTTACAACATAAAAAAGGAAACCTAAGCTGAGATCGATGTATTATTTCGACGACTGAGACTGACTCGATACGAATTTGGGAATGGGGCTGGATCCGTTTGAAAGGTTATAATAAGCTTTCCAGAGGGTATTTACATAGCCCAATCCGACTTTGTTTGAGAGACTTATGGTACTTTTAATCGACATCTGTTTGGCTGCAATAAACTGAGTCCGAGTCGGCTTCAATTTTTCCTATTTTGCTGCTCCTTGATTGATTCCATGCAGAACTTGAAAGGAAAGTCTACAATTCCTTAGGAAAGTCCATGTACAGCTGCATATGACCTTTAGACACCTTGTGATAACCTTTTTCTCCCATGCATCCCTCAGCTCTTTGTTGTCTGTGTGTCAACAAACAATGCAGCTCTTCTTCCTCTTGTGCATCATATTGATCCAAATACCTAAGCACAAGTAAATTACAAGATTGGGGTAGTATAAAATTCTCCTTAAAATTAATGATATGGTCATTAAGAAACAAGTTCACCTGATCTTGTATTTTCTTGGCACGTGCTCTTGTAATTGGTCTAGTTGGCAACTCGATGCGTATATCTTGATCATTAGGTGGCGGTGAAGAATGTGTCGTAAGTTTGTCCTCATCACAGCATCACTGCCACGAGTGAATACATATCCATCAACATCATAAGTTTTTATCTCATCAACATCAAATATCCAATTTGAATCCTTATAACCCTCTAATACTAATGGATACCCAGAATAGTAAAGTCTACAATTCATAGTACCTAACAAGTAGCGCATGACTCGCTCAAGTGCATGCCACCAGAGTAAGAAGTAAACCAGCTCAATTTTGTCACAGCAAATGATATATCAGGCCTTATAGCACTAGCTAGGTATATGAATAATCCGATTATCTAGGAGTATCTCAGTTGTTCCATAGCAATCCTTTTATTCTTTCAAATATTAAGCTAGGATCATAAGGTATTGGAGCGATCTTGCTATCCATGTAGCCAAAGCGGCTCAAGATCTTTTCCACATAATGGGATTACAAAAGTGTAATCACATTCTCACCTCAACTTGATGTTTAGGATCATATCAACCTCTCCAAGATCTTTCATATCAAAATGTTTAGACTAATATGACTTAACCTCATTAATTATATCGAGATTTATCCCAAAAATCAATATGTCAACAACATACAGTCACAAAATAATTCCCTCACCCCCATCATGGCGATAATACACATGTCTATTAGTTTTATTAACTACAAAGCCCGCAGATGTTAAAGTTTATCAAGCTTCTCATACCATTGCTTAGGAGCTTGTTTAAGACCATACAAAGATTTGAATAGCTTACATACCTTGTCCTCATGACTTGTTACTACAGACCCATTAGGTTCATCCATATAAATTTCCTCATCCAACTCTTCATTAAGGAAAGCTGTCTTAACGTCCATCTGATGAGCGAGAAGACCATGTGAGACAGCCAAGGAAAGTAGCACTCTTATCGTGATCAGTCTAGCGATAGGTGAATAATTATCAAATAAATATTCACCTTCTTTTTTGGTATAACCCTTGGCCACAAGCTGAGCCTTATACTTTTTAATAGTACCATCAGACCTAAGCTTCTTTTTCAACACCCACTTGCAACCTACAGGTTTTTATAACCATAAGGTCGATATGTGACTTTCCAAGTCGCGTTGGCAAGAATGGAATTCATCTCGCTACGAATTGCCTCCTTCTAGTAGTCTACATCTAGATATGCATATGCTTCTGAAATAGACTTGGGAGTGTCATCCACAAGGTACACAGTGGAATCATCACCAAATAATTTTATTATCCTTTATCTCTTACTCCTCCATAGAGCCTCACTGTCATCCTCCTCAAGAGCTAACTCATGTGTTTATTTAGAATACTCAAGTGGTGTGATAGATTCAAGAATTATCTCAGAGGTTTGACTAAAAATGTTATGTATAACCTTCATGAGAAATATTCTCAAAGAAAGTAGCATCTCTAGACTCTATAATTATATCGACAAGCATGTCAGGTATCTCAAATTTAACTACTAAACACCTATAAGCAATGCTTCGATGAGCATATCCCGGAAAGACACAATCCACTGTTTAGGTCCCAACTTGCGCTTTGTAGTTATTGGTATATTGACTTTTGCCAAGCATCCGCAAGGGCGCAGATAAGAAAGTGTTGGTTTTCTCCCTTCATGTCCTTCATATGGGGTTTTCTCTTTATTGTTAGTAGGAACTCTATTTAGAATAGTCAACAAGACCTCTCCCACCATGTCTTAGATAATCCCACAGTGTCCAACATGGCAGTAACTAAGTTAGTCAAGGTGCAGTTCTTCTTTTTAGCTACCCCATTTGATTGGAGCAAATAGGGAGCCGTTCCCTCATACATAATTCCATGTTCCTTACAAAATAAGTCACTAGAGAAATACTCTTCACCATGATTCGACGTAAGTCTTTTGATTTTTTTCCAATTAATTTTCAACTTCTGCCTAAATTTTAAAGTAGTCTAGAGCCTCATCATTAGATTTCAATAGATACACATAGAATAATCTAGACGCATCATCAATTAAAGTCATAAAATATCTTTTTCTACCTTTCGTCAACAAATCATTCATTCTGCAAAGATGTGAATGTATGAGTTCCAGTTGTGCCAAATTTCTCTCCTCGATAGCCCTGTGAGGCTTACGAGGTTGCTTAGATTGCACACAACTTTGGCACTTAGAATCTTTACCAATAAAAATATTTGGAATAAATTCTAGTTGGAAAGCCAAGACATACAACCAAAATTTATGTGACATAACGGTGAGTGCCAAACACTAGCCTCATCTTCATTAATATTGCCACAAATATAATTCATAGACTTATTGCAAAAATCAGATAGGGAAAAGCGGAACAAGCCTCCGCACTCAGAGACTTTACCAATAAAAGTCCATGTTTTAACATAACTACTTTATTGGACTCCAACACCACTTTAAACCCATCTCTACGGAGAAGAGAACCGCTAACTATATTCTTGTTTAATGAAGGGACATACTGCATGTTCCTCAGATGCATGATCTTTTCTAAAGTAAATTTTAGATTTACAGTGCCAACACCATTAACAGAAGCATGAGACCTAATCCCCATTGGGATAGAAGAATCCTGAACGACCTAATAAGAAGAGAACATTAAAAGGTCAGCATACACATATACATTAGCCCCAGTATCAATCCACTAACTGGTAGACTGATTCACTGAAAGAACAATAGACAAATTACCATACTCAGTAGTTCCATTTCTAGCATTACTAATAGTTAAGTTGACAAACTTATGGTTCTTTCCTTAATTAACCTTTTTCTCTTTGCGGTGTGAGAAATCTTTAGCCCAATGACCAATCTTGCCAAACACGAAACAAGGTTTATCATCTTTGTTCATTATCTTCTTCTTGAAGTTGGTGGTTTCTTTAGCCTTGTTATTTCTACTTTTGAACTTGTCATTAGAGGATTGTTGTACCACATTTGTGCTAGACTATCCATTGCCTCCTTTATTATGCACATTCATAACTCGAGCTTTCTCCTCAATATGAAGAGACACGATCTGACTCTTAACATAGATTTCTTATCTATTGTGTTTTAGAGCAGTGGTAAAATTTGTCCAAGAGGGATGCAATTTGTCAATGATTCCCCTAGCCACAAACTTATCGGGTAATACACTTAATCTCATGAGCCTGGTCGACTACTGATCGATTATCGAGCATCTTGTAGTCATGATACTACTCCATGACGTACAGTTCACTGCCTTTTTCTAACGCACAAAATTTTGCATTTAATGTGTCCCACAACTCCTTTTGCGTCCTTTATGTGCATGTACACATCACAGAGATGATCGACAAGATCGCTAAGAATGCATCCTACGTAAAGCGTATTGGCTTTCTCAAACTTCTTCTCCTCATCAGAGAAAAGAGTTCCTTCAGGCCTACCAGACGCAACTCAGTAGTAGTTTATAGCTGTAATGACATAGTGGCTTTGACCTGCCATCTCGTAAAATGCACATCAGTAAACTTATCTAACCTCAGTGCATCGGCAAAACCAGCCATCGTTATACCAAAGTGCCTACAATAAAGTTTTTGGATTGTTGAAAAAATATCACTTTCATATTTAATTTAGTTCCTAAATATAACATGAATAGAAATAGATCGACTATCATCAGCATACTGCAAGAGTCTATCGTATACATATATCTCTCTAATATATTCTAGGATGAAAGCAGCACGAAAATAGGCATGTTCAACATGACAGATCATAGCGAATGTACCTATCGGCAACGTGAGATACAAAGACCTCCGTGATGGCGATGCAGCAGACAACGGCGAAGGAGACATAGAGGAAACATATCGTGATGATGTAAAAGGTAATTTGATGATGATCAAGAAGTAGATCGTGTGAATAGTTGATGGCAACGGTGAAGCAGATCACGAGCAGTCACAATGAGCACTTCCTAAAAACCTTATTTGCTCTCTCCTGGTGCAAGATCCTAAGAGCGACGGGTTCTGAAGACCTGCTATCTCGTTCGTCAGTGCACGTAGGCTCAGCGGGATAGAGTAGACTACGTGTGACGGAGCAACAGAGAGAAAATAGGGAAAAACCTAATTGTGTATCTGCATTGTGGCAGCTATATATATATACACACACGTCAAGTCTATTCTACGTCTAGACGCAAAACAGAATTGCGTTGCGCCACTACAGCCGATCGAGCCAGCTGAGCATTCTATGAGTCAACAAACCAAGAGAGCCAATCCACTAATGCCACATACACATCAAAGTCCACCCACCAGAGCATGCAATGAGATTCTTTTTGTTGATTTGAATCATTAAAATGCAATATCTCTAGAGCCACGTATCCGATTTTTGATCCGTTCGAAGTATATTATTGGAAAAAAAATATGCTTAACAAAATAAGATCAATGAAGGCTATTTTTTGATGAAGTTTTAGAATCGTCATACAGTTACAACATGGTACCACTTTTGTAGTAACTGATCTATCTTCGTTATGGGAGAGCAATACAAGTGTTGTGCTGTCGCAACTATACTGCTTTTGGGATCATAATTGGGTTAGTTACGATCCTAAAAGCAGTATAGTTGTGATCACAAAAATATAGTTATGACCATATATTTTTAATAATTAGCCTATCTTTTGGATCGTAACTATATTGCTTTTGGGATCGTAATTGAGGGTGGACACAGAAGTTACTGTAATATGACAAAAATCACATAATTACGACTATAAAAGGTACCAAGTACGACCATATATATTTGTAATAATTGACATATCTTGTGGATTGCAATTATACTGTTTTTAGGATCATAACTGGAGGGTGACGTAACAGTGAACTATTGTGCATCTAATCACATAATATATATATATATAGACACTTGCCCACACAGCAAAAGAATAAAACTGCAAAAAGGGGGTCGCACCTACGTAAGCTAATGGACCCGATTTCAATGGACCATTCACGCAAGTATCATGCGTCCGCACCCTTCGCCCCCACCATGACGAGGCGAGACAAGGCGAGCATGCACGTGTGTTTTCCTAGTCGTCTCATCCACACATGCTAAGTGGTAGATTGAGAAGAGAATTTCTTTTAAGTTGGTCTTCTTCTACATCTACTTAGTAAGGTAAGACTAAAACATACCTACATTTACTTTGTTGGACTATTAAGATTTATTTGGAATTGTAAATATATTGGACTAGGCTCATATATCTAACGGGGATTGTGCTTTGTACTTTGTTTATGATGGTTGTATGCCACACGAGAACTGTGGTTAAAACCCGGTTCGCTTTTGTGCGCTTGACTTGGTTTACTTATGGCTAGGATAAAAAAAAGGAAAAATATGACGGTGGTCTCGTGGAATGTTAGGGGCATCAACAACGAGGCCAAGTGTGCGGATTTCAAACTCATACTGCCCTCGCTGCCCCCACCTTCCCCTACCTCTAGGAAACAAAACTCCCTGACATCAGCACGCTCAAGGCCACCTCCTTCCTTCCACGCCCATTGGTGGCCTCCTTTGTTTTCAATCCTTCAAATGGAGCGTCTGGCGGGCAGCTCATGTGTGGATCATGCAAACTTGAAGCTCCAATATAGATGAAAACAGATTGGAACGGTCCAGAAAACTTCCTAACCATTTTAGGGCGCGTTTGGCATGCTGAAACGTTTCAGTTTCTTGCGTGAATCGATAGAATCAGTTCCAAACGGTGTTATGCGCGAGCGATTCTTGTGAGAAACGGCTGAAACGTTTCACTGATTTTAGCCTGCACGTGAGAAACGGCCTGAGGCCAGTTCCGCTGGAGAAACGGGCCAACGTTTAATCTTTTTCAAGTTAAATCAGATAAAATAGGTCACATTTGAATGGTTCTTCATCCAAAAAAGTTTTGTTATTTTTTATGAACCATATTTATCTCTGTGAATTTTGATATCCTTTTTAAGAATCTGAATCCAGACGTTTGGTTGCAAGAAACGTTTCAGATTCTCTGGTGATTCTCTAGAATCCCTGCCAAACGCACCAAAACGTGAAACGTTTCAACTTGAAACGTTTTGTAGGGAGAATCTGAAACCGAAACGTTTCTGAAAGAATCTGGAACCCTGCCAAACGAGCCCTTAATTTTCATACTTTCTCTCGAAAACATAATCGAAAATGGGAAACCCAAAAACGGATACAAATTCAGGAATATCATGATATTGAAAATAAACTAATCCAAACGAAAACACACCAGTATCAGTCGAGAACTGATAATTCAAACCGAGAACATCGATCTACAGAACTATAACTTCAAGCATCGACACGATATATAATTAATTCACACAAACAAATGTAATTCATACCATACACAGATAGATCATATAATGATATAAGTCTTGACTAAAAAAAAACTATCATATCATAACTTGAATACTCGACATAACATACGGTCACACAAAGACTAGGGTTGGAGGCGGCGAAGGTATATAAGCTTGAACGACATTGGTAGGTCGACAACCAACTGAGACTGGGCCACTGGGGTCTTGATGAAGTTTGGGATAGGGGTGATATTTGGACTGGCTGGCTGGGCTTGGCCTGTGGGCGATTTTATGATTTGTGAAGTTTGGTCTCAATTGGAAAAACAGGAAATTCCGGATTAAAAAACTGGATAGTGAGAATACAGTCGGGAATAGCAAAATATTTATGGTCTGTTTCAGCATAAGTCCTGAAACTCCGAAACAGTTAGAAAAAATATAGTAAATAGATCGAAACGAAATGCAATTTATCCCGTCCGTTTTCATCCCTAAGCTCCAACCCACTAGCATCACACACCACTCCACATCACCACCCTCTTTCCCTCATGCATCTCGTGGGTGATATTGTGATTTGTGAAGTTTTGTCTTAATTAGAAAAACGGAAAATTCTATATTAAAAACGGGATACTGACAATGCAGTCAGGAAAACAGCAAAACCGTTTCGTCTTGTTTCCGTATAAGTCCTAAAAATCCGAAAATGATTAGAAAAAATATAAAACTAAGATAAAATTTATCCAATTCGATTTCATCCCTAAACTTCAATCCACTAGCGTCACATACCACTCCATCACCACCCTTTTGCCTCACGCACCTCGGACATGAAGCACTACATAACCAATGTCTACAGCCCCTGTGTAATGGCGGAGAAGGCCCAGTTCCTGGAGGACCTCCAGGCCAACACCGCGATTACAACCTTATATCGGCGACTTCAACCTCGTGCGTGCAGCATCCGAACGCTGCAAAAACAATTTTGACGCACATGAGATGAGGCTGCCCTCTTCAACAACACCATCCACACCCTGGTGGTATCGGAGCTTCCCTTGTTCTAATGGCACTTCACACAAGGTCCAACCGGCAATGCCCAATCTGATCCTGATCAAGATGGGCATGTTCTTCATCAACATGGAGTGGGGACTGGCATGGCCCAACTCAACAGTATCCTACTTCACCTCTTGGGTCTCCGATCATGTTCCACTGATGCTTACCGCCACCACCAACATCCCAGGCTTGCCATGCCAGTCTTCCGATTCAACAACCACTGGGTATTCTATGCCTCCATCCATGACATAGTCAGCAGCCCTTAGGGAAGTGTTGCCGTGTCACGATCGCACCTTGTCGATTAGATCTGCATCAGTCTCTGCCTCAAAAGGAGATGAGGAGATCTCAATTCCTGGGCCAAAACCCTTCGCCCGCTAGATGCCATCCTCACCAATTGCAAGCTCATCATCGGCATGCTAAACAGAATCAAAGAGGCGCGCTCTCACACACACCGAATTCACCTGGCATGAACTGGTATGTGATTCCTCGCGCTGGCAGACGGCTAAACTGGAAGTAGCGAGGGAAAGTGTGATGGTGTGTTCTAAGGGATGAGAACACCAAGTATAAGCACATGTGTTGATGTGTGTTACCATCCACCAGAGATGAACCGGTGTTTCGCCCAGTGCCTGACTCAGGTTTCTAGGTTGGATAATCAAACTTTGATTGTAGCATAAAGTATTTAATGGAAAAAAATATTCATAATATTAAAATCCATAATATAATATAAATTATTCATATTAGAGACAGACTCAAATAGTTACAAATTACACAATAACTGTTGAGAAAATATGAATTTCTAATGTTTCTTGGGCTTTCTCTTTCTCACCAGGACCGGCCGGCCAACTTGCTTGGAGAGCCCCGGCCCATGCGGGTGGGGTGATGTCCCTGCCTTTGGTCCGGCTAGGGTAGGACGAGGAGAAGAGATCGAGAGCACCAGGGAGGGAGGAGCAGTGGCGCATGGGAGGTGGCGGCGCAACCACCCTCCGCATCCTTCGGTGTGTGGGGCTTTGGATGGCGTTGTTGTCCCCTATATGGTGGAGGTTGGCTCCTCTCGATGCACAAACAGAAATATGATTTTCTCCCCTTTTCCCCATCTCCTCCCCATGGTCTTTCTCTGAGTTGCTTCGTTGATCTGATATTGAGCCGATTTGAACTCAGTTTTGGTGGTCAGAGCCCCACTGTTTGGGAGATTGATTGGTGGAGGTGTTGTGTTGGTGCTCCTCGAAGCTGTATTCATCGAGGCTCGCCCATATTGCAGTGGTGGTACGGTTGAGACGTTGTATCTTCGTCTTCCTCTCACCGACGGCAACTGGCGAGTGATCGGATTTCTGGGGGCGGCTGTGAAGTCATGCCTTACCTCGCTTATTAACTCATTTGATTATTTATCACCATGAGTATTCAAGTTTTTCCTATCTTTGTATGTTCTGCACTGCACATATGCTCGATGATGATTAGAGGGTATAAGATTGGGTATGTTTGTTGAGTACACTAGCGTATAATATGTAGCTTCTCTTGTTGGTTGAATCTGTTGGTTCCTAGAGCTGTTCGGTGTGTATGTCATTTCAATTCCTGTATACCGAGATACACGTGGTATTTGGTTCCCAAATTCTACCTGTTAATCCATTCCTGGATTGGTGTTGCGATGATATTTCAATACACATAATATTTCTGTCACAAGATGGATCAATAGTTCAATTTTGCAATCACCATATTTAGCAATTTTGTGGTTCCTTTCCATCTCTGTCACGGCTAGTTTTGCCTTCATCGTGCCGACTTGGTGTATTTTGGTTTGGACTGCAGTACTGTCCAGGATAACTTTTCAAAACTTGAGAAGTTAGGTCTGGTTATAATTTGCTAGTAGATATCTTAAGGGCATTCCAATCTATGAAAAAATTTCTAGGACAATTTGGGGGCAGGACCATTCAGATCCTGGGCCGATTGTCATTCTATTTCTGAGAGCAAGTTTACATAAGTCTTTTAAGTGTAGTTCAGTTCATATAGTGCACATGTTTTCTGTTATTGTTGACACAAAGTCTCTGTTATTATGTTTGTTGTTTATGTGCAATGATTTTGATCTGTTAAGCTCTTGTTTTGATACTTTTGGAATAATACTAATTGATGAGGACATCACTCATTTAGATACACGCGCTACAAGTGATCCTACGGTGATTGATCCATTACAAGGATCAATTACACAGGCTCGTGCACGTCGTTTAACTCATGAGGTGAATTCATTACTCGCTGTCTATACTACTAATTATAAGGATGGGATGCTACTCAATTTTTGTGAATTTTTTATGCTTAGGAATATGGGAGAAGCACATATGGAACAGCCAAGTCGGACGGGGCTCAAGCCAACTTCAAGTCGGAGTCAGAACTCGGTTCGGATTCAGCAGACAGCGCCGTACTAAAACGGCCATAACTTATTCATATGGAGTCCAAATAAGGTGTTCTTTGATGCCTTGTAAAGCTAAGGATGATAGCTTTGTTTTGGTACTAGTCCCAGCTCCAGATTCACAGTGTATTATTTTGTGTCATCAAAACAATGTTCTGTGTTACAATTTTGGGCCATATCGGGCCTTGTAAATGTGTTCGGGTCTAAGCCCAAGTTGTGGATGCCCCCTGGTCGCCCAAAACCCTAGCATGTCCCTCTTCATATATCTAGCAGCCGTTGTCATAGACTTTTTGGGTTTTGCTTAAATTAATCTATCATTGAACAGTTTCGTCGTTGTTCGGTTTGTGAAACCCCAACTCGTGAGCTTAATCATATTTGCAATTTCAAATTGTTTTCTTCCATATTCTTGCTTGTGTTCTCGATTCACTTGCAGGAATCAGCCTTCTTGGCAAAGTCAATCGTGCCGCGCGCGGTTGATAACCAACGGAGCAGTGGTGTAGCGATTGCAAAAGTTGCATTCTGTCCTGATCGAAAGCCTTGGATCGTGAACGTCGAGTCTCCACCAATCGACTTACCATTATGTAATGGAAGATCGGGCCTAATCCTCCCATCGACCCACCCCTACCAACAAGTCGAGCCACTACATCACTCGATTTGCCCTCGCGAACCGCCTTGTGTTAATTCTCGCCACGCTAGCCCTAGATAGGTCGCAAGCCGTCTTGTATCACTCACCCTGCCACCACAGCCCTCCTTTTTCATCTGGTGATCCGATTGCTTGCTTGCCCTAATTTTGTGAGTTTACCGATTGAGTAGGGAAGCTTTGCCCTAATTTTTCGCTGCTGTTATTATCCATAGCCCAGGGAAGCTTTGCCCTAGGTGTGTTTACATCACTAAGCAGAGTTACTTAGCCATGTCCTATGTTCGGTTGATAGGGAAGCTTTTCACTAAACTAACAGAAGCAAATAAGTGAGTAGAAATCCTAGTTTGAGAAGTGTTCACTAAATCGTGCGTAACTTTTTCCTACGAACTCGGATTTGGATGTTCTATACGCCGTTGGAAAGCTAATTTCGAGCCCGACGAGAAAAAAGCAACACTTCTTTGACCTGTTGCCTGGTTTGACCTCCAAATTCTACTATTTAGACCCTTTTTTGGGCCCCGAAAGTTTCAGCACCCGTTTTTCACATCCTGCTGTCTATCGCTTTGTGATCTTTTTTGGCTTTGCTTGCTTCCAAATTTTGTGCAAAAATATAGAGAAAAAATATTGTGGTAAAAATCAGAAATATTAAAGGTAATCAGATTGTCGTAGCACACTGTGTTCTTTGTGCTTGGTCCTTTCTTTCAGCTTGTTGTGCTAGGTCTAGGGACATGCTAGGGACCAGCAATGATCACTACTTTAGACATTTATTCAGCTTTGCTAACCTGATTACAATTTTGCTACTCCTTGCTACCATATTGTTCCGTGCCAAGCTACACTTTCTCTTGATCAGAACAGGTCCTCTCTTGCAATCATACCCTCGCTCGACAAGTTATCAAGAAGCAGCCGCCGATTGTTCCACCTGCTGTGTTGGTAAGAACACTTGTAAGAGCGTGGTAAGATGCTTGTGTGATTCCACTGCTTAATAGTGATAGGGATAATTTTGTTTTGTCCTTTGCTCTCTACTAACCATGGCAGATGATCCGACGGATTTCAAGGACTGTGTCTCCAAGGGAGAACTTAACACCCTCATTCAGCAACAGAATCAAGCGTTGAACAACATGATGGCAAGATAGAATCAAACATTGAACGACATTATCACAAGGATGAACGACATGAGAGCAAGCATTGCTAATCTAGTCACATGGGTGAACGACATTGAGATGCGGGATCCACAGAAAGAAGATGCTTTTGACAATGATGGTCCCAATGCTGGACATGAAGATGATGATGCTGGTGTTTTTGTGAGACAAGATTGGAGGGCACAACCTCAGCACTGGCCGAACAACAATAACAACAACCGTAACCACTACATGGGAGGTAATGTTCGAGGTAATGATGATCACTACACTAAGGTCAAGTTTAAGATACCCTCTTTTGATGGTTCATATGATGTTGATGCTTATTTAGATTGGGTAATGATGGTTGAACAGAAGTTTAATTCTCACATAGTTCCTGACATACATAGAGTTAGACAAGCCACTAGTGAGTTCACTAATTATGCAATTATTTGGTGGAATGGGTTGGTAAATATTGGATTAGAACCTACTACTTGGGAGAGATTAAAGCATGCCATGCGTAGTAGATTTATACCCCCTGAGTACAAACGAGATTTAAAAAAGAAATTGCAGCGCTTCAATCAAGATAGTCGATCTGTTAATGAATACTATAATGAACTACACATTGCTATCCTTCGCTGTGGTATACAAGAAAATGATGAGGATACAATGATTCATTTTTATTCGGGGTTAAGACGTGAAATTCAGGACTTGGTTGATTATAGAGATTATAATACCATGGGTAGGTTGTTCCATCTTGCTATGTTACCAGAGAAAGAATTGCACGGACGTGAGCCAAAGTCGCGGAACATTGGGAGTTCGTTTTCCTCCATATCGTAATCGGGCAAAACCAAATCAGCCTCGTTCGCTCCGGCACGGTCTGCTGCCCCATCAATAATAGGGCGCGTACAGCAACACCGTCACCACCAGCACCACATACAACCAAGGTGAGCAAATATGTTTCTGTGCAGCAACCAGCGACAAAGACCACTCCTTCAACTGGCTCCACGAGTAGTTCAGCGAGTATTGTGTGCCGCCATTGCAAGGGCATGGGCCATGTCATGAAGGATTGCCCCAGTCAACGCACTTACGTTGCAACCGATGACGGTGGATACATCAGTACTAGTGATGTTCAGAATGAATTTGTGCTTCAAGCTAACCTTGCAGGTGATCATGAGACCGATAGCGATGGTGATGAGATTTTAGGTGCCGCTGCCACTGAGGACTACAACAATAGAACATTTGTTATACAACAGGTTTTGAGTGCTCAAATGGAGCAAGCGGAGCAGCTTCAACGCCATAATTTGTTTCAGATGTTTCTCATTGTCAAGGACTGCCATGTTCGAGTTATAATTGATGGTGGGAGTTGCAATAACTTGGTGAGTTCAGATTTTGTCAAGAAGCTTGGCTTGGCCACTCGCGCACACCCTGGTCCATATCACATTCAATGGCTCAACAACAGTGGTAAGGTGAAGGTAACACACACTGTTCGTGTTTATTTTTTCATTGGTTCCTACCATGATTATGTAGATTGTGATATCGTGCCTATGCATGCATGTTCCCTTTTGTTAGGCCGTCCTTGGGAGTTTGATACTAATGCTACACACCATGGTAGAAGTAATAAATACACACTTATGCACAGAGGAAAGAAAATAACCTTGCTTCCTTTAACACCGAGTGAGATTGTGCAATGTGATAAAGCGATAGCTGAAAATGCGAAGAGAGAGCAAGATTTACAGTCTGAAAATCAACAAGTAGCTAAACATGTTTTTCCACCAAAGAAAGAGCAACCAACACCTTCTTCTAGTTCCACATGCATTAAATTAAAAGGTGGTGTTATGCTTGTTACAAAATCAGACCTTGCTGAAATCGTTAACAATGATGTTCCTTGCTACGCTTTGGTATGCAAAGAGGCTTTATTTTCACTTGATGATATACCTTCCTCTTTGCCTTCTGCTGTCACTAACCTTTTGCGGGAGTATAAGGATGTGTTTCCAACCGAGATACCCCTGGGGCTGCCACCTTTGAGAGGAATCGAGCACCAAATTGATTTGATCCCGGGAGCGACTTTGCCAAACCGTGCAGCATATAGGACCAATCCGAGGAGACTAAGGGAATTCAATGGCAAGTCCAAGACCTTTTGGACCGTGGGTATGTACGAGAAAGCATTAGTCCTTGTGTTGTTCCTGTTCTTTTGGTTCCTAAAAAAGATGGTAGTTGGTGCATGTGTGTTGATTGTAGAGCCATTAATAACGTTACTATAAGATATCTTCATCCTATCCCTAGGCTAGATGACATGCTTGATAAGTTAAGTGGTTCTATTGTGTTCACAAAGATTGACTTGCATAGTGGTTACTACCAAATAAGAATGAAATTGGGAGATGAATGGAAAACTGCTTTTAAAATAAAGTTTGGTTTATATGAGTGGTTAGTGATGCCTTTTGGTTTAACTAATGCACCTAGCACGTTTATGAGATTGATGAATGAGGTTCTACGTGCTTTCATTGGTAAATTTGTGGTAGTTTATTTCGATGACATCTTGATCTATAGCAAGTCACATACACAACATATTGATCATCTACGTGCTGTTTTTGATGCTTTGCGAGAGGCACATTTGTTTGCTAATCTTGAGAAGTGCACATTTTGCACCGATCGAGTTGGTTTTCTTGGATATGTTATTACTCCACAGGGAATTGAAGTGGATGAATAAAAAATTGAAGCCATCAAGAGCTGGCTGACCCCGGAGACTATTACACAGGCGAGAAGTTTTCATGGTCTTGCAGGGTTTTATCGAAATTTTGTGAGAGATTTCAGCACCATTGCTGCACCCCTTAATAAGTTGACAAAAAAGGATGTTCCATTCCATTGGGGTCAAGCACAAAAAGAAGCTTTTAACACGCTAAAAGAGAAGCTTACACATGCACCTCTACTCCAACTTCTGGACTTTGAAAAGACTTTTGAGTTAGAATGTGATGCTAGCGGAATTGGAATTGGTGGAGTGTTACTTCAAGAAGGTAAACCCGTTGCTTACTTTAGTGAGAAATTAAATGGGCCATCTCTAAATTATTTGACTTATGATAAGAAGTTGTATGCTTTAGTTCGAGTTTTAGAAACATGGCAACACTATCTTTGGCCTAAGGAGTTTATTATTCATTCTGATCATGAATCTTTGAAGCACATTAGAAGTCAAGCTAAACTGAATAAACGACATGCTAAATGGGTTGAGTTCATAGAATCTTTTCCATACATAATTAAACACAAGAAAGGTAAATACAATGTCATTGCGGATGAATTATCTAGATGTTACACCATGTTGTCCCAACTAGATCACAAAATCATTGGTTTAGAAACAATAAAAGGGTTGTATGCAACTGATTCAGACTTTAAAGATGCTTTTCAAAATTGTAAAGAAGGGAGAACTTGGAATAAGTATGTACTGAATGATGGACTTCTTTATCACGCTAATAAGCTATACATTCCAGCTAGCTCTATTCGTCTTTTCTTTTTACAGGAGGCACATGGAGGAGGTTTGATGGGACATTTTGGAGTGAAGAAAACTGAAGATGTGCTGGCCACTCATTTCTTTTGACCAAAGATGAGACGCGATGTCGAGCGCTACGTATCACGCTGCACTACATGCAATAAATATAAGTCTTGCTTGAATCCGCATGGTCTTTATATACCTCTTCCTACTCCTAGTGTACATTGGGAGGATATTTCTATGGACTTTGTTTTAGGATTACCTAGGATAAAGAGGGGGAGGGATAGTATATTTGTAGTGGTGGATCGTTTTTCTAAAATAGCATATTTTATACCTTGTCACAAGAGTGATGATGGACAAACGGAGGTGCCAAATACCATTGTCTCTGATCGTGATGCAAAGTTTTTGAGTCATTTTTGGAGGATATTATGGAATAAATTGGGAACGAAGCTGCTGTTCTCTACTACATGTCATCCCCAAACTGATGGACAAACGGAGGTTATTAATCGCACATTATCTACTATGTTGCGGTCTATTTTAAAGAAGAATTTGAAGATGTGGGAAGAGTGTTTGCCTCATATTGAGTTCGCTTACAACAGATCCATCCACTCCACCACCAAGGTAAGTTCGTTTCAGGTAGTGTATGGTTTCAATCCCCGTGCTCCTATGGATTTACTAGCTTTACCTCCTTCTGAAACTCTGAATTTGGATGCTACACAACGTGCTGAATTTATTCTAAAGATACATAAAACAACTAAAGAAAATATTAAAAAAATGAATGAGAAATATAGAGCTTATGGTAGCCAGGTAGAAAACATTTAACTTTTGAACCTGATGATCTTGTTTGGTTACACTTCCGTAAAGATTGATTTCCTGAGTTGAGAATTGATGCCTCGAGCTGATGGTCCTTTTAAAGTTCTTGAGAAGATTAATAATAATGCATATAAGCTTGAGTTGCCTGCAAATTTTAGGGTTAGTCCCACATTTAACATTTCAGATTTAAAACCATATGTTGGAGAGCAAGATGAGGTTGCATCGAGGACGACTCCAATTCAAGAGGGGGAGGATGATGAGGACATCACTCTTTAGATACACGCGCTACAAGTGATCCTCCGGTGATTGATTCATTACAAGAACTGATTACACAGGCTCATGCACGTCATTTAACTCATGAGGTGAATTCGCTACTCGATGTCCATACTATTAGTTATAAGGATGGGATGATACTCAATTTTTTTTTGAATTTTTTATGCTTAGGAATATGGGAGAAGCACCTATGGAACAGCCAAGTCGGATGGGGCTCAAGCCAACTTCAAGTCGGAGTCGGAACTCGGTTCGGATTCAGCAAACAGTGCCACACTAAAACGGCCATAACTTCTTCATATGGAGTCCAAATAAGGTGTTCTTTGATGCGTTGGAAAGCTAAGGACGATAGCTTTGTTTTCGTACTGGTCCCAGCTCCAGATTCACAGTGGATTATTTTGTGTCATCACAATAATGTGCTGTGTCACAATTTTGGGCCATATCGGGCCTTGTAAATGTGTTCGGGTCTAAGCCCAAGTTGTGGACACCCCCTTGGTCACCCAAAATCCTAGCATGCCTCTCTTCATATATCTAGCAGCTGTCGTCATAGACTTTTTGCGTTTTGCTTAGATTAATCTGTATTGAATAGTTTTGCCATCGTTCGGTTTGTGAAACCCCAACTCGTGAGCTTAATCATATTTGCAAGTTCAGATTGTGTTCTTCCGTGTTCTTGCTTGTGTTCTCGATTCGCTTGCAAGAATTAGCCTTCTTGAAGAGGTCAATCATGCCACGTGCGGTTGATAACCAACGGAGCAGTGGTGTAGCGATTGCAAGGATTGCGTTCTATCCTGATCGAAAGCCTTGGATCGTCAACGTCGAGTCTCCACCAATCGACTTACCATTACCTAACGGAAGATCGGGTCTAATCCTCTCATCACTAATGCTCATATTATCGCATTACATACGATAATCTAGAAATCCGATTGCTTGTGTGATGGCTAGCTCTGGCTCTTGTATCCTACTACCATCGTCCTCGGACGCGATAAAGCCTGAGAGCTTTGATAAAACTGGCTTGAAGTGCTGGCAGGCCCGAACGAGGCTATGGTTGATGGAGCTCGGACTATTCTAGGTCCTCACTGAAGAGCTGCTCGCCCCTCCGGGGGAAGCCATGCAAGACGAGGTTGAAAGAACGCGTTTCAACGCGTTAAGGGTCCGTTGGGAGAAGGAAAATGCCTCAGCCTTAGCATGTCTCTTGGCTGTCCTATCGAAGAGGCTCTTCGACGTCTTCATGAGGTTCAGGGAAGCACGAAAGGTGTGGACAGTGCTAAATGACAAGTATGCTGAAAGCAACAACGGTAATGAGTCCTTCATGGTTGCAAGCTACCTGAACTTTTGTACGGGAGATGGCAGATCAGTCATGGAACAAATACATGAGTTACAGCTGATCGTGCAAGATTTAGGCCAGTACAACTGTGTCCTCCCTGAGAATTTTAGGGTTAATGCTATTCTGGACAAGCTGCCTACTTCTTAGCATGATTGTGCCACCGCACGTCGGTAGTTAAAGCAGTGATTGACTCTTAATGAGCTCATTACTGCTATTAATGTCGAGGAGAAGTCGAAGTAGGCTATGGTGGGGTGAAGGCACCCACTCAAGCTAACCATGTCGAGCATAAGAACCATCTTGGGAAGAATGTGAAGAAAGAAAAGGCCAAGCCTGGTTTTTCTGGATCGAAGGCTAATGCTATGAACAAGAAGAAGAAGCCTGAGATTATCTGCTATGTCTATGGTAGGTTGGATCACAAGGCCAACAGATGACGTGATCGTAAGGGAAAGGGGCCGACACTTGAGCAGCAGAAGGCAGTCGAAACCCAAGTGCATGTGGTGGTTGCAATGGCTGATGATACAGGCAAAGGCGACTCCACTAGTGGGTATGAATCTGAGGCCTTTATGGCAAATTCACTAGTAAGTTGGTGGGTTGATACAGGTGCTACAAGGCATATTTGTGCGGATCAGACTTCTTTCACTTCTCTACAGGGCACAGATGGTGGATTCGTACTGATGGGGAATGGGGTCTCGGCAGCAGTACATGGAGTGGGATAAGTGAGCCTGAAGCTAACTTTCAGCAAGACTCTTATCCTCAAGGACATGTTGTTCATGCCTGCTGATGCGCGTTTGCCTGATCTCCTGTGTAACACCCAAAACTTCAAAATTTGCAGTAATTTAAAATTTTGCTAGAAATTAAATAAGTGGATTTCATTTTAGCTCTATAGGAAATTAACTTCTAAATTTAATTTGGAATAGGTTGAATGTTTGTCGCATTCATGCCGTTGTAATTGCAATAAGGTTTTATTGTGTGGGAAATTCTTTTTGCTAAAATTTTCGCTAGAGTTCGCTCGGTTAAAATCTCTTTTGGAATAAGTGTGAAAACCTAAAGCAAGGAAGAAAAGAAAAGGATTTCTCTAATGGAAAACCTTCCTGGGCCGTCTTCCCCGCGCCGGCCCAACCCGCCTCTTTCCCCCTCCCTTTTTTCTCCCGCCGTGGGCCGCGCCCCTCCTTTTTCCGCGCCGGCCCGCAGGCCGAGCCGGCCTACCGCGCCCACCGAGCCGCTCGCCTCTGCCCGCCTCGCTGCCAAGTGGGCCCAGCTCTGAGCCGAGCCACCCTCCCGCCCGAGCCGCCGAGCCGCCGGCTCGCCTTCTTCCTCATTCCGCCGCCGGACACCGACGCCCCCAAATCGCCGCGACCGTTTCAAATCGAAGCCTCCCCGTGCTTTAACTCTCCAATCAAACCACACCACCGTGATCGCCGCCCCCTATTTCCTCCATTTGAGCCGTTTCCCCCTGGAATACCCACTCGTTTGCATGGAAACCGAAGTTTTTAAGTGCTTTCAAGCCGCCGGCCGACTCTCCTCGAATCCGGCCGTTCCACTCCTCCTCTCGGGTATTTAAGAGCTCTATCGGCATCCTTGTTCGGTTCCGCACCCGAATACCCCATCTCCCCTCTCTCTTGTGCACGGATTCGAGCCGCCGCCGTCACCTCCATTGCCGCCGGTAAGGAGCTCGGTCGCCACTCTCTTTCTCCTCAACCGAACCGTGATTAAGCTCGTTCTTCGCTATTTTGGTGCCGTCGGACCTCTAGGAGCTCACCCCGGCGCTTCTTGGAGCTTCACCCGCCGTCGAACGCCGTTCCCGCCAAGCCGCTTCACCTCCGCCCGCTGTTCTCCGTCGCCGGCCATCTTCGGACCTCCTCCGCCGCCGTCAAGCCCGCAGTAAGTTTCCCCGCGAGCTCCTCGTTGCTTTGCGCCTAGTCCCGAAGCAAACCGTGGCCGGATGCGCCTTTTGCGCATCGCCGGCGAGCCCGCCACCGTCCCCGTCGTCGCCGGCCGCCGCTCCCACTGTTGAAACCGCCGGTGCCACCCCCTTTTGATTTTCGGCCGTCGGATCTCGGTTCTTCGGCCCGGATTAGACCGGCCAATTCTTATACCCCTTCGGTCCACCATGGACCGGTGGACCGATGCCCTTTCAGTGGTCCACAAGCCCGTGGACCAATTCCATGTCATTTCCAATTAAGAAATAATTCAGTAATTGTTTTATTGCGTCATAATCCAATTTCCAGTATAAAATTATTTCGGTTTACTCTCTGGAAAACATGTAAAACTTGCAGTTTAGTCCCTACATCTTCAAAAGCTTATAACTTTTTGCTCGTAGCTCCGATTTTGGCGATTTTTGCGTCAAATCGTTTGTAGCGTCGTGTAGAATCTTTTTGTAGAGTTTTTGAATAGTTTCAGTACTGTTTGGTGTGCTGTTCTTAGAGTTTTGTTTGGTTTGTGTTTTTCCGGTCCGTCGTTTAGGAGCTGAGCAGTTCGGCAACCTCCAAGACCAAGTTTTCGAGGACTTTGAGCAGCAATCCGGTGAAGGCAAGTGCCCTTGAGCATTTCTATACCAGTTTTAGGACTTGCAGGTGTAGTCTTTATCCTTCAATATGCATGCTGTCCAAAATGATATCCCATGCTAGGGTTTACTAGTTTTGTCTCAATATTTTCCTTGTCGCCGTTGATGTATCGGGTTAAGAAGATGGGTAGATCATGCTAGCGCTGTCCGGGTGGGAAAATGGTTAATATTGACTAATGAACCCTGTAACACTGTCCCGGTGGAAAAATGATAATTCTTTGTAGCAACATGGTATAGGTCTTCCCCAACAGAATGGATGGATTGTGGTGGTGCCTATGGCAAGTTTGTGTATGTATCTGTTTGGGGTCCTAAGGACCGGTTCTTGGGCATGTAACCAAGTTATATCCGTACAACCACGAGGCCTATATGGGTACGGCCTGGCCAAATAATTAGCGACCACCGGTTCTGTGGGCATCACTGGTCGAGTATGTGGCACAAGAGGGGGCTTCTGCAGCGACTCGGTCGGCTGTTAGCGGTGAAACCTTAGTGGGTGCCTACAAATCGGCGGGAGTTTTGTAAAGGCCTTGTAGTGAGACCCCGACTCCTTACCCCGGAAGTATGGAGTAACAAGGGAATCACGACTCGTGGATCTGTGCAAACTCTGCAGAGTATCAAACTGGTCGATCAGCCGTGCTCACGGTCAAGAGCGAGCTTGGACTTCTTCAAGATTAGTTGGATCTGGGTTTTGGTATGGTTGGTCGGGTAGCCAGGTAATGGGATTATCTGGTGAGCTTTGGGGTAACCGGGTATGGGATACCCGGTGAGTCAAATCCCTTTTGTTATAACAAGTGTCTTCACACCTAGTAAATAGGATGCCTGTTGTTAGGAGTATAGGTTAAGGCATCGTTTTAGTTGCTTAGTGCTATTAACCCCTGTCAAGCCTTTTTCTTGTGTAAAGCCTCATACCCTACTTTCCCCCTGCACTTGCGGAGTACAACGTTTTGTACTCACCCTTGTTATTCTCCCTTGCATTCTTTCGCCAATCAGAAGCTGTCTTTGAAGCTGGTACCTTCGACCTCGATGACTTCGATCCCGAGCTGCTGTTCTAGGCTGTGGAGCCCCCGGTTGACGTCTTCGCCTGTGGAAGCTGGAGCCGCTGACGCTGAAGACCCCTCTTGTCTCCCGCTGTGTTTTCTTTCAGACCCTCGGGTCATTTTGTATAAGGTTAAGTACGATATATCTTTTGCACTGTGATGATAACACTAATGATGTAAGCGCATGTATGGAAATTGTTCCTGGCATACATGTGTTGTGCCCGGTTTTGTTTCCTTTAAAACTGGGTGTTACAGAAGTGGTATCAGAGCCGTGTTGACCGTAGGACGCAGCCTAGGTAGACTGGACACGCTAAGGACTTATGTTTGTACAAAATTTACATTCACAAAATTGTTTTCCTCCAGTTATTTCTTTCTCAGTCTGCTGCTTTTTATAAAATGGTTACTAATTTCTGACTTTTCGAAAATTTTAGATGGCCCGTACGAAGATCACCCCACGCAAGCGCGTGCTGGTTCCCGACGTGGAGGTTCCTGCGGGTGCAGTCTGGAGGTACCAACCCCCAGCTGAGTTCTACTCCGACGGACAGCTGGCAGGGTACTTCGCCCGCACGTTGTGGTATCTGCTACAGGGTCTTGGCTACCACGACGCTCCACTCTTCAAAGGCGTCAGAGTTCCGCTTGGAGACCGTGGTTACTCCTGGGCAGTGGAGGTAACAATGTTCGAGAAGCCCTCCGCCGACGACCTTCGCCGAGTCCGCCGAGTCCACACAGCCACCGCCCCCAGAGCTACGTTCGAAGCAGGGATCGAGGACGCTGCTCGCCAGGCTCTGGCTGTTCTCTGCCGGGAGAACAGACAGGACCTCCGCCTCACCCAGTTCGGGAAGTTCCCGCAGCGCCCGTCAGGCAGTCTGGAGGTCATCTTCGCGCCCGTCAACAATGAGCCGGATCTCCGTTTGCGAGAGCAGGTCCGCCTCACCGCCGCCCTCTACGCCGAGCTGGACAGAGCACTCGATGAGTTGGAGGATCTTCACCAGCGCCACGCCGAGCAGGAGCAAATGATCTACGAGCTAGAGATCATGCTGTAGGATCCCGACCAGCACCCCGACGAGGCTCCACCAGCACCGCCTTCCGCCCCTGCACCGCCCCGCTCTCCTTCGCGCAAGAGGCTCCGTCAGGCAGATGTTGCAGGACCTTCAGGCACCGCCGGCCAGGAGTAGAGTCGAGCTAGGAAGATGTCCCCTAGCAGAATAAGTCGTTTAGACTCGTGTCATTTGTAGTAGGGTGTGCTTGTGCTTGTGCCTGTTCTGTGTAGACCTTGTTTTGAGTTGGATCTTTGCTTGAGTGTTGGTGTGATGTAGGGGTTTCCCCTCTACATTTCATCAGTTATTATAATAATAGTCGGGAGTCCTTTCTTTCCGTTCCCTTCAGTTTCTTTCAGTTCTTGTCTCGTCTTCCGTCCCTGTTTTTCCCTTATGCTTCTCGCGCCTTGGCAACAACAGATGGTGAACACCCGACGTAGCAACAACACCAACGACAACATCAACAACAACACTGTCAACAACAACGCTGCCAACAATAACAACCTTCCTCCCCCGCCACCCCTCATGGACGCTAACCAAGTCATGACTCTTCTTCAAGGTTTGGTCCAAGCCATCAACCAGCAGCCTCAGGCTCAGCAGGCACCGCTGCAGCAGCCACAGTCTAGACTCAGGACTTTCTTGAGCACCCAGCCACCTACCTTTTCTCAGGCAATAGAGCCAATGGAGGTAGATGATTGGCTAAGTACAATCGACAGCAAGCTTCAGATAGCTCAGTGAAATGGAAGAGAAAAAGTTCTCTTTGCATCCCACCAACTCAGTGGGCCAGCTCAGGAGTGGTGGACTGCTTACACTGCCGCTCATGAGGACCCCCAGGAGATCACCTGGGCAGAATTCCGAAGCAGTTTCCGCGCTCACCATGTTCCTATCGGAGAAATAAAACTGAAAAGGAAGGAGTTCCTCAGTCTCAAGCAAGGCCCTATGTCTGTAAGAGAGTACCTCACTAAGTTCACTCAACTGTCTCGCTACGCCCCCAGTGATGTTGACACAGATGAGAAGAAGCAGGACTGTTTTCTTGAAGGTCTAAACTCCGGTCTACAGTATGCCCTCTCTGCCAACGAGTACCCTAATTTTCAGAAATTGGTGGATAGAGCTTTCATATTAGAAAAGAAGCGCCAGAATCTAGGTGAAGAACGTAAGCGCCATCTGCAGGGTCAGTCTTCTGGCAGTAACACTCGCCCCCGTTTCAACGCCCCTGCCACTGGTCCGATGTTCCGCCAGGGAGGTCAGAACCAGCTGCAGCAAAACCAGCAGAGGTCGCCGCAGAAGATGCAAAGCCAGGTTACAGGGTCTTACAAGCCCCCGATTCAGCAACAACAACAGCCTCGCCCCAACTTCCAGCAGCAGCGACCCAACCACAACCAGCCACAACCGCAGAAACGCACAGGTCAGGGGTCAGGCAACATTGGTCCGTGTTTCAGTTGCGGCCAATTCGGGCATCTTTCCAAGCAATGCCCTAAGAAGCAGCAAGGTCAGGCCCAAGGTAGCAACAACCAGCAGCAGCAGCCCCGCCAGAACGCGATGCATGGTCGCGTCAACCACGTTGCAGTGGAGGAAGCCCAAGAAGCTCCCGACGTAGTGCTGGGTATGTTCTCTGCAAACTCTCACCCCGCAACAGTATTATTCGATTCAGGTGCTACGCATTCTTTCATATCATACCAGTTTGTGAATGCTTATAAATTGCCAAGAGCATTAATGAAAAATAGAGTACTAGTAAGTTCTCCTGGAGGAGCAATGGAATCAAGGCAGGTATGCCCTAAAGTAAATATAAGCATAAGGGGGGTAGATTTTCTTGCCAATCTCATCATTCTGGAATCCAAAGGAATCGATATCATTTTGGGAATGGATTGGCTGACCAAGTACAAAGGAGTCATAGGATGTGCAACAAAGACAGTACAGCTGACGCATACTGATGGTACCAAAGTGGAATTCCAAGCTACAACAGAGTCAGCCATCAACGCCAGATTGAACAAAACCAATGCAGTGGAAGATAGCAGGGTGGTCAGCGAATTTCCTGATGTCTTCCCGGAAGATTTACCAGGTATGCCACCTGATCGAGAAATTGAATTTGCCATTGAATTAGTACCTGGAACGGCTCCTATATATAAGAGGCCATATAGAATGGATGCCAATCAGTTGGCTGAGCTCAAGGAGCAAATGCAAGAGCTACTAGACAAAGGGTTTATTCGCCCCAGTTCTTCGCCCTGGGGAGCCCCTGTAATCTTCGTTCCAAAGAAGGATGGTACACAGAGGATGTGTATAGACTATCGAGCTCTGAATGAAGTAACAATCAAAAACAAATACCCTCTGCCTCGCATTGAAGATCTGTTCGATATGCTGATAGGAGCATGTGTGTTCTCCAAGATTGATCTTAGATCTGGATATCACCAGCTGAAGATTCGTGCTTCGGATATCCCCAAGACTGCATTTGTTACTCGGTACGGTCTATACGAGTACACAGTAATGTCTTTTGGACTGACCAATGCCCCAGCATACTTCATGTATCTGATGAACAAGGTTTTTATGGAATATTTGGACAAGTTCGTGGTGGTATTCATCGATGACATCCTGGTTTACTCCCAGAACGAAGTAGAACATGAGGAGCATTTAAGGATGGTATTGCAGAAACTCAGGGAGAACCAGTTGTTTGCCAAACTGAGCAAATGTGAATTTTGGTTGAAGGAAGTTCCTTTCCTCGGTCACATCATATCAGCAGGAGGTGTGTCCGTAGATCCATCCAAGGTAAGAGACGTTCTGAATTGGAAGCCACCGCAGAATGTGTCTGAGATTCGTAGTTTTCTGGGTTTAGCAGGATACTATCGTCGATTTATTGAAGGTTTCTCCAAGATAGCGAGGCCAATGACCGAACTGTTAGGGAAGGGAGCAGAGTTTAAGTGGACAACAGCTAGAGAAGCCAGTTTCAATGAATTAAAGAAAAGATTGACCTCAGCACCAGTTTTGATCATGCCAGACACTCAGAAGCCATTCTCGGTATATTGTGATGCATCCCGTCAAGGTTTGGGATGTGTGCTTATGCAAGAAGGCCACGTTATAGCTTATGCATCTCGGCAGCTAAGAAAGCATGAAGAGAATTATCCAACGCATGATTTGGAGCTAGCCGCAGTTGTTCATGCACTCAAGATTTGGAGGCATTACCTGATTGGACAAAGATGTGAGATATATTCTGATCATAAGAGCTTAAAATATATTTTCACTCAGCCGGATCTTAACCTAAGACAACGCAGATGGTTAGAGCTTATTAAGGACTATAATTTGGGAATCAACTATCATCCAGGAAAGGCGAACGTAGTAGCCGATGCCTTGAGCAGAAAATCTCAGGTTAATTCTATGACTCTCCAAGAGTTGAGTCCCGAGCTATGCAAAGAATTCGAGAGGTTGAATCTAAGTATGGTGTGTAATACCGAGATGATTGCTATGGAAATAGACTCAACACTTGAACAAGATATAAGGAAGGGTCAGCTTGAAGATGACAAGATTTTGGAGATCAAGCAGTTGATCAAAGCAGGCAAAGCCCCGGACTTTTCTGAAGACAAGCAGGGTACAATATGGTATAAGCATAGGATTTGTGTTCTGGACATAAAGTCTATTCGGGATACTATTTTAAAGGAAGCTCATGATTCAGCGTATTCTATTCACCCTGGGAGCACCAAGATGTATCAAGATCTTAAGGATCAGTACTGGTGGTATGGAATGAAACGTGCAGTAGCAGAACACGTAGCTTTGTGTGATATCTGTCATCGGGTCAAAGCTGAACATCAAAGACCCGCAGGACTGCTACAGCCACTAAAAATACCTGAATGGAAGTGGGAAGAAATTAGCATGGATTTCATAGTTGGTCTACCACGAACGCAATCAGGATATGATTCTATATGGGTTGTGGTTGATCGGTTGACGAAAGTGGCTCACTTTATTCCAGTTAAGGAATCCTATCGAGGTCCAAAGTTAGCCGAGTTGTACATGTCCAAGGTTGTATGTCTGCATGGAGTGCCTAAGATAATTGTATCTGATCGTGGCAGTCAGTTTACTTCAAGGTTCTGGCGACGTCTGCATGAATCGCTGAAGACAAGGTTGAATTTTAGTTCAGCCTATCACCCACAGACTGATGGGCAAACGGAAAGAGTAAATCAAATTCTTGAAGATATGCTGAGAGCATGTGCACTCAAGAATGGTAACAGTTGGGACAAGAATCTACCGTATGCAGAATTCTCATATAATAACAGCTTCCAAGCTAGTTTGAAGATGTCCCCTTTTGAAGCTTTGTATGGGAGAAAATGTAGAACCCCGTTGTTCTGGAATCAAACCGGGGAAAGCCAAGTTTTTGGTCCTGAAGTCCTGAGAGAAGCAGAAAGGCAAGTACACGAGATCCGGGATAATTTGAAAACCGCACAGTCAAGGCAGAAGAGTTATGCGGATCATCGACGTCGGGAACTAACCTTTGAAATAGGAGACTTTGTGTATCTCAAAGTATCACCAATCCGAGGGCTACGTAGATTCAAAGTCAAAGGCAAGCTATCACCTCGGTTTATTGGTCCGTACCAGATACTGGGAAGACGAGGAGAAGTAGCTTACCAGCTGAAGTTACCACCTCAACTTTCAGGAGTACACGATGTCTTTCACGTATCACAGTTAAAAAAGTGCTTAAGAGTTCCAGAGGAACAGTTACCAGTAGAAGACCTGGATGTGCGAGAAGATCTGTCTTATGCCGAATATCCGGTCAAGATTCTTGAGACGTCAGAACGAGTTACCAGGAACAAGAGAGTCAAAATGTGCAGAGTGCAGTGGAAGCATCACTCAGAAGAAGAAGCCACCTGGGAAAGAGAAGACGATTTGAAGACGGAGTTTCCCCATCTCTTCTCCGATCTTTTCGAATCTCGAGGGCGAGATTCATCGTAAGGGGGGTAGGTTTGTAACACCCAAAACTTCAAAATTTGCAGTAATTTAAAATTTTGCTAGAAATTAAATAAGTGGATTTCATTTTAGCTCTATAGGAAATTAACTTCTAAATTTAATTTGGAATAGGTTGAATGTTTGTCGCATTCATGCCGTTGTAATTGCAATAAGGTTTTATTGTGTGGGAAATTCTTTTTGCTAAAATTTTCGCTAGAGTTCGCTCGGTTAAAATCTCTTTTGGAATAAGTGTGAAAACCTAAAGCAAGGAAGAAAAGAAAAGGATTTCTCTAATGGAAAACCTTCCTGGGCCGTCTTCCCCGCGCCGGCCCAACCCGCCTCTTTCCCCCTCCCTTTTTTCTCCCGCCGTGGGCCGCGCCCCTCCTTTTTCCGCGCCGGCCCGCAGGCCGAGCCGGCCTACCGCGCCCACCGAGCCGCTCGCCTCTGCCCGCCTCGCTGCCAAGTGGGCCCAGCTCTGAGCCGAGCCACCCTCCCGCCCGAGCCGCCGAGCCGCCGGCTCGCCTTCTTCCTCATTCCGCCGCCGGACACCGACGCCCCCAAATCGCCGCGACCGTTTCAAATCGAAGCCTCCCCGTGCTTTAACTCTCCAATCAAACCACACCACCGTGATCGCCGCCCCCTATTTCCTCCATTTGAGCCGTTTCCCCCTGGAATACCCACTCGTTTGCATGGAAACCGAAGTTTTTAAGTGCTTTCAAGCCGCCGGCCGACTCTCCTCGAATCCGGCCGTTCCACTCCTCCTCTCGGGTATTTAAGAGCTCTATCGGCATCCTTGTTCGGTTCCGCACCCGAATACCCCATCTCCCCTCTCTCTTGTGCACGGATTCGAGCCGCCGCCGTCACCTCCATTGCCGCCGGTAAGGAGCTCGGTCGCCACTCTCTTTCTCCTCAACCGAACCGTGATTAAGCTCGTTCTTCGCTATTTTGGTGCCGTCGGACCTCTAGGAGCTCACCCCGGCGCTTCTTGGAGCTTCACCCGCCGTCGAACGCCGTTCCCGCCAAGCCGCTTCACCTCCGCCCGCTGTTCTCCGTCGCCGGCCATCTTCGGACCTCCTCCGCCGCCGTCAAGCCCGCAGTAAGTTTCCCCGCGAGCTCCTCGTTGCTTTGCGCCTAGTCCCGAAGCAAACCGTGGCCGGATGCGCCTTTTGCGCATCGCCGGCGAGCCCGCCACCGTCCCCGTCGTCGCCGGCCGCCGCTCCCACTGTTGAAACCGCCGGTGCCACCCCCTTTTGATTTTCGGCCGTCGGATCTCGGTTCTTCGGCCCGGATTAGACCGGCCAATTCTTATACCCCTTCGGTCCACCATGGACCGGTGGACCGATGCCCTTTCAGTGGTCCACAAGCCCGTGGACCAATTCCATGTCATTTCCAATTAAGAAATAATTCAGTAATTGTTTTATTGCGTCATAATCCAATTTCCAGTATAAAATTATTTCGGTTTACTCTCTGGAAAACATGTAAAACTTGCAGTTTAGTCCCTACATCTTCAAAAGCTTATAACTTTTTGCTCGTAGCTCCGATTTTGGCGATTTTTGCGTCAAATCGTTTGTAGCGTCGTGTAGAATCTTTTTGTAGAGTTTTTGAATAGTTTCAGTACTGTTTGGTGTGCTGTTCTTAGAGTTTTGTTTGGTTTGTGTTTTTCCGGTCCGTCGTTTAGGAGCTGAGCAGTTCGGCAACCTCCAAGACCAAGTTTTCGAGGACTTTGAGCAGCAATCCGGTGAAGGCAAGTGCCCTTGAGCATTTCTATACCAGTTTTAGGACTTGCAGGTGTAGTCTTTATCCTTCAATATGCATGCTGTCCAAAATGATATCCCATGCTAGGGTTTACTAGTTTTGTCTCAATATTTTCCTTGTCGCCGTTGATGTATCGGGTTAAGAAGATGGGTAGATCATGCTAGCGCTGTCCGGGTGGGAAAATGGTTAATATTGACTAATGAACCCTGTAACACTGTCCCGGTGGAAAAATGATAATTCTTTGTAGCAACATGGTATAGGTCTTCCCCAACAGAATGGATGGATTGTGGTGGTGCCTATGGCAAGTTTGTGTATGTATCTGTTTGGGGTCCTAAGGACCGGTTCTTGGGCATGTAACCAAGTTATATCCGTACAACCACGAGGCCTATATGGGTACGGCCTGGCCAAATAATTAGCGACCACCGGTTCTGTGGGCATCACTGGTCGAGTATGTGGCACAAGAGGGGGCTTCTGCAGCGACTCGGTCGGCTGTTAGCGGTGAAACCTTAGTGGGTGCCTACAAATCGGCGGGAGTTTTGTAAAGGCCTTGTAGTGAGACCCCGACTCCTTACCCCGGAAGTATGGAGTAACAAGGGAATCACGACTCGTGGATCTGTGCAAACTCTGCAGAGTATCAAACTGGTCGATCAGCCGTGCTCACGGTCAAGAGCGAGCTTGGACTTCTTCAAGATTAGTTGGATCTGGGTTTTGGTATGGTTGGTCGGGTAGCCAGGTAATGGGATTATCTGGTGAGCTTTGGGGTAACCGGGTATGGGATACCCGGTGAGTCAAATCCCTTTTGTTATAACAAGTGTCTTCACACCTAGTAAATAGGATGCCTGTTGTTAGGAGTATAGGTTAAGGCATCGTTTTAGTTGCTTAGTGCTATTAACCCCTGTCAAGCCTTTTTCTTGTGTAAAGCCTCATACCCTACTTTCCCCCTGCACTTGCGGAGTACAACGTTTTGTACTCACCCTTGTTATTCTCCCTTGCATTCTTTCGCCAATCAGAAGCTGTCTTTGAAGCTGGTACCTTCGACCTCGATGACTTCGATCCCGAGCTGCTGTTCTAGGCTGTGGAGCCCCCGGTTGACGTCTTCGCCTGTGGAAGCTGGAGCCGCTGACGCTGAAGACCCCTCTTGTCTCCCGCTGTGTTTTCTTTCAGACCCTCGGGTCATTTTGTATAAGGTTAAGTACGATATATCTTTTGCACTGTGATGATAACACTAATGATGTAAGCGCATGTATGGAAATTGTTCCTGGCATACATGTGTTGTGCCCGGTTTTGTTTCCTTTAAAACTGGGTGTTACATCCTGAAAGGTAATATGATAAGTCGATTGGTGGAGTTTCGATGTTGATGATCCAAAGGCTCCGAACATAACAGAGTGAGAACCCTCGCAACCACTACACCACTACTATGTGGTTATCAACCATGCTAAGATGCAGTTGACCTCGTCAAGAAGGCTTTTCCTGCAAGCGAATCGAGAACACAAGCACGAACAGTTAGATGCAATCTGAATATTGCTAATTACCAATGAAGCACTCGAGTTGGGGTTCATCAAACCGAACAAACGGCGAAATTGTATAAAACATCATAATCTACGCAAAACCCGAGCCTAAACTATGACGACTACTGTGTATATATAGGGGGACATGAGGAGGTTGACCTAGGGTTGTGCAGTCGTAGAAAGAGGCATACACAACCTGGACTCTGACCCCGACACAATTACAAGACCCAACTAGGTCCAAAACAGTGGTGCAGTACCTTATTTCTTTGACTCTTACTAAACTTAAGGAATATTTGGTCGTGCTCATATCCATTAGAAAGGGCTCATCGTAAGCTTTCTAGAATGTCTAAGATTGCCTAAAACGAACTTCGTATGAGAGAGTTATGCCCATTTTACTGACGTGTTGTCCTGCGACTCGACCACGACCACGACCACGACTAAAGCTCACCCTCGAGTCCGAGTAGACTTGGCTTTCAAGGGGTGATGTCCGGGTAAGATTGTGGTACTTCTCTCACATTCCTAAGCAATAAAACATCACAAGAATTTAGTAGGAATCCATCCAAAGAAGCATGAACAGCGAGAAATGAGTTCACCTGGTGGTCTAATTATCGTGCATGTGCTCTTGTAATTGGACCTTGTATGATTTGAGAATTATTGGCGGTATTGATCGTATCCGAAGTTCCCATGGGCTCATCACCTGCCATGATCCATAAATCTACTCAGTTGATCAATGCTTTACTGGCAAGGAATAAAATTAGTCTTTGAGTCAAATAAAGTAGTATTGACCAGGTGTGGGTCGTTTGTAGGAAAAGGCTATGATTACAGAGGCATGTTTCGCATTTCTATTCTTGATAGCTCTACAAACATTTTCTACTCTTCATATTCTAATAGGAACATTTATATATGGCATTCTCGCTTGTGTCATGTTAATAATGGAGAAATTGTGTGTTTAAGCAAGATGAATCTTATTCCTTCATATAATTAGGACAAGAGCCATAAGTGCGAGGTGTGTGTGCAAGCAAACTAGCCTTGCAAACCTTTTCACTCGGTTGAGGGGAGAAGCACCTCGCCACTTGAGCTGATCCATTCTGACGTGTGTGAGATGAATGGAATATTAAATAAGGGTGGCAAAAGATACTTATTTACTCTTATAGATGATGTTACTAGGTTCTGCTACATCTATTTGCTTAGAATAAAGGATGAAGCATTAGAATACTTCAAGATCTATAACACCGAGGTGGAAAACCAGATGGGGAAGAAAATAAAGAGACTGAGATCTAACAGAGGTGGGAAATATATTCCCAGAGATTTCTCCGAGTTCTATGAGGAAAGTGGCATAATCCATGAATTTACACCACCATACTCACCACAGGCCAAGTGTATAACATCCTGAGTTTAAGCATACTAATTAATTATGAAATTCACTCCAAATTAAAACTTTTTATGATTAATTAAGATAATTAAAGTCAAGGGAGCATATATGTATGTGTGTGTATACCAGTATGTATACATTCATATCTGTGTTAAGGGTGTCAAGTTGAATAGGTATTCCCAAAATGTACTAGAATCAATTTCAAAATAATCTCTGCTTTAAGATGGATCATATGCATTAGTTGAGATTTTTGTGGTTCTTTGTGTGGAGATTTGAAATTGAATGTCTCTCAATTTCAATTCTACTTGTAGATTCTATTTAGCAAAAATCCAAATACGAATTCGAATCCTTTAGATTCAAAATATCTTCAAAAGTCTCGTGATCCAAATCCAAGATATGATTGAAATATGTTTAATTGAATTGATCATAATCCACAGTCAAAACCAAATTCACATTTCCCAATTTGAATTATCCCAAAATCCCTTTCCTTTCTCTCTTTCTTTTTCTCTTCCATTTTCTCCCGAGCCCAAACTCCTTCCCTCTCTCTTTCTTGGTCTAGCCCTTTCTCCTTCTCTCCCTCTCCTGCAACTAGGCCTCACCCAAGCCACCAGCCCACTCCACCATTCCCTCGTGCTGGACGCCGGCCCAATCACACGCGCGCTCTCACGCACCCTCTGCCGTCCGCTGGGCCACATGTCGCTCATCCGACCGTCGCCCATGCGCCTCTTCTCCCTCTCCTCCCTCCTTCCCTTTCCAACGCATCACGCCCACCGCCGGCCACCGTTCCCTCCAGGAAAATCCACCAACTGGCTCCCCTTTCTCTGCTCTCTCTCTCTTCTCTCTCCCTCCCTCTCTGTTTGCTGCCCATGCCTCTGCGTTGTGACTTCCATGGCCCACGCGCTTGGACGGCGCAGAGCATGCCCATGCTCCGGGAATAAGGTGGGTGCTGGCGACCACCTCGCCGTTGACGTACCGTGACGCCAGCGCACCGCACCGCCTCTCTAGTTCCCTCTCCGCTCTATAAATAGCAGGACCACACTCCTCTCCTCCCCTTTTCTGGCCACCGCTGCACCCCTTTTTCACCCCACTACCTCTCACCATCGCCGACTCACCGTCGACTTGCTGCGAGGAGCCTAGTAGCTTGACGCCGTCCCCGTGCAGCTGCTCATCTGCCAGAAGTAGACGTGAGCTGCCTACACATGGAACCAAGCCATCCGCCATCACCTCTTCGACAAGCTATCGGCCACTGCGAGCAACACGCTATCGTTCACCTTTCTAGTGAGCCTCTTGTCCCCCTAGCACCACATAGATAGCACGTAGGCGTCCCTGTGCCCCTCTCTTAGCTAGATGCCGTGCATTGCCATGAGCTTTGACCTCTGCCACCATGTAGCTATCGCGCTGGCGTGTGCCTTGCCCTATGTCATCACCTGCCATCGTGCCGTGTTGCCGGGGGGCCAGTGGCCCTTTTTCTTGCAAGTTGGCACCTACCTGTGCAGGGGAGGTGTTGTCCAAATTATGTCACAAATTTTCCCGAGCGCGCTGCCGTAGGATTCCTCACCACCGGCCAAATCTCCTCCCCTC